>NC_050512.1:13836674-13899749 GCF_002922805.2 Oryzias melastigma
CACCTCAATAAACCAAATATTCCAGGTTTTCAGCTAAACTGCCAGATGTTGAAATGTGTTTTTTTGGATTGTGTCAGGGTTTATTTTTGCCAGTGAGAACTGTTTCCCAGTTTTTCTTTGAAACACATTTTTCCTTGACTTTTAGCTAAGGCCAACAATCAGATGGGCTTCCAGAAGGAAGAATCTTTGAACAACATTTATTTTGTCAGATCTTTCACAATGGAGTGCTTTAGATCATTTCTGTTAAGTTGGGACTTTATCTGAAGTTTGTGAGCTAATTTATGCAAAAACAGCGCTGTTAAGGGAATTACCTAGCCGACTTGTTGCCATGACAACTATGGGCAGAGTGGGAAAGGAAAGGGATGCTGGGGGAGGAGAGGGATGGACTCCAACCTACGATGCCTGTGCCTAGATGAGGAGAGCACCACCTGTTCTCATATTCATGTTCAGTAAAAGAAAAATAAAAAAAACTAATTGACACTTCGACAAAGTATTCATTTTTGGAAGGTTTATTGTAGAACTGCTTATTGTATGTAATCCTTGAACCAAAGAGAAACCTGGAACAAGAGCCTTTGACACTTCAGTGAAAGGCTTCAGAGAAAAAGCTTACCTGTCTTTTCTCTAACTGATCTGAATTACATAAATGGGAGTCTTTCTTTAACATTTTTTTTTTATCAGCTAGTATGTAAATTCTCATGGAATGAAGAAGAAAAAAAGCATTTGAATCTAATTTGATGGCTGTGATGATTAAAAATGAGCGATCAAGGACAAAAAATGAAATTTAAGTCAATAATGATCAAATATTTCTCAATTCATGTAAAGTTTGTAGTAATGTGACATGTTTCTTACAATTGCATGCCGTGTAATTTTTTTCTAATATTCCATTTAGTTTTTCCTTTGTTCAGAAAAAGAGGACCATTTCTAAAGTAAGAAGCAAAAAGTAAAACTAAAGAAAAAAAATCTTTTTCAAGGAAATTCCTCTGAGAAACCCAGCTTCCAAACCATCTCAGAGATGACCTTTAGGAAGCCAAATAACTAAACTTTATAGGTTGCCAGTCATAACAAGATAAATGTGGAAGTGTCAAAGCTCACGCTGAAAAATGCTGCCTGTCCTTTTGTTTCAAATATTACCAGAGAAACCTTTGCTATTGTGTCTTTTGTCACTTCAGTCGCAGGCATAATGTGTTCCATCCTCTCGATGCTGAAACCTTTCCTTTGCCTTGTTAATGTTGTTTTTTTTTTATTTTTACCTTTTTCCCAGTTGAGTTTCATCCACTTCATAGCACAGTCCATAATACAAGTAAGGCTACTAATGCTATCGACCTTCTGGTGCATTTTAGTGGTTAAGGTTTATTTTGCTTATATCCAATCATACACTAAAAAAGGAAGTTGTTGTAAGATTTTAACTTAAAAAAAACATAAAAACTCACAAAATTATTGACTTTTTTCTCATATTTAAATTTTGATTTTGACTTGACAAAAGTGTGGTCCTCATCTGCTGAAGTGCAAAAACCAAAGTCCATCAAATGACCAAGTCTGCGTTATTTAAGGTAACACCTCTGACTCTGGGTATGGTGGCAGATCGGAAAACAGAATGCTGTTCTATCCCCCAAAGTTAGGCTCACATGTTAAAGCTCATATTCAGAAGAAAAGATGCATAAAGCCTGCTATGTCATTAGCATGATCATTCCTTATAAACCTTTTGTTTATATTTTGCTACATGGTTTTCTCCCCTGTGGTGCATCATCATTCCACTAGGGGCAGTAGAAGGGTTTTTCCTGCTCATTTCAAAATGGCTACTTCCTTAAAATCTCAAATACACTTTTGGCGGGAAAAGCTTTAAGCTAATTTTCAAAACTTTACAATGCGAATAACTCATTTCATTTTTTAATCTGACTACTTGCTGTATTGAAAGAATGTCGTTCTTGCTGTGAATTCTTTCGTTACACCATGTTAAAAATGTGCGGATCAAATTTGATACAGTGGGTAAATAAAGTACTTTTTTTCCTGAACATTCATGTCAGCATTTTTGCATTTTAAAATAACGTAGTTATGAATGAAACCGAAGAGAATGTTTTTTTTATGTGGATTTCATCAAAGGGTTTAAAAAAAAAAATCTTCATAAAAAAAAAACAAAAAAAAAAGTATTTTATTTTCTGTCAATTATTTGATGTAGTGGGTTTTACAGAGTTAATGTCAACGTTTGCTTAAAGGGCCAATATTATGATATTTTAAACCTCTTAGAGCAAAATATATCAATATATGATAAGATATTACCTTTAGCACACCAAAGAACATTTTTTTAAATTAAATATAAGTTAGTTTCACAATCCTATTTTCCTACCTGCAGGTCAAACGGTTCCATCTCTGAGGCTCCACCTTTCGCACCTTTTGGGTGCCGCCCATTCCATGATATAAATCTATAGGCCTGGCCTCAGCAGTCTGTCTGTGTTTTCTCAACAAAAACAAACAACATCCAAGCTTTTGCGATGGTGGATGCGCATATTGTTGAGCCTTACACTCTTGACCCAGAGACTAATTCAGAATTTGAAAATCTTGAGGTACCACAGCAACCCCGTAGACGTCTCCAGGAAGTTTCTGACAGGTTAATAAAAAGTCAAGAGAAGGGTCTTTCGGATTGTCGCATAAACTAAGAGTTGTCATGCTGCTCTCCAAATATGAAATTAAGTGAAGGTGTATTGCCAAGTACCACTAGGTCAATGGAGAAAGTGGGTTTGTGTGTTAGCCTGGGGGCGGTGCTGGCAGCACAGACCCAGTCGTTCTCGGGGACTGGAAGGGGCTGGTTTTAGAGGAATACTCAGAAATGTGTGAATGGATCAAAATATTGCTTTGAAGGTGTTTTTTTGTGAGGAATTATCATTATAATACACTTAAAAGATAAACAACTTGATTTTGAATGATATAGGTTCTTTTAAGTGAGCGTATCATTTCTAATTAGCCAGATGTTTGGCACAGATTGTTGTGTAACATCATAACTATTACTATCTAAACTATTTTTGCTTTTTCTTAAAGTATGATTATAAAGACCTCAAAGCACAGATTTAATCTCTTTTGCTTTCACAAAGCCCTTTTTATCGTCATTAATTTTTAGTATTTGTATTTATTATATTTCCTTGCTAATTCTGAAATGTTGCTAATAATGTAGTCATGTTTTTTGCCCTGTGTTGTAAAATAAAACAAAACAAGTCACAATAAAAAGAATATTAAAAAAAGCAATTAAAAATTAACTTCATAGTGCTTCAAGGCTTTTAATATAATTATTCAAATAAGAACCAATTATAAATGAGGATAATATTTTGGGGAAAAAATAATTTCACCTCAAATCTTGACTCATAACAGTTAGTCATTCATTCTTCACAGTGAAACAGATTTTCCAATTTGTGTTCTTTCTAAATAAGTGAGTCTAAGATAATCTGAAATAAAGGTTGATGTAGGAAAAAATAATAAACATATTTCTGAGGTGAATAAAAAACCAGTGTGAAGAGCTGCCAAACCTTTGATCAAAGCCTGTGAGGAGGCAGAGCTGACTCCATTGCCAGGTATGACACATTTCTATGAAATATTGCTGTGAAACTTATGATTTGTTGCCAAAGACAAACATCAGTGTGCATTTACACAGAAAACACCCCTATGTAAAATCAAATGGAAGTCCTTGAGCAGCACTACATGGTAGAAGATGTGATGCTGAACATCATCATTTCTGATGCTAATTTTGAGTATTTTTCTAGGATTTATAATAAAAGTGTCTTTTTTTCGTGCTCCTGAAACCATTCAGACCCTCAGATTTCTCCTCATTAAGGACATTCACCCAGTGAAATGACCTGTTTCTTTTAGAAAATTATTTTTTTCCAGGAAAATATTTATCTTTTAAAAGGAATTGATAAGCATTTTAATCCACAAACCTTGTGCCGAATTCTTAGGACTCAAGTATGGTTGAGTTTTGCAAAGGGATAAACCTTTTCCATTTCCATTGGTATTTTTGTATTTATTTTTTTTCCACTGTATTCGTGAAATCCCAGCATTCAATAACAGTAAATCATTGAAGAGTTGGAAAAAAGATTTTTATCAGACTTCAATGGAGTGATCCAACCCCTTATCTGGAAAATCACCTCTATTTTTATAAATGGGAAGGGAAAAAACTGTGAAAACTGATATAAAAATATAAAAGTCTGCATATTTGTACGGTAAAATAATTATTTCTAAGCCTTTTCTTTTCTCAACATTACTTGCGGGAAAAATTAAAACTGACATCAATATGTGCTTTTCTCTCTTGTGATTCTGAAGGAGGGAAAATTGGCTGCGATCATTTCCATGTATTTGTACTAATTTGATTCTAAAAGCTTTTCAGTGGAGATGTTCTGGGCATCCCCAACTGGAAAGAAGCTTCAGGCACAAACGGGTCTTACTGGAGAGATTATTGGAGTCTTCTGCACTGGGAACAGCATTTGGCATCAACTTGAATGTGTACAAGAAGGTACTTGGGGACACTGAGGCTTGTGCATGCTCAAAACTTGAGGAAATTAGCAATTTTTATGATGAGTTTTGCATTATCTCCCATTTCTGTGGAAAGTTGAGAAATGTGACTTTAGCTTTATACTCTCTCCATGTTTCATTAGTTGATAGATCCGAAATGACTCAGTGCAGAAACTCTGAGCTTTGCATTATCTTGTCTCTCTCAGTAACTATTGTGTGTCCTACTTTCATACATTCACATATGTCTTTCACAAGATTCATAATAAATAAAAATACTCTATTTGCATTGTACATATCTAAAAACAAATCCAAAACCAACCCTGGCATTTGTTGGGACACTCGTTCACGGCTGGTCTAGATCTAAGGGTTTGATGCTCACCTGTCAACGTTTTGACAGACTGTATTCTGAATAAAGAACGCACATTCGGTTGGTATTTTTTTGCAAATTGGTAAATGAACTGGTGAGACTACTTAGGGTTAAACTCCTGTACTGCTCTGGTGTTCTTCCTTTTTGTTTTAGTTTCATCTTCATATGTTGTTCATCAGCTCCAAATTGTTGTGCCTGAAAGCTGTTGCTTTTTCTCTACAGCTTCTTCTCCTGATTGTATTCCCAGCCTTCTATTCTCATTATAGCTTGTTTTCTCTGTTATATGTCCATCAGCTGTTTTTTCACATTAACATCAGCTCTTCCATTCTTTTTCCTGACTACTCATCTTCCTGGTCAAACTCTGACCTGCTGTGGTTCTCTGGAGGATGCGTTCCAATACTTCAGTGTGTCACCGTTGTTATCTGAGTCAGAGCTGGAGGCTTAAAGTTTGAGTCCAGCCTCTCAGTTGGGGGTTTTCCACAGGAGAGCCTTCAAAGCTTTCAAAGGCCCCCGTAAGCTGGCTGACATCTTTAGTGACATTTCTTTACACCGAGGCAAAGAAGTGCTAATGTGTGTTTAGATACTGTCTTAGGGCAAATGCACTGTAAAAGACACGGCAGTTTAGTAAAATAAGAAATTCTTTGTGGCTTTAGACCTTAGATGTATTCAGAAATGAATCAAGTAAGAATTTCCATCAATCTCTTAATCTAAATGCATCTATTTACAGGTTGAATGCTTTTTTTAATGGTCACCCATGTTGTAGTTCACACATATATGTGATGGGAAGAGCTGTGGGGACCACAAAAACAGTAAACACTCAGTTAAAATGATGTCCTTTTATTTTATTTTTATTTTCAAATGTTGTGCAAAGCTTACATGGCCGTTTGAGAAAAAAACAGACAAAACAAAAATATACCTGAAAAAAAAAAAAAAAACATCTGTGACTAAACCGGGCTCGGTGTAACTCAGGAAGACATTCAGACACCAGAAAGGAAAACTGAGGACAGCTTGGAAAGAAAAAAGAAAACATTGCTCACAGAGAGGGGAGATGCAGCTAAAAGATTATAGCAGGGAATTACTGTGTGATGGGTTGTTTACAAAGCCGAATTGTATGTCAACATGTCCAAATCCATCTCATAATGTGTCAGCTTGCAGTGCACATTTGTGCCATGTTGAAAGTGATGCTTATTGTTAAGCAGTTTGTTGGACAAGCCGTGATGGTACAAACACAGAAGGAGATGCAAATGACTTATTACAGAGACTCAAGGAAAATGCTAAAGAACGATTGTGCAGGAGATTCTTGTGGAAAAAGCCTCCTGAGCTCCAGGCGTTCTGAGATCGCTGAGAAGAACGTTGTTAAGGTGTATGAGAGACATTTACTCTCTTTTGCACCTGTGTGTGCATCTGGAACACATTAGTGATGGGGACCAGACGAACACACTGAACAGTGACCGACAATAATAATTAGTTTTCCTCTGAACCCCTAGTGGGACATAGGCCATCAACAGCTTCTCGCCATAGTCTTCTGTCCTGGGCTATCCTTTCTAGCTCTTTCCAGGTGTGACCGGTCTGCTTGACGTCAGTCTCCAGGCCCCTCCTCCAAATTTTCCATGGTCTTCTTCTCTCTTTATTTCCAGGTCAGATCCTGACAAGTAATGCTGAATGTTGGTTTTCTAAGCTTGCCTTTTGATCTCTTCATCCACTGACTCATGTTTTGCTCTTTGCACAGTTCTGTGTTGCTGATGGTTTCAGGCCAGTGGATCTTGAGAATTCTCCTCGGACAAGAATTGATGAATGTCTGTATTGTCTTGATGGTGGTTTTGGTTGTTCTTCGTGTTTCAGACTTGACATTGAGTTGAACAGGAGGATCTTGGTGCGAATAGTAATGAGAAGTAATTTCCAGATGTTCTTGACACAGGTGAAGGATGTTCTTGCCTTTACAATGCGAGTTTTTACATCTGCATCATCCGTTCCTCCCTGTAGATTCACCACATTGCATAGAAACATGAACTCTTCTAGGAAGTTGTCACCTATTTTCACTGGCTCTGTTATATGAGAGTTGATCTTCAGGAGGTGCATAATGAGGCCATTTTTAGAAGCAAATGGTGCAAGTCTTGGTGTTTTGTCCTGCATTTCATGTCGACTGTGTGAGAGTAGGACTAGGTCGTCGACAAAGTCCAGGTCGTCTAGCTGAAACTGGGGGTTTCAATGGCTGCTTAATCTTCCAGTTGATGAGAAGGAGGAATAGAAATGGCAATAATAGACTTACACCAGTCTTTTTGTCAAAGGATCTGGTCAGTTGACCCACACGGACAACTCAGCAGGACGTTCCCTCATAAGATTTCTGGATCAGTTGGGTGAATTTGGTTGGGATCCCGTAGTCTTTGAGGAGTTGCCACAACGTGTCACGAAGGAGGCTGTCAAATGTCTTGAAGAAATACACAATGTTAGATTCAAGTGTAGAAAAAAAAAGAAGAAACTGCTTATGCAGTAGTCACATGGACTCATATAGGGATTGACCCGTATAGATGTGGCGAGTTTTTAGATTGCGTAGGTCGTGGATAAGAGGGGCTGCATCGTAAGGGGTTTTGCAGTTCCCTTGTAGAGCCACCTAAAGGGACGTCATGAAAATGGAACATATGACTGTCACGCATTTGGTACGTGAAGTATTTGTAAGGATAATGTAAGTTACAAACACTTATGAGGTACGAGTGATGCTGTCCTTACCTGCTCTCCAGTCAATGGTAATTTACTCGCTATGGCCCCTTACTGACTGTACTTACTTACTTACCGTACTCTTTTTATCAAAGAGGATAAACAGATGGGGGATGTTGTTTCTCCCTAACAGTCCCCCCCACAACTCAGAGGTGCATTTCTAATAGACTACTGGCAGTCTACAGAAACTATGTTCTAGAAAACAACACAAGTCTTTTGATTTTGGCTAAAAACAGCATAATCTTAATTAAAATACCACTGGGAACACTTTTACAAAGGATCAAAGGATGATTGGTGAGGGACTCTGAATGTTCACTATAACCTGTCACCCATAGCATGCCCGCAGAAAAACTGTATTAACATTTTTGCTCTATGGACTCAACGCGTGATCAATGATCTTAAGATTTCCTGCAGGCCACATGCATGACTCATACAGGTCTGCTCATTTTTCGCCCAAAGACAGCCCCTATCCACCTATAAGAGCTAAGGCATAACAGTTAGTTCTGGTAAAGAAGAAAGATGATGTGATAAGAATCTTGGAAATGTTTGCATAAAAAAAAATATTAAAAAAAACACCTAAATAATTGCTATGCCCATTTTCTCACTCCTGCACTAAATATTGTACAGACGTTTTTCATGAAATGACAAACACAGGGGATTTAATTTGTCATAGGACCTCTGTGCTCACTGAAATATTGAGGGTAATTTGCAGTGAGAACTTCTCACTTGCATCATTCTGCAGAGCCGCAACATGTCAGTCTGTCACATGAGCTTTATGAAACTGACATTTTGAATGAAAACACATAATTGTCACTGAGACATGTTCTGCAAATCAATCAATTTACAAGTTAGAAAAAAAAGACTTTCCTTTCCTTCACCTTCTTTATACTGCATGTTTTGTTCCTGCTGCTCAAAGTGGCGCATGACATCATGCAAGTAGGGATTAGGACTAAAGTCTTTTCTAATACAGCTGTCCATTGCTGTTTTCAGAGTAAACACACATAAAAAGCAGAGATCACGCGAAAATCTGTTAAAAATGAGCTGTTCTTACAGTTTGCCAGGGCAAAACCCCAACAGAGAGCGGCAAAAAGAAGAGACCCTGCTGCCAAACAAACTTGGACTCACTCCTCACAGAACGCCGTCCCTATTTTCTAAGCAGCTGCTCTGAAACAATCAGTCAGAAAAAAAAAAAAATTCAGGGATTTGCCAACTTAGTCCTGTGGGCGATGCATTACTCAGGCTAAAGTAACTGAAGGCTAATGATGCAAATAGAAGCTTTATGAACCTGCGATTATGCGTCTAATCTTGAGAAGAGAGAGCATGCCAAGTGCTTTACAGGTTTATAAATGTAGTGGCAGAATGTAAATGAATGTTGGCTAGCTTTGAGGCTTTGTCAGGCTTTGTCAGAATGTACCAACATTAATCATCACGCCTAATCTACAGCAACAGTAACAAAATCTATCCTCTCTATGTGGAAAATGTTTAAAAAAACAAAAATGGGTCATTTTGGTTACATCAAAGAAGGATGAGTAGTCAAAGAAGTGCATTCAAATCAAGTTCAGGAACTTCAGATTTAGCTGGCTGCAAAACTCAGATACATTTATGTCAGTTCAATCTTTATAGAAAGATTTACTCCCAACACTGTAGAAATTATTGGCCTGAGGGACTATAAATATCCCTCAAAACCCTTTGGTTTTGTCATTTTGTACCACAGCTGTCCGTGTGATAAATAAATGATGAGGCTGCTAATGGTGGACAGTGTATTAGGCTGACAGAGGTTTGGATAAATGCTAAAAATGCATCACACACACTGTGTCCCCATGCAATTATACAACGTACTATTGATGTTTCTGAGCTATTCATATAAAGATATTATTGGTTTCGATCTTCAACATTCTTGATAAATCAGACTTAGCAATTAACAGAAATTATCCAATCAATCTGTGATTAAAAAAAAAAGTCTTTGCTGTAATAAATGTCAGCCTGAAGTTAAAAGATTCCAGGTCGATAAACATCTGAGAACTGAAAAGAAAGTATGTGAAAGTGTCCAATAGAGGAGATGCAACTCCTCCATCTTCTCAGATTTTGTCTTTTTTTATTAAATATGAAGTGGGCTGAGGGAGGGAGGTGTGGTCTGGACAGTTAGGTTAGTTTGAGGTAACGTAGTCACTCTGCATCTTCAATATGGAGAGTGGTACCGAGCAAAGGGATGACAGTTTCTCCACAGAACCTTTTGGAGGTTGAGGATTTTTCTCTTTCTCCAGAGGCCGGCGCTCTTGGTCCAGACCAAAGGGGACCAGTGTCTGAGTGGTAAAATTTTGCTAGCATCATAAGCTAATAAAAGCTAACGTATTAATCAAACAATTCCATATGAAACGTTTATTGCAAATCCATCACCAGGACGGAGTTTGCTGGATTCAGTGCTTATTGCACCAAACCATTGTTGCCTAACTTCCAAGTCCACTAGAAAGTTGTGCAAGCCAGTAGATTTTTGACAACCGAAGGCAAAACACCTGCGAGCCATGCTAAAGCTAACCCGATTTTGACCGATCAGAATCAAAGATGGGCCGGGCTTTTATACTGGAGCATGATGACGTGAAACTTCTAAAATGACCTGAGACTTAGACCAGTTGACCAATCGCAAACTTCAACGGTAATATCTCATTTTAACCTGTAGGGGGCAGCACGCCAAGAGTTTTACACTATAATTTCGGGAATTAAACAAATTTACTTGAAATAGTAAAGAATGCGGCAAGGACCAACAGACAGCACTTTTAAAGCCCCATTTAAGGTCAACAGTCTAAAAAAGTTGATTTCTAACAACTTCTAACTCCAACTTTTTTTTTTTTTGAAGATTCAACATGACAGCCTCTTCACAGGTTCAAAAGTTTACAAAATCCTGGTGGTGGTTGTAGACTTAACCTTGTGATGTGCGTGAAATTTTGTAAAGATCACTTACACAAAAGTTTTCATTTCCCATACTGTGAGAAAATGTGAACATCTGCAAATTTTATGCTGCTATAAATTGTCCACTAAGGAAATGCTCCTGTGGCCATCCCATAATAGTTTAAAAACTTCCATTGGATATCTCTGACTCGTGGGTTTTGGGTTTCATTAGTGGAATTGGATTTTTTTTTTTTTTTTAACCCCATTAGAGTTTGTGGCCCCATTCATCCTTTGCATGGTTTCACTATGCCTAAAACGCAGGTGCTATAGTTGTGTGCAAATTTGGTGAATTGAAATAGGTCTGTTTAAATTTATTGATTTTCTGAGTATGTGGCAAAGGTCAAGGGTCAAGTATTCGCTCAAAGACGCATTTTGAAAGAAGATCTTTGAAAACAATATGGTGATTGCAGTCAGTGAGTGTTGAAAGGCAAAAAAAAAAAAAAAACACATCTAATATACAGGTAAACTACTCAAAACAAGTCTCTATGCAACAAAAACAGAAAATATACAATCCTGGTAAAAGTTCCAAAGAGAAAAAAACTAAAATACACAACTCATAAATGCAACAACATACAAAATGGAACGTGACGCACAAGGCACTTACACTGCAGTGTCAGAAGGACTCACTCATCAGTCCAAATAATTGAATTCAGGTGTTCCAATCACCTCCATGGCCACAGGACACCATGAAAATAAAATCACAATATCATTACACACTGAGTTAAATGTTTAAGAGAAAAATAGTCCCATCATTCCTGTTCTTCAGGCAAATAATGTAATTTACTTCATCTGGATTTTCATACACCATTTTAACTGATTTTTTTAGGGCAGGGAAATGTTTTTACTAGTGTTGTGATTACAAGTTATTCAGCTATTTCTGTCTTTTTATTCAAATAGACCAAGGAATAAACACAATGTATTTTGTTATTCCTATTATTTTACCAGTTGACAAATGTACCAATTTTTAAACAAAGCATTGTTTAGTTATTAAGTACGTACTTTAATAATGATTAAATGTAGCACAGCGAAGATAAATTACAACTACTTCTTCAAAATCTCTCTTTCACATTTAGACCTCCAGTGCTGACAGACTTATTCAAACTCAAACAGTGAACCCAGAAATGGAGACAATGCTTTTGGATATCTCATCAAAATAAATAAATCTGATCCCTCAACATTACCCATGTCTTCCATGCATTGTAAATTAGATATACAGTGGATGCTCCCATGTAGCAATCGGGCTAAAAACTGTGGACAGTGGCTCCTCCCACACAGATCTGGAGCGTCAAATTTATTATGAACACATTTTTGGACAAAAACGTCCAGCAGCAAATTGAATGCATGTCAAAAGAGAGGCGTTCAATGCAAATTTGACTTTTGAGTCGCATTTGGTGTGAACACAGCATTAGCCCTCCTAAAATTTCAGATAATTTCATCCAAACTTTAATATGTTCATAGCTGTATTATCACAAAGAAAATTGTGTAAATGTGATGAACATTTCTTAAAAGATGGCTTTAGTGAAAGCAGAATTGTCCCCTGACTTTGGCAATACAACTAAAGTTTTCCATTTGCTCATTGTAATCTTGACTTTTGCAAGGGGAGTGGATCTGAGGGTGAATGAAGTGCAGCAAAGTGTGAGCAGCCCCTGAACGAAAAATTAACTCAATTCTAAGAGGAAATGACAATTGACTGGTTATGTAAGGAGCATGTTTGCTCTTTGTATGAATGAAACCCAATGATACGCCTGCTGGGAGATTGAAAGGATATTGTGATCCCAGGCTTAGTATGTGAATTTAAAGTCTATTCTATTACTGACTGGGAGGTTTTAGATTAGAAGGAATGTTTGCTGGGTTCTCTTAGTTATTGCTAATGCATTATTTCAAGAACATTTAAGATCCTTTGCTGCCAATCTTCAAAAAAAAAAATTACTTGATCTGTGGTCAATAATAAGTAATTAAACCCAGACATTTTTTTTTCTGCTAAATTGGTACAAAACGATAGATGTATTAGGTGCTAACAATTCTTAAAAAAAAATTGGGACATTTTTATGAGTCATACAAAACTATGAATAATGTGTTAGAGAAGAGGAATGTGCTTTCATGAACCATATTTAAGTCAGCCAAGCCTGGCATAATGTTTCATTTTATATTGAACCCCATTTATATATCAAATTCATGTCTGTTGCCTCTTTTTTATACATGTAAAATTTGATGCTCAGTGCTTAACCAAAAATATGCAGATAAACTAGACATGTGGGAGAAGCTACCATCCAATTTTTAGCCTCATTGCTACATGAAAGCATTGACTGTTTATCTGGTTTACAATGCATGGAAGACACAAATGATGCAGAGAGATCAGGTTTGTTTCTTCTGAAGAGCTCCACAAAAACACTGATAATCACGTCTCCATGGTTAGGTTCATGAAATAATTTAGTCTTTTTTTCTTTGCTCTCCCTGCAGGAGCCAGGATCTGAATGATGGTGCTTTCAGTGGTACTTTTGTGTCTCTGTAACCCAGTTTGATGACTTGCTGTCCTGCATTAGTCAAAGGTGAGAACAAATAAAAACAAGAATAGTAATGTCTCAATGCAAACAGAAAAATATAATACAGTTTAGAAAGAGAATTAACTGATTCTCTTTTTGTTTTGTTTTGTACGGTGCTTCTTCTTAAGTAGTAAATACTGATACACACACCAACAGTGTCTTTTAGCAGTTGTTAGTGGGAAACGATCACTAAAGGGCAACTGATTCTTAGTGGGAAAATAACAAATATTTGAGCCTATTTATATATTTTAAAAATTCCAAATATGTCACTTTTGAGTACAAGTCCCACCCAACAATGCAAGTTATACTCCCAAAAATATGATATATGTACTTTTGTTTCAGTGCTGCTGCACATATGAAAATAAATTCAATTATGTCCAAAAAGTTTTTATTTTTTACTGTCAATTTTCAGATTATGAAATAAAATGTCTTCAGTCTGAACCACATTTGAAGACTGAGGATAAAAAGCTTTTTGGAGAGCACTTTCTTCCATTTCTCCATGCAGCATCTAAGGTACAAAAACACTCCAAGTGCACTATAGATGATATAAATTGTGGCATGTTTTTTTTTTTCCTTTTTTTCCTTCTTGAAATCTATATTAGCTGTAATGTGTCACTCTACCACAGGTGTGGACAAGGACATCTCAGAGTCTTTTTTTCTCTTTCTCTGTGGAACATGTGTGCTAAATTCAACCCATTTTCTTCAATAAACTGCATAAGACAGATGGAGTTCTTTCATCCAGTCAGCAAATCATGTTGGGCAAGATTGATGTTCTCTGGCCGTCTCTATCTTTCACAAACACTCCCCCCAGCCCCCACCCCTCTCCACTGTCACATCGTATTGTGCTCCTGTTTGCTCATACAGTCGGCAGCAGGGGCTCCAAAGTGGTAATCTAGGGAGAGCTCTGACTCTCCGGTTCTCTCTTTTGCCCTAAACTTGTTAAAACATAAGAACTGCTAAGGTTTCCAGCAGCACTGAATGAACCTAACCTTTGCCACAGCCTTTAATCAGCTCTGTTTATGACTCCCGTAGTCTGTCCTGCAGTCTGTCCAATTGGGAAAAATAAATGCTACGTTAGCTCTGAATGACTTCAAATCAATGTTTTACTCAATTGGGCCAAAACAACAAACAATTCGAAGTTTGGTGCTGTGTGAATTTTGGCTTACATGAACGAACAACCAGATTTTTCAAACACAGAAGCAACAGAAAATCATTATTTTCAAGTTATTACAAGGCTAGTATCGCCAATATCGATACTGATAATGTTTTTTTCTTGAAATGTTGGATTTTAGTATAACTTTAGAAATATACATTTTTGTTGTTGTTGCTGTTAATTAAGTGTAAAATAAGAGAGACTTTCAGCTAATAAAAATGTTTGTTAACTAAATAATTCAATCTGAACTGAACATACATTAAATATAAAACATGTCTATTAATAATGTCAAAATATAATGTTGGCAAAATATAACATTTATAAATGTCTGTTTACACTGACTGACAATGTTGCCAGATTGGCCGTTTTCCTCACAAATTGGGCTGGTGTTTTACTCAAATTGAGCTGTTTTTTTTTCTCACAATCTGGCAACGATGCCGACAAATACACTTTGCGCTTGGATGAACTCTGTAAGTTAATTCAGGCTATTTACAGTACGTATTGAAGAAAAACTACTACAAAAATATTGATCTCATCACAGATCGATACTTTACCTTGGTATCAATATTAATGATACTCAGATCAATGCACCCACCCCTATTGGGGAGTGCATCTCAAGTTCAGTGTCCTTGTGGTAGAGTGTCCTACCTGAGACTGGAAGGTCATGAGTTCAGATCCATGCCGAGTCATGCCAATTACTCTAAAAATGGGACTCCGTCCCTCCCTGATTGACACTTGTCATTAAGGGGTTTGATTTTGGGGGGTTAAACCACCAAAATGGTTCTTGAGTGCGTCTGTGTCTGCAGCTCACCGCTCCCCCAGGGGATGGGTCAAATGTGGAGAACAAATTTCATAAACCTAGGTGTGTGACAACAAATAGGACTTTAACTTGAAGACGTCGCTTAGTTTACATCTCGTCTCTGTTACGTCTCTGGTCCGTCCTCCTTTTTCCTTTGGCTTCCGGAGAAATGGTTTGTCCTGCCACCCCCGAGTTGTATAGGTCATTCAACCTTTTCTTTTACAACTCTACCGACACAACACATTACTGTTAGCAAAACTGTACTTTCAGTAGCAGAGTGTTGTCACCAAGAGACTTGGAGAATGACATGTTTCACAGACCATAAGACTGTTTCACTACTAATTCGGGATCTTTTTGTCAATATTTTTTTTCCTTGTAAAAACTGAAACTATTAAAAAAATATTCAATTTGAATGCTTATTCTTTTGTGTTATTTGTGAGAGCAAATACCATTTATTTTACAATAGTAGAAATATAATGCTAAACATTATGTTGTGGTTTTCCATCTCAAGGATAAAACCTCTTTACAAATTGCATTCCCTCATTCACTTAAACATATGGCCTGTATACACAAATGGCCACAGTGCTGCCATTGCAAGGCACTAACCAGACCACCGGGAGCAATGTGGGGTTAATGTCTTGTAATCCAGCCATGAGAGGTCTATTGCTCTACCTCTGTGCTACACCCACCCTAATACTCTTCATATGTCTTTCTTTGTTGCATTAAATACAGATTTAAAAAGATAAGAATATGAAATTATGAAAACATGTAGAGATGTCCTGAATAAAATAGCTCCAAACTAGGAATTGTTTTATCTCTACTGTTGATATGTGAATATAAAAACAAAAAGGCACTCCTTCATATTTGACATTCTCAATATAAAATTCCAAAACCCACATTTTTAACAGATCGTAAAAATGTTAAATCATGAATTTGTGCATGGCGGGTTTTAGTAGTCATTTGATAGTCTGATTGTTTTGTAACTTTGTGGGTTGAATGGTTTTTGTTTAATAATGAATAAGAACTTCCTCCAGGAGAACTGTAATTGTTTCAACACGTGTATGTGTTAGACTTTTCCAGCCTCATTCCCCGGTTGTCTCTGCGAGTCTTCAAGAGAGTCTGTGTGTTGGCCTCATAACTTTGTTGGAGCAGCTGTTTCTCACTCAGTAATCACCTCTGTATTTAAAAGCCTGGACTCATCTACCACACTCTGCCTGACTGTCACATGGCTTCATGTGGAATCAGTGTTAAGGCCAGCGGTAAAAGTTTTCTTTTCAGCCTTGATGGCTTTCTCGTGTTCTGTTTTCACCCACAGAAACGTGTTTCAGCGATCCACTTCTCTGTTAGCAGATGCTTTTACCTGGAATGACTTGCAGGTTTCTTGCATTTGGAGGCGGCGTGGTGTTAGATGCTTTGCCTAAAAGCCCAATGACTGTGAGTTCAATGCCCAACCAACCAACTGGCAGAAGGCTTTGCATCCCACTGAGCTTTAGCCAACACACAAAAATACATGTGAAAGACTTTAGTGGTGAAGCATAATGGATTAAACGTCGTTACCACGCTGCCTCATGCTTATTCTGTCAAAAGCATGACATTTTTCATAAATAATATTTTTACTATGAAAAAAAACATGGGTGTGAGTTGAGCTGTGCAAATTCACCAGCTTCTTTGAATTATTGTAACTTTTTAACCATATGCAATTAATTCCAACGGATTCTGAAGCAGAGAAAAGAAAATTTGCACAGATATTTAACATTTTAAAGTAGAAATGTGTTTATGGAACTAAATGATTGGTTGGTGGCTGCAGATTCTTTTTTTCAGAATCTGTTGGAATTACATTATATGCATAAACAGTTGAAGAGTTACAGTATTTTGTGTCGCCATGCAGCGGCAGCTCTGGTTTTCAAGAAATAACTTGAATGCATAAATTAAAAAAAAACTTTTGTGTTCAGATATTTATTCAAAACTAATGTGAGCTGCAATTCCTCATCAAAAATAAATGTCAATTATCAGTTTGTCAGCACAATTTTATTGTGCTAGAATGTACACAATTTGTTTACTAGCTGCTGTACAAACAATAGATTTAAAATGCAAATCTGATGGATCCAGTTTGCTTTTTTGTTGCACATTTTTATCAGCAACATGTATAAGTGCAGAAGAACATAACTGTGGCTAACATGTAGCGTGTTACAACCAAGTTCTAGAATTACTGTAAAACCAGTTAATAGTCTGAAGGATTTATCTCTGACTCTTTTATCTTGCTTGATGGACTTTACAGTCCTGTGCACCTTTGTAAATGCCATAATTTCAAAAATAGACCATTCATTGACAGTGTGCCTTATAATCTGGTGCGCCCTATAGTTTAAAAAATATGGTACAACTGAAAATCCTTTCCGATGCATCAATGGAACTGATGTGTTTTCCATGAAGTTGAAACTGATGGCTTTAACATGATTACAAATGGTTAACAAATATTCAAAGACTAGTCAACAACCATATTAATTGTTTGTCGCATTTCCAAAGCTTGATTTTTTGGGGGGGACTAATTAGAGTTTATTTAACAAGAATTTATTTTTAATTGGACATCTTTGGAAAAAAACAGATAAAAGAAAAACACATGAGCAGGGGGGGAAATGCCACCCAAACGCTGTGACCGCCCACCACCCCATCCCCAAACATGATGGGCCGCAAAAATCCAATAAACACTAAAGAAATAAAAAAGAAAAAAACACACAAAAAAGGAATGACATAAAAATAAAATTAAAAGCAAAAATAAATGTAAGGATGGATGGACAGACATAAGAAAAAAACGAGTAAATTCAGCTGCAGGGACTAGAACAAACCAGTGTCTGCTTGTGCAAAGCACAGTAAATGCAGCGGGTAGGGTCAGGAAGAGGATTCAACATAAAACTTATAATAAACAGCGTTTAATGTTGTTTTTTTTATCAATAAGCTAACTAGCACACAGATCTTACCATCATGTCTGCTTTACCCACAAGATGGCCGTCCTCACAAAGATCAGTGGTCATCTTCAAAATGCCCTATTCTCATCTCGCAGTACAAATGTGTTAAGATTTTTTTTTAAAAAAGTTAAATTTTCCCTCAGTCTGGGGACATGGGTCATAAATAGTGAAAATGTGCTTCTTCTAGATAGTCATTCCTACGCTTATTTTAACTGTCAGCAAAGCTGACGTTACTCTGAATGATTTAATGAAAATTTGATAAACCTGCTGTTAATATGAAATGTCATAGCACTTATAAAACATTTAAATAAAGAAATGTTCCACTCCACAAATGAGGCTGGTTGGCTGAAGAAAGTCTTTCCCTCATTTAAATGAGATCAACTGTCTGTGGAATTTCTTAAGTTAATCACAGAGCTCCTGAGCAGCATACTCCACGAGCTGTTGGTGTAAAGCTCTTATGACTCCATACTTTTTTTTTTCTTTTTTTGATGACAGCTTTTCAATAAACCCGCAGGCTTCATCCTTTAGCAGGAGAAATTTATGAACCACACTTTAGTTCTGCAACAGAGGTTTGGCTGAAAATTCTGCTGAGTCCAAAAGTGATCTTGTCAGTTGTGCACTTGGAGTACTTTCCTGCTGAATGTAATTCTCGAAAACCCTCCTAGAGTTTTAGACCAAAATACTAACATCCCTGAAACAAGGAGTGGAGGGTGGGGGGAAAAAAGTACAATACTGCAGGACTCTGCAGTGCATGAAACGCAGCTGTCATTTCAAGCCTGATCTACGCTCAGCTCAGAATATGCATTATTGAAGCAATGGATTTCATGGGAAATTTAACACTCTGCCAACTTAAAACACAAAATTTAACAGTTGAGATGGATTTTTCAATGCTTCCCTCCTCAGTGGTTTTGTTTCAAGGTAGCCAAATGATGTATTGTCATTGTTTGCCATTAGAGCATTGTGAAATTTAGTATTTACTACGAGATTATCAATGTTAGAAATCAGTTATTTGGTTTAAGAAGCCTAAAGCTGACTTCACTAGAGAGATAAACTACTCTCTGACTTAAGGCTTAGTCACAGCTGCTCTTATGGGTGTATCTGGGCTGTTTGTGGGGGAAAAAAATGGGCAAACGTGGTGACCCACACAAAATATCAACTTCGCAGACTATAGCAGAGAGCAGAGCCAAAATGTTCAGGTACGTGGTTTTTACAGTTATGCTGAGGACAAATGGTCTTAGCAAACACTTACACACAAGAGTAGGCTGAAATAGGTGAAACACAGGCATGTCATACAGATTTTTCCTTCTGTTTAAAATGTTAAAAATGTGAAAATTAGACAATCAGAGAGTAGTTTATGTGGACAACTTACAGTAGGCATCACATGGACACCACGCACATGCTCAGTAAAGAGCCAATACGAGCTCATCACATCTGCTTTCAAAAGGAGCGGAATTTGCTCAAATTTTGGCCCGCCCCTCTTTCACCATACGGTGAATTTGCAGCTCACTGCCAGTCCAAATGTGTGTTTCTGACTAACAGCTAATGTTTTTAGCCTGATTGCCACATGGAACGGTGTCTGTGGATATCTCGCTTCCAATGTATGAATGACACAGATGATGTTGAGAGATCAGGTTTATTTATTGTAAAGAGTTCTACAAAAACATCAGTAATCACATCTCCATGTTTGGGTTCATGTAATCATTTCCCGGTACCTGGGGCTTCTATCACACTCTGAGAACAGTGTCTGTCTGACAGCCGTTTCCGCTGTGTTTCTGTGTCTCTGTGACCCAATTTGAGACTAACTGTCCCATGTAAACCTGAGAAGGGAAAAATCAAAATAAAATGGAGGGAACCTTTTTTTCTTATTGTATTGATGAAAATAAGAAGAATATCACAAAGTTCAGGAAGCCCGACCAGGGAGCCTCCAAAAGTCTGGTGATGTGTCTAGAGCAGTGGTGTCTAAAGTCAGTCCTCAAGGGCCGGCCTCTTGCTGGTTTTCCAGAAACCCTGCTTTATTTGCTGCTTTTTACCTGGATCAGGCGTGTTTGGCCTATGAGGAGCTTTAATGGCAGGTTGGTTGGAAAACATGTAGGACACCAGCTGACTTTGGAAATCTCTTAGAGTGTGTCCCACCTTCGCTTAACAGTAGCCGGACGAGTTCTGGGAACCTTGCGGCCCCAGTGGGATATTAGATGGAAGTTCAGGACAAAAATGTTCATATTGAATTAGTATTCTACCCGCTGGTCAAGTCACTGAAAATGTCACATGCTCAAAGCTGAGACCCTGATTGGTAGATTCAGATATTTGAACTCTGGCGCCGCCTAATTGGCAGGTGCCCATCACTCAAATCACGGTGCAGGACCTCAGTTCGCATCTGTACCATTGCCCTAACAGTGAAACTATTGCGCGAATTAATCTTAACTCAGAAAGCACAGAAACTGGTCGAAATCATCAATGTTTACATCTTTTTTAACGTTCAGGACTGGTGGAAATACAGAAAATACGATTGGTTCAATTAAAGACTAGTACAAATAGAGCGTGCAGTCACAATTGGTACCCATTGTTTTGTAACACCATGCAAACTAAACTCTTAATTTCACAAATGTCCTTTAATTTCCATCGCTTTTGACTGAAATACTGAGCCCATAGGAGCAGAACATATTATACCCCTTTAATGTAAAGTTTTTCACACCAGCAACACAAACTCATTAAAAAATCTAGTTTTGATTGATCTAAGCAACTATTGTGGGAAAAGTGCCAGAACTGTCATCAAACCAACTATCAAATCTAACAAAAACTCCAAACTAGTGCATTGAAACAGTAAGCAGAGCAGTGTGTTTTTAAACTGTAGAAAGCACAAGCTATTCGCCCAAGTTCAGGAGATAAAGGCAGTGAAAAAGGCTTTATGTCAAGCTCGATTAATCCTTGTCTGTGCTTAAAAGCGGGCTGTTAATTCATCTGTGAGTCTGCAGTGAGGCAGCTTAGTGCTGATGTTGCACTTCGGTCCACAAATGGGAAAACACTGAACCTCACAAGTGAGCCTTCACTTCCTAAATTAAGGCTCAGAAACAGCAGATTTCATGCTCTAACTTCAGCAGCTGAGTCCCAAGCACTCTCTCATCTCGTGCTTTAAACTCCATCCTATGTTGTGTGATGGGATTGGACCATCAGAGAAGAAATAAGACAGGCTTTATCTGCATCTTTAACTGTGCTGTGAGGTGTCACTCCAAAATGTGAACATTTAAAACATCCTTTTTCCATCAAATGGTTTTAGTGTAACAAACAAGATAGGGCTCTGGGACTTGTGGTTCTTTCTAGTGCTCCAGCTCTTCTCTCTCTTCTACATTCTAACTTATCTCAGCTGTATGGCCTGTCTCTGTCAGCCTCCTTGTATCAGAGTATACTGTGACTCTGCCCTCCAGTATATATTTTGTTGTACACTCATTCGGACTTGATTATTTGGCTCTGACCTGTGTAAATCTGCTCATAGACTCAGCTTCATTTTTGATTCACTGGTTAAAAATATTAAAACTGGAGTCTATGTATTGTTGTTGTTTGGAACAGATTAGAGAGCAGTGATTATTTCTGACTGGAGTTTGCCCAAAAATAGGAGGGTCAAGTGGAACTGTTGTATCATTTTCCCTTCACATTTGTTCCGTCTGGATAAGTCAAGCCATCTTCTAAAACCAGTTTTATCTACACTTTGATCCTAACTGGGGCATCAGACTCCCCAGAATCATGTCAGTTTATACCTGAGCTGAGTAGCCCTGTTGATTCAGACTTTGAAGAGGGCAATGGAGGACAAGATTACAAAAATTGGTGATTGACCTGGGGCACAAACTGGGAGCTATGTTTCCAATGTTTTGTGTTTATGTTTTTTTCAAACCATCGCATCCTGTTGGTCAGCAAACACATCGGGGGACAAAAACAGTTGGCCATATGGCACTAAATGTAAAAGTTCAGCTAATTAAATTTGGCTCATAAAGTGGTAATTTCTCCGAATTGCTCCACTTTCATCACTTTTAGGTCAGACTGGTGGCAAAATGGACCAGAGGCTTACTAATTTAAATTTGAATGTAAAAACAAAATGCAAATCTTCATTTTAATATGAAAAAAGGAAATGTTAATGACAAATGTAATATTTGTGAATTGTTTTTACTAAATGCTAAATCAAAATACAACTGCATGTTTGGTGTAAAAATTGAACATTATGAGTTATGACTAATTGTCAGTCCTAAAAATATATTTTAAATTTAAATGCTAAATGCAATTTTTATTCCTGAAGCTATTCATTTAACTGTTATATGTGAATTATGAAAGTGAATGTTTGAATGTAAATATTGATCACATATATATTGGAAAAATAAAATGTATGTTTTTTACAGAGAACTATACATACACTATGCATGTTTTGGGCATAAGAAGTAAATAATCTAATCCCTGTTGACTAAAACCTTTGCAACACCAGAGGCTTCCAGTTTCTATTTGATTGCAAAATTGCTGTTGCCAGGTTCACACCACACGTTAAAGTTCCGCAAAACAGCGTGGAATGGAGGCCACTTCCCTTCGGTGCCCTTGTTAACCCATGGTGTAGGTCACATCAGACACATTGCAGTAATCATTTCAGCGGATGGTCTATTTTTTGCACGAGCCGTGAGCGATCCGTGTCAATCTTGGCAGGAAGTTACCCCAAGACACACGAGATAATTTTCAAAATATAACCAATTTTCACAATAAATGCCATTCTTGACAAAGGCGATCATATTTTTGCATCTAAACAGACTGTAGAGATGAAAATACAGTATTCCCCCCATTATTCGCTGGGGTTAGGGACCAGAGACCTAAGAATACGACGAATATGCGAAAACAGAGAACCCCCAGTCTCTGTCTCACCCCCCAACCCTGCGTCTAAAGAATGTCAGTTACCGATCAGTACTCATCAAAAACACTTCTGATTTTGCTTTGTATACATTTATTAAAGTACATTGTAGTATTGCTCAACATAAAGAGCTTTTTTTTTTTTTCAGAACAATGCGAACTTTACAGAACTGTCACTCTGTGCCTTAAAAAAGTGCGAGCTTCCTTCTTCATCAAATAAGTGTAAGGGGGGATCTCTATCCAGAATTTGCTTGTTTCATCCATATTAAACACCTGCTCTGGATGATAATTATCCTCCGTGATTATCAAGATATTTTCGAGCTGCTTCTGAGTCAGCTGATACCATTTCTCCATGCAGGCTCGCTGTGAGGGTGTGCACGCCTGTGTGTGCGTAGCGGACAGGCTGGCTTGGAAGCAAAAGTTTCATACAAGTATATTGAGTTGTTGGAGTTTTTGTGACGAACCGGAGAAGTCACGTGACTGAAAAAAATCTGTGAAAATGTGAAACTGCGAATACAGACATGTGAATAAGCGGGGGAACACTGTAAACACACAAACAACGCAAAACATAAATAGACACACACAGATCAACATAGTGGGCCGATTACGGAGCGGGTGGTGTGGTTTTGGTGTCTGAAAACACAATCAACGAGAGCGAGACAGAAAGCAGTTGGCAACAAGTCAAGTAAGACGATGTCAAATTAATTGAAGACGCTCTAAATAACCACAGCTGAGCAGAAGCACCTGTCGACCGCCGCAAAAGAAAACGCATCTGCTGTGAACTGGAGGTGAAGCGGATTCCTGCGTGCACTCCGCTTTGCGGCGCTTCCGCATACGGTGTGAACCCGGCGTTAGAAATAAACATCAGCTGGCAGATTAGTTTTTCCAAAAACTAAGAAACAAAAATCTTTGCCAACTTATTTTACTGTCATACTTTTTTTTTTCTTATAATGTTCATTAACACTATAGATGTATCCGCTTTGAGTCATTATATATATATTATACATTTAGAGCTTTATTTTTTAGGATATGTTTTTGTTTTTTATACTATGTCATAATACTTGTTTACCAAAATTACAAAAATATGTTTTTCAAAAAAACTATGCCTTCTTTCCAAATGTACAAATAAGCTTCATAATCTCTGTTTTTTTTTTCTTTGGAGAAAGCCTAAAAATCAAATACAGCAGGATGGGAATCAAAATGGAGGGAGAGTTCATCTCATTAATTGAAGAAGAGAGAGTGGCTGATTTTTTTTTCCCCTTAGTTGCTTAAAAGAAAATTAAATTCCCAGATGAGGAGTCAATCCAGAGAGAGCCCCACATTGTCCAATCTGCTCATTAAATCTTCCTTAATCAAATAATTCATGCGGTTGTGGCCAGCAACACACAACACTTGGAGCTTCAGCTGGAAGGCGAGCTTGGAAGTTTAAATTTGGACGTGCCAATGCACAGTGCGGGTTTCAGAAAAGAGGATTAAACCGGCTGAATATTCCTAAAGGATTTTTGTCCCTGCTGCTATTTTGGTTGTCAAAAGGAGAATTCCTAATTTAGGAACCTTCAGAACAGATAAATTACTTCAGTCACACTTCTACCTCTATGTGGACCCACAATGTATGGTTGTTAGAGGGGAGGAAGTGGCTCTAGAGTCATCTGGGAGCTCTTGAGCAAAAATTTAAGAGAACAGAAGGAATCCATAGCTAGATATCACTGAACAGTCTGTTGGGCTAAAAATAAATGTACCTTTGAATCAGTATGGTGTATTTATTTAGCAAACATTCCTTTTCCACTTCTGAAAATTCATTTTTTACTGTTCTGTTCATGATGAGTTCATTAGGTTTCTTTAATTTCCTGTGTTTTGGTCGTAAGTTGTCTTTAGCCCCGTCACACCTGTTTTTTTAATCACTACACCTGCTTCCTGTTTGCTAATCGTTCATCTCGATAAATATATATTTATATAAATAGACAGAAAGTTTTGATTTCAAGTTGTACAGTTCTTTTTACTCTTTTTTTTAAACTTTTCGTCAAGTTTTATTTCACGTGCTTGTGATACTTGTGTAAATTGAAGTCTCAGTCAGTTTCTTGTCTGCAGGCTTCAAGAGTGAAAAGTGAAAAAGAGGGGACATTCAATGGTGAGTCAACATAATCAAAACAGGAGTCTGCATAGCATCAAACTCAAAGATGATCTTGTTACAACTCAAAATCCCTCAAACGCAGCATGCATCAAGTTGTGTTGTCCCACTGCACCAAGAAAGCATCTGGAGTATCTTTTCATAGCAAAAGACTACTTACCTATGGTATAGTATAGCAATTATTCAAATTATCTAGAAAAATGTTCTTAAAAATATTGACCCAATGCCCACTCCTCAATTTTCTTTTGGCTTTTCCTCTTCAAATACAGGTACTACTATGTTTTAAACACAAACTGCATAAGACAGTTTTTTTAATGAGGCATCTGATTGGCCAGTGTATTACTTGAAAAACTTGTACTACTGAAAAAAATATTATGAAAGGAAAATTATGATTGGCATTACTTGTCAAGAAAAAGTTAACAGAGCAAAAGTGGTGGTTCTGTCAAATAGAATGGCTGAGTATTAGCTGCTTATTTCTCAATAGAAGTCTATGGGATTTTGGCTTTTTTGAGCAAAACTTCCTGTGTGGAACACATGATAAGATAGTGACTCTGTTATGGGGGCTTCAGTTACCCCCCAAGTATCAAAGTTTTATTTTTTTCAGGTCTTTCACCAATAAAATGTATGTGTTTTTGGATATTAGTGTGATTACACATTTACATTTTTTCACCACCCGGTCTGTAATATTTAGGGGTTGTCAGGATCAAGGGCTTCATGGGAGGAGTCTGGTAGACTCTAAAAGCTATCACTTAAACACAGCTCATCAAGAAGGGCAGATGGTAAGAAACAGAAACACCCCAGGTCCTGACACTACCAGAATAAAGATGCAATGACCTACGAGGAATACAAAGAACATGCGGCCCACATTCCATAACATGGTGGGGACGGTCAAAAACAATGAAAAGCCTCCTGTTTTTTCTTTTGAGCTGTTTTGTTTTGAAACATCATAATGTAGAAAAATAAATATTAAGAATTTTGCTGCATGCTTTTGTATCATGTTTTTTATATTGTTTAGTTAAAAAAAAGAAAAAGAGAAATTAAAGTATGACAAAGAAACATATTTTTATATAATGTTATCAACCACTATTATTTGAGGGGAAAAAGCTATTCAGTGTAAACGGAGCAGTGTATTTAAATGCCCTTTTTCTTATTCAGTGTGTGTCCTGGGAACAGAGGGAAGGAACAAATCACAAGAACAAAGGCTGTAGCTTCCTGAGTCCCCCTGGGTAATGAGGGCTCACAGATACTGTGGAATTAGTCCAAGAATCTCTGTGTAAATAAGAAGATGCCACTGATACAGTCTATGTGCAGATAAGATGAGCTTTCCAATACACAATATCAATGATGAGCTAGTTTGAATTTTTTTGTCTACAACTGGCGTGCTTTCCCAGCTTAGTAAGAAACAGCAAGCAGTCTATGAAACATTGTGCAGTGCACTGTGACAGACATTTAAAACATACACTCACCAGACACTTTTTAAGGCACACCTGTCCAACTGCTCGTTAATGCAAATTTCTGATCAGCCAATCACATGACAGCAACTCAATGCATTTAGGCAGACATGGTCAAGACGATCTGCTGCAGTTCAAACTGAGCATCAGAATGAGGAAGAAAGTTGATTGAGGTGACTTTGAACGTGGCATGGTTGTTGGTACCAGATATACTGGACTGTTGATCTACTGGGATTTTAACCCTTTACCATCTCTAAGGTTTACAGAGAATGGTCCAAAAAAGATAAAATATCCAGTAATCTATAGTTTTGAAGGTAGAAATTCCTTACTGATGACAGAGGTCAGAGGAGAATGACCAGACTGGTTCCAGTTACTCTAGTAACAGAACTGGTTCTAGTACCAGTAACTCAAATAAGCACTAGTTACAACTGAGGTCTGCAGAAGAGAATCTCTGAATGTCTGAATCCAACCTTGAAGCAGATGACTTACAGCAACAGAAGAACAAACCCAGTGTCACTCCTGTCAGCTAAGAACAGGAAACTGAGGCTACAATTCACACAGATTCACCAAAACTGGACAATAGAAGATTGGAAAAACGTTGCCTGGTCTGATGAGTCTCTATTTCTGCTGCTACATTCAGATGGTAGGGTCAGAATTTGGTGTCAAAAACATGTAAAGATGGATCCATTCTGCCTTGAATGGTCCAGGCTGGTGATAGTGTAATGCTGTGTGACATATTTTCTTGGCACACTTTGGAGCCAATTGAGCATGGTTCCAATACCAGGCTACCTGAGTATTGTTTTCTGAACATGTCCCCAGTGTTCCATCTTCTGATGCTACTTTCAGCAGGATAACATGTCATAAAGCTGGAATCATCTCAGACTTGTTTCTTAAACATGTCAATGAGTTCACTGGACTTAAATGACCTCCACAGTCACCGGATCTCAACCCATTAGATCACCTTTGGGATGTGGTGGAACGGGAGATCGGCGTCCTGGATGTATAGCTGACAAATCTGCAGAAATATGGTCAGTATGGACTAAACTCTCTGAGGAATTTCTACAGTACCTTGTTGAATCTATGCCACCAAGGCAGTTCTGAAGGCAAAAGTAGGTCCAAGCCGATACTAGCAAGGTGTACCTAATAAAATGGCCGGTGAGTGTAAAATGTAGAATTACGTTACAACAGAAGATACCCATGAGGAACATTCTGAATGAATGTTTATCAGTAATACAGATCCGACTAAATGTCTGGTTTGATGTGTGTAAAGAAATCTCGGCTCCAGATAAACATTTGAGCTGCTTGTCATTCAAAGCATGACTGATGATGTTATCACATCCTCTTGTTTTCTGTCTTACACTGATTTCTTGTTTTGTCATCCATAACAGATTTACGTACAATCTGCCATGTCCTTAGAAGCTGGAGTAAAAGATGGACATGACGTAAGAGCAAAGGTCAATCCATTTGTCAGAGCAGAGCCCACATCCAGAATACAAAAGCAGTTTGAGGCACCAACAAGTGATGTCATTTTTTGTTAGTTTTTTACTTAATTGTAATTGTATTTTGTCTACATGCAATTTTGCAAACCAAAGCTGTGACGTACTTCTGAGGGATAATATGTTTTTCTTGTGTTGATGCTAAAAGTTATCACTTGTATAACATGAGGCCAGTTTGTTCCCAAACACAACCCAAGGCTTTTTGTTGTTTATCTGTGAGCTGTGCAGTCTGACCATGATGCAAACTTGCTGGCTCATCCTTTTCTGGGATGGCTGGTATGAGTATCCAGAGAGTTATCCACCAGTGTATTATCTTCCTCACTGTAGATTGATCGACTCCATTTGGACTGGAAAAGCTCTTGGAGCTCTTTCCTGGATGATGACAGCTTGAATAGGTTTTCCATCATAGGAATTATGTTCTTCTTTGGCCACTTACATTTTCCTATGTCAAAACTTAAGGTAAATGTGTTTTAACTGACTAATTATTATTGAAATATACATTGATATTTGGGGTGATTGTAATTAAAACTGACTTTTTCTTTCTCTCCCATCCTCTAATGTCACATTTTTTCACTCCTCTCCAAACAGCTAAATCAAGCAGGTAATGAAGACCTGACCTCCATCTGTACCCCTTCTTTAATCCTGCCTGCAATGGCGTTATTGGTCACCATCGCACCAGATACAAGCTGATAGGATAAAGAATGTGCACTAAAAGGTTCTTAGCATTCTGCCTTAAAGTTGTGACAGAAAACATTGTGTTTCCTGTACCTAAAAGATCACAGGACATCTTCAAGAGCTAAAAATCACTTCATTTGTTCCAACATGGAACCCTCCCTGTGCCTCTTGTTCGCTCTCCATGCATTTGTAACGTTCACAGGTTGTGCAAAAAGACCAAGGGAGCTCAGCAGAGAGAAAAGTTAAAATAACAGCAAAAAGACTCGTGAATATACTGATTCTGGGACTCCAACAGTGTTTATTAACAATGCTCATCAACTTTAAAAACCCCAGTTGGATAGCGATTGTCTTAAAAAATACAATCAAAAACAGGAGCTACAGAGTCCGAGTGCAGTACAGCACAGCAAACTGAGTACGTGCTTTAGTCCAGAGAGGCAAACTGATGACTTCATCATTAAAGAACACCTTCAAGTCCCAAAAAACAAGTTCAAACCTACAACCATTAGTCATAGCAACTCTTCATTATTAAAATTTCCCCAATTCATTGCACATTTTTTGATCTCTTATCTCTTTTGCAAAGAACCTTTTGCAGATAGCACCCTCAAATTGTAACTAAATAGCACATGCAATCTATTTGCATGTGTGCATTCGCAACTTTTTGTTTTTTTTTATCTGGGATCTTGGTAAATCAGGCAGGCTGGCTAGCTGGTTGGTTTTAAGCATGAATTGTGGACAATAGACAAAAAAAACTGATTTTTCTAACTTATTACAGAAATAATTAAATGCACTGATTAAAAAAAACAAAAACAAATACTCACTTATAGTATTGATAAAGTAGTAATATAAGGATTATTAATCAAATCAAGCAGAGTTTCACCTGGTTCTGATCAGATCTATTGTTAACAGATTATTTCAAGTAACATTATTATTGATTAATCTCAAGTATTTTCTTTGCTAGCAGAAGTTAAACTCCTGAATATATTATTTAACTAAACAAAGATAGGGTTAAGTAGGAAAAGCAACTGGATCTAATATTTACTCTCATTTCTTGTTTATTAGGAGATACAACTATATCACCAATAAGTTCTGGAGTAAATAATGTGCACTTATGCACCCCCATACAATTCTGTGGACTCCCTTTTCTTTGGTTCAGAAGAAAGATCCTCTAGGATTACCAACATGAGCATGAAATTAGTATTTGTCTGACCACAGAACACTTCATCACTTTGAAACAGTCACTTTTGACTATGTCTTGGCTCAAAGCGTATGTTTAAATATGGCTTTCTTTTTGCACGACACAGCTTTAGCTTGCATGCTGGAACTGCAGACTGTTTTACTAAAACCGGTTCCTGGGCTCATCATGACTCAAATATGATGATGAGTGATGGACGTCGTCTTAAGGGCCAAAGACCACACACTCATCCAATAAAGCTCTTCAGCCTTTTACTGTATACGCAGACTTTTTTTCTGTTTTGTTTTTTTTTTAAATCTTTAGATGTGGATTTTAATGTTGATGTTATATTCAAAGTATTTCACAATTCTTTAGTTAGTTGTGGGATATAATGTGTTGCTCCCATGCAAATAATTGTAAGATCTTTAATGGGAATCCCATTAAAAAGTTCTTCAATTTTTTGTAAAAATCTGTTTTTCTTAGTTTAAACATCCATTACAATACATGCAATTTAAACTTCTTGAAATTCTGTGGTATTATGACTAAAATCAGTATTTCTACGAAGTCAATGGACAAAACGATCTAAATGATTCTGTCTCAACAGAAGAATTGTTCAAGTAAGTTACGACACGTCTATCAAATCGGAACATGATTATAAATTAGACGACAGAACGACCCTGCTGTCATCGCCTAAAAGGCACAGGCATTTTCAAAATGGATTGGGAGGGTAGGAAAATGACTCCCATTAATGTCAATGAGTGGCTTTTTGGGATGACAAAGGGACAGAATGTTCTCTTTAAAGGCTTGTATTAAAATTCAAAACTCCTGTCACTATTGGTATCATTTCTAAAGTGTGGATAACAAAAGAAAATAGACACTTTTGTTGTCAGCTGTTTTATTTCTTCCTATACAATTGTGATAAGTTTCAGTAGCCCACTCATTCACTGTTGTAATAATTAAGAATAACATAAAAAAGACGACATTCAGCTCAAGTAAAAAAAAAAGTCAGATAACACAGTAAACATCCAAAATTTGAAGAATATTTGACATGTTCCCTTAAATTAAACCTCCAACTTCTGCAGCTGAGGAAAGGAAACAACATGATTGCAGTAAAGAAATGTCGATATAAAGTTGAATGTTAGCTATGCAGGTAAATACAGAAGCACAGATTTACTCTCAGCAGTTATAATGTTATCAAGTCACAGGAAACAAACCCGCACACAGGCGAGGAAAAGTTTGTTCGTACACTCCTGACAAAAACATTATCTCTGACGCTGAAGGAATGGAGGTTAAACTGTGTTTACATGCTGCAACCTGACAAAAAACATTTTATCCTACAACAGAGAGCACGACCTGAATCCCACTAATCTGTCACTTTGGAACAGGTGTTCAAATTCAGAAAAAATAAATCTTGAAGGATGATAACATTTATAACAAAAACGGAGATGGTTGCATTGCCATGGAGACACTGATTAGAGATGGAGACTGACAGCAGCTTCTGCACTACGGTTTACAATAAAGTCACAGAGAAACTCACACTTATATAAAGTAATTTAAAAATAGTTATTGTAAAAAAAAGCTGTTATAAAAACACTTGAAGAAAAATGTGAATAAGATAAAACTTTCTTTTTTTTTCCATGTACTTGGATTTGATTGAATATTTTCACCTCTTATAAATGAGCAGAAAAACCTCATCAAAAGGTCATGACTAATAAATCCTTGGTGGCAAGTGAATGAAAAAATAGCAACATTTACTCATTAGTGTCTAATAAAATAAATAAATTCCATCAAATTTAATTTTCCTGCTGTTAAAAAAGTGACTTATTCGGATAGTCTTCTGTCAAAAGAAGCCGATGCTCCTTGAGTTATGCCCTGTTGTGTTAATGTGTCACGTTTGGTTAGATGAACGATAGTGGCATTATATTCAGCCTTACCGTGGCAATCCATCAACATTCCCAAGAGAATGCCAACTGCATGATCTCAATTACTAACAACTCAAACAACACCATCAACCACAAATCAGCAGGACTGAGATCTATTTACTAATCGGGAAGGTCTCAAAATCTGTTAAGATCTGCATTTTATTTAAGATTTTGAAATGTAATTTTTGTTTCCTTTATCTCCTTTTCTTCCTCATCTGCCTTTTTTGCAGCTTCCTCTTCCATTTACCTTTGCACCATCTTTGAAGTTATCTCCAAATTCAGGACCAAATGGTCAAACTTGCAAACAAAATGAATGATTCAGCTGCAGTTGTACATGCAGTCAATTAGTATTAATGCTGCATGCCTTGAAATGCCAAAAAATTCTGTCTTTTCTATGCCTTAATTCACAAATCTTAGTTCCAACAAGTGTTGTTGACCTTGTTGGTGAAAATACACCAGTACGAGTCACATATTTGTTCTGTTTCCACACCTCTTATATTTGTGTGGGTTTTTCTGCTTTAGAGAGTTGAGATACTTCAGCGTCATCAAAGTCAAAGGAAAAGCTAAAAACTGAAGCTGTGCTCATGAGGATTATCATTGTCTGAGCCCGTGCATCAGTGAGGTCAAAGGTGCAAGAGACTAGGATGTTTTCATGAATAATAAAGTTAAAATCAGCAAAAAGGGGAAAAACAGCTCTTTTAATTTTCATTTTTGTTCAATTTCTTTATTTTGCCTTTCGTTTAATGCAGACATATAGACAGATGCTTTTTTTTTTAATGCAGTAAATGTGCATTCCTGAACTGTATGTGCAGCTTTGCACCAACGTCAGTTTTCATAATGAAGACTTCAATTTGGTGAACAAGATTCCAACCTCTGAACATGCCGTTTTTTTACAGGGAGGTGTGCTTCCCCCCATCCTCCAGCACGGATCCTCCATGCTGACTAACAAAGAGGCAGTTTAAGATGCAACGTGCTTCCCAAATCCCACTGGAAGGAATGTTCAGCTTGAATGTCAAGCACTGTTTTCCACACGTGTCTTGTGTTTCTTGGATGGCAGGCCGTTTGCCCTGCTCTTTGATTCACTTAAAATGAGCCATGTGCCTCAATTAATTTCTTTCCCAGCAAAGACAGAAAGACAACTCTATTTGTCTACTACATCTTAAGAATGTGACTAATTCCATTTTCGAGTTAATAAGGAAATATTGAACACTCAACGGCCTATAAGATAAATCTCCCAGAAGAAAAAGCCTATTCTTCCCATCCCAGGGTGACTGCTATTGGACATCAAAGAAAAATCCAATTAAGAACCACCGCCTGAATTAAACACCAATGCTCTCATCTTCCACCAGTCTTCTTTAATTCATACCTCTTCGGGCCTGTTTTAAAAGCGGCTCTTTTTTGGAGCTCTCAACTTCCAGATTATCTTAAATTAAGCAGAAAGTCTTCCCAGTTTTGCTTTAATAAATATTACTTTGAGCAGCTGTGGTATTGCCAACAGCTTTACCAAAATACTCAACAGAAACTACAAGCAGAAACAGAGAAATGCATCATGAATTCTTTTTTTGTTGGTTTTTAGGATTATCTAGCCTTCATAAATCAGGTTTTTGTTAAAGCAACATTTTTAAAACATAGTTATGGATTACTATATTGCGTTCAAAATCCCCCAAAATAATAATAAAACCATGTTTCAATAAATCAATTGTTTTGGATAGCTAAGTAACAGGTGTAATTTCATTTTCAGAAACAAAACATGAAAGAATTGGGATTGATTGTTGTATATGACTTTGTAGCGTAACAAAATGGTCTCCGTTCAACGATTTCAGCATAAAATATTTAAAAATTTCTAGTTTTGCACCATTTTTGCTCCATGTCTGTGCAATACTGAATGCTTTTTGAATTCAGATTCTCTGACCAGAGTGCTGGCAGAGCCATGGGGGATTTGGGGAGAAAAACTGCCTCTGCTTGCACATGCTGAAGCCCCTGACAGAGAGCAGTCTGAAAATATCCCGGGTTACATCAGGTTGTTCCCTAATGCCAAACATCAATATGAACAACTTGTGTCTCATCATTTATCATCATTAGGCTTTGAATTGCCTCTGTGCAGGAAAGGGGCATACAAACAAAGCTGCCTTCACCTGCTTAATGAACTTCTGTTCAGTCTGTCTATCTATCTATCTATCTATCTATCTATCTATCTATCTATCTATCTATGAAGATTAAATGTAAAAACATAAAATTTTGTTTGCCTTAATCGATGATAAATCAAAAAAACCCTACGTATCTTAATCGACTGAATTAATTCTGCAATCTTTTCACATTTTAGTAAAACTCTCGACAGCTCTCCACATTTTGAAAACTAGAATTCAATATTTTTTTAAAAGACACTGAATGTGCAATTTATACTGTTTATTTGGAACTGTTCACACCACTGATCACAGCAAATACCATAGTATGATCTTGTTGCATCTTTCTCATGATGGAGGAAGGTAAAAAAAAAAAGGAAAAATTAAATTAAACTGTACTTGTAAATTGATGTGAGTCATTAGCAAACAAAAAAAGATGCTTGAAGATGATTTCTTAGGTAGAAAATACTCGACCAGATCCACTTGCTTCTTCGTTTTCCTCATCGGAGCTGGTTTCTGGCTCAAAAGTGTATGATTGGATCGCTCCAATTTTGCTCACCATTTTTGTTACACCAGTGATATTAGGTTGTGGGTGTGAGGGGCTGTAAGCTAGTGGGAGAGCATGTAAACAAAGAGCTCTCATCAATGGGAAGAGGAGAAGGGATGGACACACAACCCAGAGATGAATTTCTGATGAACTACTGCCGCTCTGCAGAAACTATGTCTTCAAAACCAACTTTGATTTTGGCTAAAAATATAATAAGACCACTGGGGACGAAATAATAAAATATGATCAGAGTGGGACTTTAATCCTATACACCTAACGAAATAAATAAGCACTCAGTGTTTCCTATAGCCTAACCTAAACTAACCGGGTTGTGCAAGCAGCATAGACTGACACAGTTTTCCACATGCATCAGCTAAGACGTGGGGCTAACTAATTTATAAACATTACAGCAGATTTTAGCATCCCCGGTCCTTTCTTTTATCAACAAAAGGAAAGCAAAGAGCTGTGGTAGACTTTTGCGGTTGCTTTACTTTTTCTCCCCAACCATTTTCCTAACCTGACAGGTTTGCACAATTTCTCTAGGAATCTCATGAATATATTTTAGACTATTAAACCTTTTTTTAAAAACTATTTTGCATGCATACGGCCTAATCATTACAATGCAAATTAGAGCAGTGGGATGGTAAATAAGGTGTGAGGAAGAAAATGGAAAACGGATAAGTAAAGCCACTTGGCAGCACGTCTTTGGGTTCAGCCATATTCATTTTGCCTAGCCATTTATGTCGGTCCTCATTTGTGAAGTTTTTTTTTTCAATATAAACATACAACTATAAAATATGTACCTGCATGCAATCATAAGACCACATTAAAAAGTTCCGTTATTAGCTCCTGCAGTCATAGTGCGGTTTACCTGCATGTGTTTATCTCACAAATAGAACGTTTGCTTTTCTATCTCTCATTGTCATTCTATGGGATACACAGCATGACAGCTTTCATTAACTACAATAACAGGTTTCAAACTGCAACTTGATTGTGGTCGTAATCAAGTTTTAGTTTCTTGCCCTTAAACCACGGACGCTAGTTGCACACAACTGAAGCAATTAAAAAAAAATAAAAAAGAGAGTAAAGGTAGTGGCATGTGAAAATATTGACGTTTAACGAAGTTTATTGTGGTGCAGCCGTAATAGTTTTTCCTTTTTTCCCCCCGCACATATAAACTCCATCCATCCATCCATCCATCCATCTTCTTGACCGCTTCTTCCCTTTCGGGGTCGCGGGGGTGCCGGAGCCTATCCCGGCTACTGAAGGGCGAAGGCGGGGTACACCCTGGACAGGTCGCCAGTCTGTCGCAGACATATAAACTCTAGATATGTAAATAAGCACCTTTCTTTTATCCCTCTTAATGGTGCCATGTTTGTAAAGAATATGCATTTGTGGCGTGGACAGAGTATCTCAGAATGTGCTGTGTGTACATGAACAGGTTGGTATCAAGGAGCTCAGGTTGTGACTATGATCAGACAGTGGAACAGACAGAGAAGGCTTTGCTGAAAGATCCATCAGTGAAGTAGCTTGGTGGCAGCGTGGTGGTGTGGAACCACATCCGCCTTCCTGGAAAAACAATGGAGGAAGCCTTAATGCAAAAGTCCCAGAATTTATTTGCATATATTTTACACTCTGTCCTGTTAGAAACTCAACAGCTAACTTAACTTAACTCAAGAGTTGTAAGTCTTAAGCTTAATTCACAGCGGGCATGTGACGCGCATTCTTGATGCTTATGGTGTTCACACTGGATTGTCGAAACCAGTGCAAATCCGCCACCTACAGTTGGAAGAGGCTTGGTGCAAAGTGGGACAAATCTCATGAATCTTACTCCAGGCTTTTTCTTTCACAGCTCTATTCCGATGTATGAAAGACTCTGTGTCACATAGTTCAACCTGGGCAACAACCACATTATTAATTTCTCATTTGTGATCAATTTCAAACGGTTGGCAGTTCCATTAATACAAAGGGATATTTATCACACATTTTCACACACTTTTTAATTAAATTTTAAACAGATTTAAACACATTAAGTTTCAGAAACAGAAAATTAATCCTTGCTCACACTTTAAATGCAAATAAAAACATAAAAAATAGAATTCTCTAAACACTTCTGAGTTCAAATCTAACTGTAATGAACTGTTTTTATGGAAACGATACACAGCATCACTTTTTACTGAATATTCAAACCAGGGTCTTTTTTGCTAGAGAAACTTTGTTTCCTTCCATTGAAGTATTGAACTGGATTCTTGTTTAGGTGCATATGATTGGGTTAAATCAAAGTGTGCAGCAGTGGAGTGGTGGACACTCCGAAACAGCAGAGTGGAGAGGCGGCGCCTGGCTGCACTTGCTTAGCTGATGCTGAAGTAGTTTCATTATTGATCAATCCGTGTTCACTATTTTTTTTTCTTTTTTTTTTCTTTTTTTCTTGATCTAATAGCCATGTTTTAACATCTGTTTTTGGCAATTCTAGGGTACAACAATACTGAGTGAGAAACAGGAACAATCCAGTTGCAACCTGTCCTGGGTTTTGCACGGTTTTGCATTTTTTTTTTTCATTTTAACTTGTCTTTTTATACTAAAGATTATTCATTCCAGTCGTCTGTAAAACATTTCTCAAGTCATATTAGTTCACAACTTTTAAACTGAAAGTATTTACTTTTGCTTGCTTTTTCAAAATCTTTACTGCTGTGTGAGATTCTAACTCTAGCAGTCATTTATCCTTTTTGTTTTTGAAATATCATAGTTTATTATCCTTGTCTATAGACTGGAGGTTTAATATTTCCTACAGCATACATTAGAGCTGGGGCAGATTTATGCCCAGTCATGATGGCGAGCGCTCCCTGTTCCCAGCCGCCGTTCAGACACTAGTTCATACGCTGATGATTAACATTAAGCGCATGATCTCGCCCCCACACCCTTTTTGATTGAGACAAATCCTGCTTCTGTGGGAGATTAGTCACTGTAGTTTGTTAATCTATTCCATCAATCTCACCATTTATACTCTGAGTCACTCCTCTGTGTTTTGGTCATACAAAAAAACCATATGGTCTTTACTTCGGTGTAAAAAGCTGTGTGGAGATGGCTCTTTGTTATATTAACGGCGTGGCAATTCATCATTCAAGAGTGAATGCTTATGCAACATTTCATATGTGAAACATTTAGTTTCAAAATGCAAAATGTGGGGAGAAAAGGTTAAATAAGGAAAGTCTGGAAAAAGTTTCCTATTTTTTAAAATCTAAAACAATAAAATATATGAAAAGAAACTGTGAATTTCAAAATAAGAGTGAATTATTGGATTTCATGTCAGAAAAACTTAAATGGCTGAAGGACAAGTTGTATAGTTATGGTATGTGTGCATGTGAGTCTCTGAACTGTTGCCTCTCAGCTGCATTTGTGTGTTTACTCACCAACCTTAGGCCAGTTGTTGGCTAAACTGAGGCCCACACTCCAAAATCAAAGGAAAATACTTGCAGACTCCAGCATCATTACAATAAGTGAGATGCATTTACCACCTACTACACTCATCCATGACTCGGAGCATTAATAACCCACCCAGGTTAAAAGTTTTCACCCTGTTATTTTGCCTCCGGCAGCAGTAAAGCGTCTCTTTTATCGCTAATGTAATCAGTACTCTGTCGGCTTGATAACTTCATTTCTTTTTTTGCTCTGCACTATAGCCAAGTCTACACACGTCTTTGTAAATTTTTTTTATGAGATTTTAAATAAAAAACTTTTTTTTTTTTAAGTTTTTCAGATTTAAGAGAACAGCTAACTTCATACATAACATACTTATCACATGCAATTAAAAATAATACAACAAATCAACAATAATGATATAAACTAAAAAACAGTTTTCAGTTTATTCCTTTTTTGTTTCACCTTCTGTAAAATTACAATTCCAGAGACTGACACACGATTCCCTTAAAGCCATATTTGTCATCACTCCCTGTACCAGCTCTTACCTCTCCCACACTCCGAACTGATGTCTCATTGCTCTCTTTTAGTCCTACTCCTCTTTTTGCGCCTCACACTGTGCCAGAAAGAGGTTTTGCGATGATCTGGCGCTATTAAAGACTCGGGAGTTATTCACAAAGCTTGTGTAGGATTGTTCTGCATAATAGACTCACAGCGTGATTGAATTTCTCCACCCACGCAGTCGCCTCGTTTCTAATGTCACTCACACCTCACCAAAGCAACAATGTCATAGTCTGCTGGCTGTCAGCTCAATATTTCCCCCACTGGCATTTTCTCTTCTGTCCAGAGCGGAGCGAGTGAAAAGAGGAATAAGTGGGAATGTTTTCCTCGTTAGATTCAGAACACAACACTGTCAACTTTAGTTTTCTTGGCAAAAATTAGGCTGATTGTTGATGCTGACATGATGGAATCAGAGTACAATCACGTGGCGTTAATTGACAAGTTTTCAGCGCGTCTCTGCCCAGAAGCAATCACAGCTTTTTTCTGCTAAAAAATAAAAACACGGGTTTGAGGGGATAGAGATAATTTGACACAATATCAATGATTTCCGAGGGGACAAGCAAGTTTAAGCATCAAACAAAGATCCAAATCAATGTTGTTTACAATTCTAATCATCCACACTTGATCAAAAAGCCTGATCTGATTTCATACATAATTTAGAAAGAAAAAACTAATGAGATTTTTTTAGTCTTTCAATATAAAAGCACACACAGATACGCAATCTCTTGAAGATACTCTGATCAGGATTTACAATTCTTTGTTTTTATCAGAGCAAAAATGTTTATTACAAGAAAATACAAAATCAATTGTTATCAATTCCTTTTTTCTTTCTGCGCCACATTGAATAAAGGCTTTTGCTCTTTTCCTGCTTTATACTGAAGATTTTCGTTTTTCTAGTTTGCATAGCATATTGTGAAACCAGCATTTTAATTTTTATGGGGTCTAACTAGTCCTTCACTGTACCAAGGCCTAGACATTAGTCCTCTCCACTTGAGAGACTATTTATGAAAACTGCGTTTTTGGAGTTTTTAACATGTTCTCTTGTCATGATGGAGGATATATATTAAGAAAATTAGGCCTAAAGTGTATTTTCTGTGGACTTCTTTGCTTAAATTGTTGCAAATCAGGAGCAGCAATTAAAATGCTGTTGGAAAAAGCTTGTAGCAGTCACGTATGTGCTACTGCTGCCGCTCTGCAGAAACTATGTCCAGGCTGGTCATATGACCCGATCTGTAAGATCAGCTATGTTTGTGTACTCTTCAAAAAATGTCAAGTATTCTTAGTTATGTTTGTTACTTTTACTTTTTCTGATTAGCGATTATTTAAAATTCCTAAAACAAATTGTTTATGGATTGTAATCAATACATCTAATGACTGATTTTTTTCTCCCACCCCTAGTTAATTGCGTATATTTTTGAAGAGCTAAAGCTACGTGTTAAAGGGTTAAGAGGCTTTGGTGACCTCCTTCATTTTGGTCTCCAATCTTTTACAGTTTGCTTTGCTCCACTAGAATAAAAAATGAGGGCCAACGTTTCCAGGCCGATCGGGGAAGTTCACCAGATGAATAAATATACTCACCAGCCACTTTGTGAGTTTAGAGAGGTCAATTTCTTGTTTGGCTCAAATGTTTGACCAGCCAATCACATGGGAGGAGCTCTGCATAATTAGGCCTTCAAACTGGATAACCTGCAGGCTAACTAACCATCAGAATGGAAAAGAGGGGATGGAAGATTTAGATTCCTGAGGAACAACCGTTTATAAAAAGAAGAAAGCATCAGAGGAGCAGCAGTCATGTTTTTGGGCCGACGAGTTTTGCTAACTGTGTTGTCCAGAGATTGATCAGAACAGGGCGCCATTATCTCCAACTGTGCTCTACAGGTATAAAAAGACTTTCTGCAGACACATATGGGTTGCAACAGAAGGAGCCCGTCCCTCATCTGCATTTCTCTTTCCTCAGCATCTGTTGCACGCCTTGAAAAATCAGGCAATACACATAATTACATATAAAATATTCATGCATGGACGGACGGTTTTAGAATCATTAAATGTAAAAAAAATAATAATAAAAAGAAACAATTCCACAAATACAGCTATCACATAAAAACACTGTCATAAACAATTAATATCTTATTAATACTTAACAAGCACACCTTAATATAAAGCGTTACCGACTTTTCATATAATATTTTGCTATTATATTATAGTATTTCGTGATGACACTTGATTTGATTAAAAAATATATATATTTTACTATTAGTGGTGTATAAGTGCGCTAAGAATGAATTCTGGTTGTGCCTCCTTACCTCAAATTGATTTTCTGTGGTGATCAGTGCTCAAAAATCAGTCAAAATGTTGTTTGACTTTGGTAAACTGCTTGATGTAGAATTATGGACATTGTTGCAGGAGCTTCTAGCAGCACTGTTCTATGTTTATGAATGGATTGATTAAAGTTTAAGTTACTTTTTTTTCTTTACTACTGTACTAACTTACTTCTTACTTTCCAGATCATTTTTAAACTAAAATCTTCATTTTTATTTAATCAGAGAGCCACAATGGAAGACTAAAAGAGCCACATGTGGCTCCGGAGCCTCAGGTTACAAACCCCTGAGCTACCGTGGTGCTGCAGAGACATGAATTTATAAAACAGGAAGGCAAAAGAAAATGCAGCTACGCCTGAGATAAATATAACTCATAATGTTAGCTCATGATCTAGAAATGTAAACATGACCTTAATTCAAGTCCTGAATTTAATGGTTCGACACTTGAAAAAGTTCAAATGTAAAGTCATTTCAGCTGGACCTCTCTTGAGCGTGTATGGTGCAACCAAGCATCCAATCAAAGTAAAGATAAAGGGTTTTGAATTTTATTCTGTTCAGAAAAGCTAATTTAAAAAGTAAAACTTAAATAAATGAATAGTTTATATGATATAAAACATAATTTACCTTTTGAAAAAAAGTCAGTGAAGTCAAGATTGTAGCTGCAGTTTTTATATTCACGGCTGAGGATGTTTAAAGAGGGGCAGATCCAAAACTCCACTGAGATTGGTTTATCAGTTCTGCTATCAATATTGTGATCAGTGTGGTTTATGCTGTATGTTTGATCATCTTTGCAGGAAAAAACTCCAGACTTTTCCAGCCATCTGCCTTCCACTGTGTTTACACCAGACAGCGCCGCCATCTTCTAGGTTTATTTGAATATGCCGTCAAAGATTCACACAGGAGTATAGAGCTTAGCCAAACTTTTCATTGTTTTCAAACTTCCATTCACTGAAGTGTTCTTTGAATTTTCCATCTTTTGCAATCACTTTGTTGTTCTGCCACTCATGTTGTTAGTGCCTGATGCCAAAAATTGTTGCTCACATCCTCAGACTGAAGTTATGTCGTCCTCTGAGTTACTTTTCTGTTATTGTTTCCTGTGACAATCTGTATGGCCGTGTGGACTGAAAAGTTTTGTTTTGATTTACAACAAAACTTTAGTAACAGTTGTTCTTAAAAGCCGGATAACAGATTGTTTAGCTTTATTTCTGGATTCTCACAATCTTGTGTTTAAAATTAAAAATATTCTTTCAATTATTTAAAAAATGTAAATTAAAATAAGAAACAGGATTTTGCAACATGAAAATAGCCAACACAATAATATTTGGATTATTTTTGTGTATTTTTTCATTGCCAGTATTTTGTTAGATTAATTAAACACCAGAATTTAAACTTTTTTTCCTTTTCTTGTGTCTTCTGACTTATTTCAGAGGCGGAACTACAGGGGGGCAAAGGGCCCTGCAATAAGCTTAGAAATCATCAACTAAAGATTCTTTAAGTATCGCAAGTACATCAAAGGCAATATTTTAAAATAAAATCAATAATTTATTATTTCTGATCCTTTGATGTTCTATAATGTTCAAGCTCTACCACTGCTTTACCTAAACACAAAGATGAGACATTTTAAGTTGATGATTATTGATGGGTTTTTTACCAAATAAAGTTTTTGTAATACTTGTATGTTACACTTTCACACCTTGTTATTAACAAATTGCTGCATACATTGAATCATTAACCCACATGGATCACCAGACCAGTTGAAACCAGCTTGGGGGTGCTTCAAGGGACCTAATCCGTACTTTTCCACTGGAAAAACAAATCCATAAATTACCTTGTTGGCAGCAGCAGGGTCACGGACACTGACCACTCAAGATGTAGGTTTGGTGAAGAAAACCATTTAAGGCAGGGGTGTCAAACATCCTGCCCGCGGGCCGCATCTGGCCCACCAGATGGTTTAATCCGGCTCTGTCATTAGGAGAAAAAAAGGGTGTTTTGAGGAAAAAAGCAAGTTTCTAGTCCATTCTTGTTGCTAGTTAAAGTTATTTAAAGAAATGTTCGCAGTGTGCAATTCCGCCACTAGGGGAGCAAAGGAAAAGAAATACCGTCATAGCAAGAGGTTGTTTGAGACCATTTTTTCCAACTGAGAAAAAACAAACCAAAAACATAGCTACAGATAACAAGTTGACCATATAATATGTTGCCATCATGTTACTGGTCCCACTCACTCAAGATCAGATGGGTTGAATGTGGCCCCAAACCCAAAATGAGTTTGACACCCCTGATTAAAGGTATTAAGGACCAAAGGGAAGGTTCTTTTTTTTGGTCCTAGCAAACACTGGACTGGAGTCAGACATGACCCACCCCGAGGACTATATTTGTGGAGTCAATTTTACAAGGTTTTGTCTTTTACGGCAGAGATCCAGAGTACTCCATGGGACTCTGATCCAACTTCATATTAAATTTGGATTTACTTTTTTGGTCACTTTCTTCCTCATCAATGAACTAGGTTAGCAGAGGCTTCCTTACATTAATCAATAAACCTGTGAACTAAAGAAATATTCAAAATCTTTAGCAGGTTAAGCACAAAATTCAATTACATGCAGGAAGATTTTAGTTTTCAGAGCTTTCATTTTGTACTATAAACATTGAAATCAAAGCATTTTCCCCCAGCAGACAAATGAAATAGAACTTCTGAAGCGGACATCATGAAAGCTCTTTTCTTTTTTTCAAACGCTGGTTCTGGTTGGCTTTGATTCCTCAAAGCTAAGGTAAAATTCTTGTGTTGATAAATCACCAGCTGGTAGTCTAAGTGGTTCTCTGAGTGATAATATCAACCAACGAAGAAGGCAGGGAAATATTTCATCCACGCATGAGTGCCCATATACTCCCAGGCCTTTTACTTACTTACTTTTGTAAAACTCCTCTCTGACTCGGTGCCTCTCAGTTACATCTGTCCCCAGCCATCCCTCTCAAGTGTTTTACTAGAAACACATTTATATTTTATTCCAGCTCTTTTTACTTACTGTCACCCTCTCCTGCTCTCCTCTCCTCCGCCGTCTCATCTTTCATCTGTGTCAGCCTTCCCAATCAGTGCAGCACCACGAGCATCCTCAGAGGGTCAAGACAGACAGGAAAGAGACAAGACCAGACAGATCCACGGAGACTCAGAAGACACAGTCAGAGGATGTCTGTAATTCATTTGCAAGTGTTTGTAATCCTGTGCATAGAAACGTGTGAGATGTCATACAACAATCTTTTTTATCGTGAATATGTAGGAACTTAAATGCCAGATATTTTTCTGAGACCAAAATATTTTTGGAGAGAACCGGTGTTTTAAATTATTTGCAATTGTGTCAAGACAGAAACTTTTTTTTTATTTGTGTTTGCCGTAAGTCACTTTATAAGCTATTAAAACAATCACCATGAACTGTGTTAAACCAGTAGCTGCGCTTCCATTGAGTATGAAATTGGGCAAATTGGATTTGCAGTAAAAACATTTTCCTGATGGAAACACAACAATTTAAAAAATAAATTGTATTTATTGAAAAATGTTTGGCTTGGGGGAGGTGGTTTTTGAGGCATATTGAAATGACATATTTCGTAAAACTGCAATGGAAACACTTTTTTAAACTAAATAAGTCACATTACAACACGCTTATCGAGCGGCACAAGAGGTCCCACAACACATAACACAGCTCATCAAAAGTTGAGCAAGTCATGCGGATTTGTTGAATATATAGCTCAAATGTAAAATCATCAACCAAGATTTCCCAAAATCGCTTCATCTGTATCCGTTCCCACATAGCTTGTCACTCCATGACCTGAATAAGACGCCGACATCTCCTTTGATAGATGATGATGAGCAGAATGTATCTGCTGTAAATCAAAGTATTGTTCTCATCCGTCGCCATGTTTTTGAATGACTTATCAAGTAAGTATAATAGTATAATTGCAAAATTGTGTTTTGTTTTTACATTTCTAGAATTTAGATAAACTTTTGCGTATATATGTAATGGAAACTTCTCAATAGTAGCAGCTTTGACATGGTGTTATGGTGGTTTGAAGCTCTGCTCCAACTGCCCGCAGAGATGCATCTGTGAGTGGACACTACCAATGAAAAGTCTATGTAAACTGCCGTATGTGCAGGTTTTAAGCTTCTACCTTCAAAAATCTCTTGTCATGTACATTTTTAAAACTGTTTTTTGGACTCTACACACAAACTACATGGCCATTGAGAAGGCATTGAAAGCTAAACCAAGTCAAATTTTGACCAATCAGCGACTCAGATTTGGTAGTAACGTATAGATAGTGTACCTTTTTAGTTAACAGAAAAGCCAACTGTTTGGAAATTGATCACAGAGGAGAAATTAATAATTGCAGTTTTTGTCCAGCCAGAATAATATGATTGGAGCAAGATTTGCACCACCTCTACATTTTGCATCAAGCTTCTTCTAACTGTAGTTGGCAGACATAAGCTAGTATGATACCAGGTAGCAATAGTCTAGTGTGAACACCACATGCTAAACATGGTGTGAATGTACAAATACACACAGTCTTGTCAGTCCCTGTTGTAGCAGTAGTTAGCTAATTGTTGTTGTTTTTTTTTCTTTATTTTGCCTTTTGTCTTGCAGGTTACATGTTTTTTCCCTCAGTTACACTTAGCTTCCAAGTTGCTAAAGTGTTACTTGCAAATTCACAGTGACAGGAATAATCTTCCCTCATGCTTTTTCTGTGAACTGACATCAGAATGAAGATTCAAGATTCAAAGACTTGATTGTATTTTTTGGGGGAATTAAATTGTGGAAGTTACACCAAGAGCAATGCACTAGGCAGTTAAATAGAAAAACACACAAAAACACACAGTAGTAGATAAAAATAGTTGAAAACAAGGATTAAGTGTCACTATGAGCTCCAGTGTGAGCACAGACAGGAAATTTATAAAATTCAAAATTGTGAATTGTGGGTAAAAATCTTCTATTTCCAAAGAAGAAGAATTTGATTTTACCTAGTGCTGTTTTCACTAAAGAGTGGTTGTATTGCTGCACAAGTTAGAATTTTAGGCTACGGTTAACATGTTAGATTCATGGCTGTATAAACTCACCATTTTGTAAAGATTAACGGCACTCACAGAACTTTGTAGTCCTTAATCAGAGTCTTGTGCCAAGACTGATTAATTATGCCAGATCCACAACAATTAACCTCTTGTGCAAAAAGGTCATCAGGTTGAACAGATAGTACACGAGTATTTTTAAGTCAATCAAAATTCAGAGAATGATTGAAAAGTTATGCTAATTGAAGAGAATCTGGTTCAAAGAAAGTAGTAAAGTCATCCTGTCGCTCAACAGATTGAACATAAATGACCAGTTTTGATAAGAATATCATTAAGGCACCAAACAAGTGAAAAAAAGGAGATAAGAAATCTCAGTTACTCCTTTTTAAATCCAACGCACAATTTGTGTTTTCAGACAGAAGCGTCATGAAGAAATTTGAATGTTTCTTTGATTAAAACACTCTATATGCAGATGGAATCCAATATTTTGCATTTAAAAAAACATATTTTGTTTGTTTTTAAATTCTCTTTGGACCAAAAAAAAGATACAACTTGATCTGATTATGCACAGCAAAAAATAAATAAATAAACAAAAATTTGTCCTGAATCATAGCGGCCGGTGTCCTTTATGCTGAGATTTGATTGGCTCCTCAGCAGCCTCCGGGGTGTCCTCTAAGGAAGGTCCTGACCGTTCACTGTTTTGGACCTGACAAGAATATTCATGACTTGCTTGTGTGTGTGTGTGTGTGTGTGTGTGAGCTAGGAGGCTGACAATGATTTGTGTAAAACAACCCAAAATCCTACTGCCAGGAGGAATAGCCAGGATGGAAAAAATTCTAACAAATAGAAGACGGTGTACTTCATTTATGATTATGGACAGGTTTGAAGGTTCATGTATCAGCGAGTTAATAGATTGATATGACCTGTCAATACTGCAGCACTGCTCAGAGATGGCCATTCACCAATCAAGCATGGAACATGATTTAGCTGTCCTCTGTTTGTTGATTCGAATAAATCATGTCTTTTATAGGAGAGAGCTGTTGTCCAAGCATGACTCAGTTCCAAAACTGTCATGTATTTATCTGAAAAGAAGACTTGCAGGATCTTAACTTATATTACAGTTCCGGTTCCAGGTCACGAGCAGCAGACGTGCTCGCAGACATTCAAGTTGAGCTAACTCCGATGCTACTCATCGATGCTTGTCTGTGGATGTTTTGAAATTTGATTACATCACTGATATTAATGATCCTTTATAACCTGAATCTATTATTGCTGTAGAGTATAAATATTTTATATTAAGTCCTGAACCGGATATTGATAATTCATGTAGAGAAAATGGTATGGTCGAGCTGGGGTGGGATTATATGAGTTTGCTTCCTTGGGAATAAGAATTGGGATAATATTTTCAATTAAATGGAAAATAGTTTATTAAAATAAAAACGTATTGAAATTAAACAAAAAGTGAAGAAGTGAATGCAAAACCGTCAAAAAACCAAAACAAACAAGTAACTATGATACAAAAATAAATCAAAATGTTTAACGATTAAAAAAAACAACTGATGGAAAAAAAAATAATTTGGAACTTCTTAGTCTTTAAAAAGAACAATAAAAACAGGTGAAAAGTAACTTGTAAAAGAACAACTCAGCATTTAAATAGAGTGGATAGAGTGAACAATGCATGCCACCTGCATGCTCTTTCTCTGCTGCTGAGATCTCACATATCTGGCAAGAGTGGTGAGGCAGCGCTTCAGCTGAGTCCTTTTGGCTCATACAGAAAAGTCTCCAATAAGAGTAGAAATATCGATATCTGCAAGCTGGTATCGATCCGATACCGATACCAACTTGAGATTGATAGTATTGATATTTTGAATCGATCTGCCTAGCATTAACTTTTACTCTTGTTTAAACACTCAAAGTTCAAATCTTCACAGAAAACTATAGAATGAAAACAAAGATCTTCTCACATTCAAAGATTTATGTCAATTTGGGAAACTGAACACATTCTGTATGGGAAACAGAGGAGATTAGTTGGAGAGGTCGACAACCAATCAAAACGCAGAACACTGTACGCTGCAAAAAAGAATGCAGTTTAAAAAATATGTGAAAACAACAAGACTGTGGACGGTGAACCGCAATATAGTAAAGGACCACTATAAATGACATCTCTAGACTTGTTTCTTCTTTACTTCAAAAGTATGTCAGCAGTAACCTCTGTTTTATTGGTCTCGGAGAACACTTGTCATAATTCATATATCCATTTTCTAAACCTATCTTTGTCCCTTTCAGGGTCGTGGGGGTGCTGGAGCCTAACCCGTCCACTTGAGGGTGAAGGCAGGGTACACCCTGGACAGGTCGCCAGTCTGCCGCAGGGTCACATTCACCCACCTAGAAACAATTAACCTATGAAGCATGTTTTTGAACGGTGGGAAGAAGTTGAAGTCCCTGGAGAAAACCCACGGATGCACGAGGAGAACATGCAAACCCCACTCAGAAAGGTCCGCTGTTGGTGATTCTGTTTCAGGCCCCCTATAAAAGTGTATAAATTCCAGTTTTCATTTAATTTATTGATATGTGTAAGTGATGTACTGAACTTTTTTTTAAAGACATTTTGAATTTGCTGAAGTGCTTCAGAAAATAGTGATTTTATAGCTCATCTTCTGCTTTACCTCAATAGTAAGCTCTTGCAGGCCTTCTGTTTAACCAAATTCAGCCATTTTTATGATTTGTGTATCAGCTACTTCTGATATCCCCTGATGGAGCATGCAATGTCCTCTCATAATTGTTCATCAGCTTCAGTTTAGTAAACTCTATAACACAAAGGACCACAGATTTATCAGATTTATCAGATTCTTACTGCGCTCAAGTTGGCACTTTCCTCATAAAGTGTTTTTAAATTAACGTTTATTTGCTCCTTCTTATACATACCCCAGTTGTTTTGTCCTTGTGTCACTTTTTCAAACAGAATTTATGTTACCAATAAATCAATCTAAATGCTTGTGCTCTCATTAAGAAATCCACAGGAAGTCAAATCACCCAACCCTGCAGTTCTGCTCAAGTGTATAATTGACTTTTATTTTTGGTCTAAAAGTTTCCAGAGTTGTTTCAATCTAGCAACAATGAGCTTTGGTTAAACAAGCTGAAAGTGGTGTGTTGTTTGAAGAAGAAAAAGGCAACTAACAGCGGTAGAGACACAGACCATCATAGCACTGACAAGAGAAGTCTTACAGACTTGCAAAGAAAGGTGTCAATGAGAACAAAATGTTATCAAAAAATACTGAGAAACCTTGGCAAACTAACAGGAAAAGGTCTGGCAGACTCAAAGTTGACGCTAAATCAAAGGACAGGTTAAATATTTTGCAAAACAAACAGACAAAAACATTTTTATTGCTTTCATGTGCACATATTGTTAATTTTAATCTCATTAAGTGCACAACACTAACAGGAAGTGATGCTTTATGGCTTGAGAACAATGCATGCTGGGAAAAAGAGGCTCCTTGTTGGTTTTATCTACCCTAAATCTCTAGCTAGTGACTTTTTCTGACATGATGCATACATATTTTCTGCCAGGCCTCCATGTTTTGTTTTGTTTTTTTAAGCATTTATTAAAGAAGGTGTGCTGCATCCTATTTTTCCTTGTTTTTCCTCAGCTTGTCGTAAAGGTTAATTTTCTTTTGACCTTTTTGTCACAGGAATGTTGTGGGACTTTGATTTTTGTTGACTTGTTTAGTTTGCATATGAGAGACAGATGGAATAAATAGACCTGCTGAAAGTAGAGTATTTGACTTCTTGCCAAATCATAATTCTGTGCAATTTATTTAAAGGTGATGGGGAAAAAAAACTCTTTACACATAGATTTGCATATTTGGATTAGTTCAGCCAACACTGTAATGAAGGAAGTCAGAAAGCCACCATTTCCTTCTGATGCATATTTTAAACCAATAAATGATTCCTTTGCTCCTTCATCTATCAGCCACTGTTGGCTGCCTGCTCAGATAATTCCTAAAAGAAATTTATTCTGTTGCTTTCAAACAGAGAAAAAGAATGAATTTCTCCCTCTTTGTTGATCGGCTTTGAAAAAGAATTAAAAACATCTTCTTGCCTTAATGTCTTCAAGACAACAGCCACGAGAACACATTCGTTTATGTGCATTTGAGACAGCAAGAAAACTCAGTGAGTGAAGCTCTTTATTAGGTTTGTTTTTTGTTCCCTGTTGAGACAACTAATTACTTTTAAGAATAAATTAAAGTTTACATCTATATGGGAAAAATAATCACTAAAATAAAAAATAAAAAACTCATTCTGACTGTCTCTTTTGGAAACGTTTGACAGGAGGAAGTCAGCTGCCTCCAGGATACTAAAACATTTTTGATTCACTTGCTGGAAGAAGCTTGTAAAAAGTCAGTTTTTTCTTGCATCAAAGGAATCACCACAGTATTTCTCAATTCTTTTCTTTTTTGTCTTTTCTCAGTCCATGTCAGATTGATTTGATGTGATGAGATGTCAAACTCGAGTCGCTCCTGTTTCAGTTAAGGGAGATAACACAGGGTTAATGTACAAATGCTGTAAACTATCTGTTGCTTATTCCAGCCGGTTTAGACAAATACAGCTGCAAATAAATCTGGATGATGTTGCATATTTTTGTTTTCCCCCCAGTAGAAATGTTCAAGCTTTAACCTTTTTCCATTTTCCTTCCTCTTACATCAAGACTGAGTGAGTCAAAATGTCAAAAGCTGACATCTGATGCAACAATAGGAAATAAACTGCAAATCATGAACAGTCATTATCATGTGTGGACACATCTATTAACAATGACAACATGCTTAGACTGGGGAAAAAACAAGTTTCTCTTTCTTTTCTTGCTCACAAAATCTCAAAAGTTTAATATACTAATACGACTTTTTCAACTCTGCAAATGTTTTAAGATTATCCCCTATCAATAGTTTTATAACACTACACTGGCTCCATCTTTATTTGTTAATCAATAATTATTCAGTGTACTATCTTCTCGTATTCTGAAATGATAATAGCAGAAATAGACAACTGGAGTTTAAATAAAAAGTCCAAGCAAGGCGAGGCGTAGTCAGGAAACAGGCCAGGGTCAGAGCACAGGAGCGAGGCAGGATAAAGAAATAAAACAGACAGTGGTTGAACAAGACGTCACATGGGGCAGGGTGTAGAGCAGGTTTAAATACAGCTTGGTGATTGGCATGAATGGGGAGTAGCTGATGAAGGTAGGAGTTGCGGCAGATGCATGATGGGAAATGGAGTAACTGACTGGTTGAGCTGTGAGACCAGCTCGGAAGAGGAAAACAAAGACATACATAGATCTATTCATGGAACAGGGCGCTTGTGTTCTGCAGATTGTAGCTCCAACATCATCACTACAAGCTTTTTCAAATGACAATTTTTCTGTCTACTCCTGATTCACAATAATTTGAATAAAGAAATACTCATTTTGATGTACTTATATATGTCATCCATCATGAGAAAAAGAGTATCAAAACGTTAAAAACACAAAAAAAGCAAAATTTTCTCCAGAGTGAGTCTTTATATCATCTATGGTTAAGAGTGCCTAGGATTTACATTTTCACGTAGATACTTGTGATAAAAATCACAATTTCATTTTAGTAACAGTAAAGCTGGGACTTAAAGTAATTTTAATTGCAGAATGAAAATTCAAAAGTAATAAAAGCTTTCAGACATCTTAAATCAGACAACAGGAAAACATTTTTAATATAAATATGTCTTCACAGGTTATGCACAGAAACAATTGGTTGAATTTTATGCAACATTTTACTGCAAGTAAAATGCCTTCACTTTTTTTTATTTTAAGACTCATCTTTGGGACTGAGACATAGTCAAAAACAAACTTCTCTTTCCAATTTTTGTTTTTGCTTTAATGCCAACATACATACAAAAAGGGAAACATTTGATCAGTTAACAAAAAATTTGCAGATTTTTACACCTAATAATATTAGGTTTTATCCAGTTACATTTTTGAGTGAACCATCAATTCAATATTTTAATTAGATAAAAACTAATCATTTTAAATTTAACAAATTACAGAAATTTTGTCAACTGATCCAATGTTTTACCTTATTCAGTGTAATCCCACTTTTCTCATCTATTTGCCAGTTTTAAAACTGCCCATGCTAACAACCGCTAAGGTAGATGAACAGGAAGCCTAATAATGTAAACATCATATGCAACAGTAACTGAAAATATCCATATTAAATCATGTTTAAAGTAACTTCGTCCAAGAAAAATATAACCAAAAAACTGCACACTGTTCTTTTGTCTGCATTTTTTATTATTTATTTTTCTTCTGGGCATCTGGGTGTAATTTGATTTGTTGTGTTGAAATGATAATTTACTGCCCAGGGAGCGGGGTATGTAATAGAAAAGAAATTATCATGTGAGCACATGTGTGCTGCGGAGCACAAATGCTACTTTAATGCGAGCAGACCCTTTACAATATGCTGGAGAGAATACCTCGCAGAGAGCGCCACAAAGAGCGGTTCATTACAGCATCATTACCATATGCTTGGGAGAATTTGAAGCTGAAATCTGGTTCGGATCCAGTCGGTGATCCATCCTCTAGCCCGCTCCTCTTTCCTGCTCCTCTCATTCCACTGTGAGCTTTAATTATCCAAATTGTGTCAATTGTTTATGAAGAAGGATGATGACCTGCATGTTTTCTGTGCACGGGTAATTCTTTTTTTTAGAGCTGAGGATGGATTCATGCCAGTTTGTAGCAGGTAATTTCAAACTGAGAAGAGACACAGCTTTGTTAGACAGAGGGACAGAAGGGAGATAAGGCCATCTGTTCTTCTGGTGGTTAGAAAGAATTTAACACAGGCGTTAAAATGTCCCTCCGCACAGATGTTTGTGTTTGTGTCTCTAATTTGGAAAAAACAAAAAAATTGCTATGCAAATTGAAAGCATATTTTTTTCATTTGTGTAATAATAAAATTAGTAATAATATTACATCTACTGCTGTTTTGTTTTTACTTTTAGTTAAGCCGGCATATGATTTTTTTAATATATACAAAACAGGCAAAAAAATCAAGTTTGAACATGGCCTATTTACTGCACTAAACATAAACACTGTCATTAAATGTTCCCACCTATTTCTGTGTCTACTTATGAGAGATAAAAAAAAGGTTTAACAGAATGGTGTCTTTTATTTTGAAGGAGGAGATTCCCTCATTTATTTTGTGGTACATGAACATAGTTAAGGACAATTAAATAAAACTGAGATGTAGGAGTGGGCGTATCAATACCATGGTGAAGTATCGATACCAGTGTGATGAGATCAATACTTTTGCCACAGTTTTTCTTTCATATGTACATCAAAGAACTTGACTTTACTTAAAAGTTCATGCAAGCGCACCATCTATCTGTTTGCAGTGTTGCCAGATTGAGCAAAAAACAGCCCAATTTGAGTAAAAACCTGCACAATTTGTGTGGGAAACTGCCCAATTTGGCACAATTGTCTGTGTAAATAACGCACCACCTCCTCACATCTGGCCCCTCCCCTCCCTGTCTCCCCTGAGTCATCAAAGAGCCAAATGTTTCAATTTTCTTGGGTTGTTTATATTCATATCAGAGATCCAGCCCACAATTCAGAGACAAATTTGTAATTAACTCCTACCATTCTGCAGAAACTATATCCTAGAACAACACAGGTCTTTTGATTTTAAAAATAATCATAATTAAAAGACCATAGGAACGCTTTTAGAACAGATCAAACAAACATGGTTGTATTAAATTGCTGTCATATTAACAGTTCAACTGTTGAAAAATTGAAAGTAGTTTTTTAAATTCATATTTTTTTTTTTCTACCACCGTTTCTTTTAAACCCTATCACATATGCTGGGGGGCATGGTTACCACTTAGCATCCTGGGGTGCATGACTAACATTTCAGATGCTTAGAACTCTGACTAGCTCCCATGATAAAACCTCTCACATCCACCAAACCCAAATGCTTTTTTTTATTCAAACATTAATATTTTTTAACCTTTATTTAACCAGAGAAAAACCCACTGAGATCAGGATTTCAGTCTGAAGGGTGTTTGTCCAAAAGGTCAGCAGCACACATCAGAAATGCAAGAAGGACTAACAATTCTAATAAGAATTTTTATAGATATAAAAGAAAATAGTAGCAACGAAGCTGATAAAAAATGCAATAAAAGATAACATAGTAGTAATTTATTTGTTCCACGTGAATATTCAATATAAGAGGCAGGTAATAATAACTGACTAGCATAAATCTTCTACAATAAAGCATTTTCTTTTGCTAAAAGGTAGAGAGAGAAATCTGTTTATCTCCCAGAGCTGCACACTAAAGATTCAAACATCTCGCATTAAAGAATAATAACAAAACGCTTGTATTAGCAAATTGCTGTTGTGACTCAAATTGCAGTTATCCAAGAAAATCTGAGAAAGTTCCGTCTCCTCTGAAGACAAGAGGGAAAGGACTTTGTGTGTTTAAATGTGAGGACGCTGGAGCGTTCTAGGTTTTTGCTAACTGACAGTGATTCGCCGCTAAAAGCCTCCAGAGTTGCTCTAAGACTAAAAGATTAGAGGCACTTCAGTGTTGCGTGATTCAAATTTCTATACAATATAAATGCAAGGAAGAGTTTAAAATAAACATGATGGTAATTTATTCACTCGCTGTACCCAGTGCAGAGAAACCCCATAAAAGCCATACTTATATTATTTTTGATGAATGAAGAAATAGTTTTTATGGAAAAAGTGGAAATTTATCAAACAAATTGACATTTTTCTATAATTATTCCACAATAGAATCTGGAAAAAAGGCTGCCAGTAATATCCAGCTCCACTATTACTTGCGTAACTGTTTAAAGAAGGTGTTCAAATTAAGAATTTTCACCAATTAAAGCAACTACTAAAATTGTATTCCAGTTCAGATATTAGCTTATNNNAAAAAAAAAAAAAAAAAAAAGAGCAAATGTAAGTCACACCGAATGCTGTCTTTGTTGATTTGAAGCGTGCACAATTCAGAAATATCTCATGTGGAGTAATCAGAGGATGCTGGGTAAATTCACATTGGCAATGGCAAACAATTGGGAGCTTGTCCTGCCAAGCATTAGCTGTCTGGCTTCACGGAGACACAAAAGCATGTATGTATGTAGGTATACTGCCCCCTAGTGAAAATGTATTTAACTACAAGCAGGGTTCATCATCCTCCTCGCTTCCTGACGAACTGCTTTCTTCAGCACAGCTGCAGCAAAACTCATAAATTAGTCTCTTTTAACATCCACAACCTACAGAGGGTTGCGCCGAGATCTATGAAGATGGGGTTGAAAGGATGAACACAGAGTGGGGAAACGGATAAGGGTCAGGATGACAGACAAAAAGGAAAGCAAGGTTTTGGGAGTTTGTGAACAAAACTGCATGCAAGTGATAAGCCGGCAACGTGAAATGATGTCAAGAAAACTGCAGGAAGATGTTGCACACGGCTGCAGAAGTGGCTCCGTTTATTTGTTGAGGAGGAAGAAAATGTCAGTGGTTTGCAAAATAACTGGTTTCAGGAAGTTTATAATTAGACCCAAGTCTGAGCTTAAGGAAAGAAAAAAAAAATTGGCATCGAGCACAGTCCTTGAGGGTAGAAGGCTGTAAAAGTTTCAACATAATCTATTTCCACCATAACTTTGATGAGTAACATATGTTTGTGCGAGGTCACAGGTGTCACTGGGATTTATGTTGTCAGACTTCTAAAAATGCAATTTCACCCAACCCTGGACCCCTTCAGAAGAATATGGCGTTTTAATTTGATCACACGCTACATTATTCAGCATTCAGCAGTGCATTTAGAGCGGATTTATGTGAAAGTCTGCTGGATTCACGCCATATTTTTTACCACTTTAACAGAGCGAACCACGATTAACTCATAACTTGTAGTGTCTAATTTTAAATGAACCCGTTTGTTAAAGCAAAGAGCAGAATGTCAGTCCCCGCCGCAGTGAAGAAGGAGAATAGAAGGAAGGGGTTTATATTCCCCTGATAGGAGGCTTTACTTTGAAATGCCACGTTACCTTCAACATTGTACTAAAAAGGAAATGTCACAGGTGTTTATCCACCCATTGAACTCCTCTCTTCCATAACCTACAGCAAAATTGCTGTAAGAACTCGGAACGACCGTAGACTACAGTCAATTTCCAGAACCAGACCCCATGAAGTCGAGTAATAGCACCAAATGTTAGGTCGAGATTTGGCTTGGAAAACGATAGAACCGCTTTTAAATTACCAATTTTCTGTTAATGAGACCTCATTGGGCTGTATCTGATTTTAATCATATGTAACTTTACTTCACACCTTCAGTTTTTGTGTTATTTCGAAGAGCTCATACATACTAAAAAATATTTTCTTGTCTCATTAATTTCAACCAACTCGAGGCTCTTCTGATAGATTTCAAACAACCAAAACCAAAGCTATTATTTTGGGCTGCTAGTTTTTTAATTAACCAGCAATTCTGCGTCTTTCCTCTCCGTGCAAAGAAAGAGTTTTGTAAACAGACTAAATAATAACTTGTTTTTCAGCTTCAAGAGAAGCTGTTTTTCTTATTAAGTTTTACAATTAACTTTCACTATTATGTTTGTTTATTCATCCACTGTCTTATCCTGCTGTATCCCTTTCGGGGCGACAGGTTTGCTGGAGCTTGTTCAAGCTACTGTTGGGTAAAAGTGGGGTTCACCATGAACACCTCAACAGTCTGTTGCACAACCACACATGCAAACCTAGGGGCACTTGAGAGGAACCACTTAACCTATGCAGCATGTTCTTGGACTATGCGAGGAAGCTGGAGTGCCTGGAGAAAATCCAGGCATGAACAAGGAAAGGTCCAAAATGGGATTCACACCTGGAACCTCTGAAGCCAGAACACTTACCTCTCCACCACTACCTCAGCAGAATACTGCCCATTTGAGGCACTCCCTAAATTTTGCTTTGGTCACAAAAACAACTGCAACCGCACAATGGGGAGGCATTAGAAGAATTTTCAAGATTTTATGCCGCCGCCTGATTTTTTTTAAATCATTGGCGTAGTCATGAATGTAGACGGTGGCAATCAGGTGGCTGTCAGGCAGCAGGACAACACCAGTACAAAATCGGGCAAAAGCTGGCCAGCGACAGGGTGGTAGCAGCCAGATCGGCAGCTCTGATTGGACGATTTGTAAATGTCTCCAGAGGGGGGTTATCCATATCAAGTGTCACCGGCCGGCAGCTGCCTGGTGGCCCGGGGTTACAGAAAAAGTGGGTCGTTCTGCAATCTGCACCACTGGTCATTTCTAATTCAGATTTTAAGCAAGTATTATAATCTTATTAATTTACAAATTTACACTTAACACTTAAAAAGTGTCTCTGATAATTTCCATCCCCAATCCTGTTTAACTCTGTTATAAAAAAGCAAATTATTGATGTGAAAATGTTTTGTCCTCCCCCGTCCCTGTGTAGCAATGGGCTATTCCAGCTACAGCAAGTTAGAGAAATATACTAAATACAGTTCTTTAACATTTGAATGCTATTTCACTTTATATTAAATTTATATTAAAATATTTAAATTCTGGACATTGACAATGTCTAAAAGTGGACCGGTGAAGAATTTATTTGATGGACGTTCTTAAAAAAAAAATAATTAATACAACTTCTGCGGGCCCAATGTTTATGTTTGCCCGGGGCCCCAAAACTGCTAAGTCCCCCACTGCTCCTAACTGGCAACTCGGGCCAATCCCTTTCTGGCAACTGAATTGGCTCCAATTTGGTTGGAGCCTGAAGTAAACCCATTTTGTGACATCAAACTCTCTCTGTCCAGTTTTCATATACAGTCAATCATCCCAATCAAGGATATTTTGAATGTAGGTGATTCAGAAAATCCTCTAAATGGAACATGAAAATGAGGTTATTTTAATGATCTCATATGTCACAAAATCACACAAGTTTAACCTCAAACCCAAAATAAAAGAACATGGAACGATATTTAGAAGCAAAACACAAAGTTATCGACATCCTTTTCCTATTATCACAGTTGTACTGCTACAAAATCAAATAATAAGACATACCCAAAGATCAATGTAAGTCACTTGCTTTGCTTCTTTCTCTCTGTGTCCAATCCCAACTTCAGACACAATACTCCATCACCCTATTATAGTGTGACAAGTAATTTTAGTCCGGGGAAGCCTGCATGCATGAGCGCTGATTTTAAAAGACTGCAGAGGAGATGATTAATAAGACGTAATAGTTGTTATTATGTTCTGACACTGACCTTTATGCCCGTCCTACGTTTATGTTGTGATAAGTGTAATTGAAACGCATAATGGGAACAAAAAGTGAATCAAATTTGATGTATGGCTTAAGTAGGTTACACATCTGAATTCTCCTCTGCCTCAACGTCTCACTCTGGCAAAACGACGTCACTGGGGCGTGTTTTTACAGAGCAGCCCGAGAGCCCTGAGCCACCTAATACATGCCCATCTGTCTCCCTTTCTCAGATGTCGCCCATCTCATAAAATCTGACAGTCTATACAAACATGCTACGAGAAAGCAAAGGAAACGCACCAGGAAGGAGCGGTGACATTGACAAAGTGAGAGTGCGACCGCAGTGCAGTGTAACAGTACGCTGCCACTTACAGAAACACCTTCTACACACTGTCAGCAACTTAACCTTTCATCGCTAAAATCCTGAGCTGAGGATTAAATGTGACAGATGTGGGACAACATGGGGTGATGCGAAAGGGATGATCGAGATGAGGTGGAAGGCTTGGTTTAAAAAAAATAAAATAAAAAAAAAGAGATAAAAAATGGTGGAGGATTGCCTTTAAAGTCCCACTCTGATCATCTTTTCATCTATTTTCAAAGCATTTGCAGTGGTCTTATAAGTATGATTATGCCGTTTTTTTTTTTTTGTTTGTTTGTTTTTGCCCAAAACAAAAAACCTGTGTTCTTTTCTAGGAGTTGGTTTTTGCAGAACAGCAGGAGTTTGTCAGAAATTCATCTCTGAGTTGTGGGCAGAACTGTTGCCACAGAGAAAGCCTGCATCCACTTCCCATCATCCCTCTGTTTACACGTTCTCCTGCTAGCTTACAGCAATATTGGAGCTATCAAGCCATGCAGTTCTGAGCCAGATTCCAGCTCTGGAAAACAAAGACGTACATGGATCTCTTTTTTTTTTTTTACATGGATCTGTTGGAATGCAAATAGATGTATCAGAAGGGAGCGGAGCAGGGAGGTTGTCGCTTGCCGTAGTAGCTTTTAAGTCACAGCAACAAGATTTTTCCATCTGACTTATTTTGTCTGCTCTTCATTCATAATGAAATGAATACAGAAATACTCAGAATCATCATTTTTAACCTTAATTTTTCTTATTTATGTCCTCCATATTTGCTGCAAGAATGTGTTAAAAACAGCAAAAACACAATTTTCATTGGAGTGGGTTTTTAAAAGTATTTTTCTCAGTGGAAATATTCATAAGACATTCAATACTTTTAATTATGTCATTTTATTTTAAAACACTTGTTTATAAGGGTTTGCAGTCTGTCTGAAACTAATATGCAGTGTCTGAATAAACGGATTTCCGTTAAATTTCTAAGCACATAAAGTTAGAATTATGTTTGGAGGGCATGAGTTAATTTATTCATATTTTAGTCCTTTTTTGTGAACTTATTAATTCACACTCCATGACTTAAGCCACTATTTCTCATTAATATGATGCATTATGGTTTGTTTCAGGGAGTTATTTTCGTCAGAGTTACATTTTACCTGACAATATGTGAAATAATGAGTTCTATGTGTTTGGGTTTAATTAGAGGATAGTTTTTTTATTTATGAGTATCAAATAAAAGATACAAAATATAAATGGACTGTAACCTGTAAATAAAAAAATAAATGATCGATCTGAATTTTTTTTTTTAATCTTCAGAGAATAAAAAAAAAGCTTTTAAAGTCCCATTCTGGTCATCTTTTGTTAAAGCGTTCTCAGTGGTCTTAAGTTATGATTATTCAGTTTTTAGTCAACATTTTAAAACATAGAGAGTTGTTTAATAAGACAAAGTTCATTAGAGTTTTATCCCTAAATTGTGGGCGGGACTGTTGCCAAATAGGAAATCTGACCTCCTCCTGTCATCCCTATGTTGGCATGCTCTCACACTAGCTTACAGCCCCTCACAACTATAATCTAACATTAGCGGTGCAATCTTGGAGCTATCCATCCATACAGTTTTGAGCCAGATGCCAACTCAGACGAGGAAGATGGAGATGGATGTATTTGTCTGCAAGTGGATGCATCAGAATGCAGCGTAACGGAGAGTTTAGTAGCTTCTATGTCTACAAGCTTTGTCTGCTCCTGGTTCACAACAATTTTAATAAAAAAAAAGGCTCAGAATATAATTTTAAGATTACTCGTCTTCACCAGAAAACACTTATCATTGAGACCAACTGAAGAATAAAATGAAGGTTTTAATTCTATATTAGGAGCATAAAGATTGGACCCAATGATAAAAAAACACCATGTGGTTAAATGAGCCCAGATTCGATCTGTTCCAGTGACATCAAGTTCAGATGGGAATTAGAAGGTGATGCAGTCATCTCCACCAACTTCAAGAGATGTGAGGTGTTTTCTGGTCTGGAACCCTAGATTGAAGTTCTGGAAAATTGTGTTTTCCCAAGAAAAAAAAGAAAGAAAGAAAAAGCAGGCATCTTTCAAAAGCAAGTCTGTCAAACTATCGGCCTCCAGGACTGCCCTCCTGCTGGTTTTCCAGAAATTTCCACCTTATCTGCCACTGATTACCTGGATCAGGTGTGTTTAGCCACTAAGGAGCTTCAATGGCAGGTTAATTGGAAAACATGTAGGAAACCTGGGGTTTGACACCCTGTTCAAAAGGAATGTTTGTGACACAGCTCATATTTAGCCATTTAATTTCATTCGAAATGCAAAAATCTTGATGTGACTTTTTTTTATTCATTGACTTTACATATAACTGATAAAATTATCCTTTATTCATTCACCTTTTTAAAAATTCCATGGCAAAACCTCCACCTTTGTTCAAATATGGGAATTCCACGGCAGCACAAACTCCAGTGGGAGTAACTTTCCTCATTTTATGGCAGTCCATCCGAAATTCCGCCCCCATATTTTTGCTATAGATTTAATAGATGCAGACTCTGCAGAGCCTGACTGACAGACCTTAAATGAAAGGTAAAGTGAGTTAATCCCTTGTTGGCAGTGTTGTGCGGTTTGTACTGTGTGTGTAAAGGATGATAAATGAGCCTTTTTACAGTTGAAAGGCAGCTAATGGAGCAGGGAGACTTGTTAGACAAAAGGCACTTTAACAAGGACATGAAAGACCCAGAGGACAAAGAAGTGTTTCTGAGTTAATTCATGCTTCACTAGATAACAGATCAAATATTTAGACCCTGACATTTGTCTATTGCTTGCATAAGTTGTGTCATCTTCCATGCTGAGAGCGGGGTAATGATTCTTAATTCTTGTTTGTGCTATAGAGCAAAAATCTGCATCTCTAAAGCATTTGATGCACCGTAAAAATGACACAATGTAATTACTGAATTATTTTTACTAGCCTATTTTGAAAGTACTTGTGCCAAACTTTTATTTAAACTTTTTTTTTTAAAACAAAATTGTTCCTTTTTGTGTTCAGGTCATTGTGACATTCTAAAATGCACTCTTATGTGTATTCATCACCATAGATTCCAGGAACAATTATATCTCTGTTTTGTTTCACAGAAACAATTAAAATTCATTTGTCTTTTCAGAATAAAACAAACTTATCAAACTAAATCATCATTGCAATCAGAAGTCCCTTATTGTATTGCAATAGTAAATAGGGTGTGACTCAGATAAATAGAAATTGTAAAAATGATGAATGTTTGTGCTTCCAAAAAGACTTGTAGTTGAGTAACAATCATGATAATTGTATTTTTCTGTTTGTCTGTGCTCTTCTTAGAAATAGTTAGCAGACCAAAGATAAAATGATGCATTCAAAGTAGCTAGAAGCAAAAAAGACAGACAAAAACAACAACAAAAGGGACATATTTTATTTCTATTGCTCAAAAATGTGAATATTTTATTAACGTTTTTTAATTCTAATTTGCAAATATAAAAATGTTTATATTGTTTTTTCTCAATTTCTTTTTTTTAATATAAATAAAGTTGAAAAATAAAACAGAAAAATGCAGACTGCATTCAGGCAGATTTGTCTTTTCAATTGGAACATGTGATTCAACTCTCTACAGACATTTATAACTGTATAGTGTCTGTGCAGCCTTTCAGTTCCACACATAAGCCACTCTGTCATTATTTTAAGTATGCAGAAAGTGCAGCCAGTGAGCGGATGAACTTGTCTACCCATATACTGCAGACCTTCCGTGACACTGAATTCTCATTGTGGTGTTTTCTTTCCACTCTGTGTGGATGAATCCCAAATTGTCACCACTTGAGTTACTTTTTCCTGTCTTGAGCACAGATTATCATACAGTCCAAACTGTCACCTATTTTCTGAAAGTCTGAGAAGTATATTGATTTTTTCTGCTGTTACAAAGTTGCCACATTTGGTTTCTAGATATCCAAAATTTGCGTGTAACTTTGGATTTGTGTGTGCGTATTTCTTGATTTGTAACTCCTACAATTCATTTTGTAACTTTATGTACTTGCAATTGAAAAAGATCTGATGTGAGTCTTTTCACATCGCCAAGACTTGTGTGTAAGTGATGCGTTTAACACTAGAATCCCTGAGCCTGCGCAAATTTGCGCAGGGAAGAGTTCCCCCCTCTAGTCCGAGAGCCCATTGTTGTGTCATGGTGGGTCACTGATGAGCCATTAACTTGCCCATGTATATGTTAATGCAGCATGTAGTACCTAATGTAGATTTGAACTAACAGGTTGTGTGGGGGTTGTAGTTACCTGATGCATGTGGACAAGTATTGGCTTTCCTGCTTTTACTCACATTTGAACTAAAGTTCCATCTCATTCCTAACCCAGAGTTCAATATGATGTTGCTCCACCTTTTGCTGCTATTGCAGCTTTAACTTTTGTGGGAAGGCTGTCAACAAGGTTCAGGAGAGTATCTATAAGAACTCTGGATCATTCTTCCAGAGCTCATTGGTCATGTCACATACGGATGTTGGTGGAGAAGGTCTGGCTCTCAGTCTCTGCTCTAATTCATCCAAAGGTGTTCTATGGCGTTCAGTTCAGGACTCTGCAGTCCAGTTCAGACTCTGTCCTCCATGTCTTTATGGACCTGGCTTTGTGCTCTGGTGCACAGAAATGTTGGAAGATGAAGGGCCCGCTCCAAACTGCTACCACTAAGGTTGGGAGCATTGTTCAA
>NC_050512.1:13899870-13912233 GCF_002922805.2 Oryzias melastigma
CCTTTGTGCTCTGGTGCACAGAAATGTTGGAAAATGAAGGGTCCGCTCCAAACTGTTACCACTAAGGTTGGGAGCATTGTTCAAAATCCTGAATCATTGAAAGTTCCTTTCACTGGAACTCAGGGGTCTGAAAAACAGGCCCACACCATCATTCCTCCTCCACCAATGCAGTCTGAAACATCCCGTTCTCCTGCAACCTCCAAACCCAGACTGGTCCATCAGATTTCCAGATGGAAAAGTGTGATTCCTCCCTCCAGAGAAGACGTCTCCACTGCTCTAGAGTCCAGTGACGGTGTGCTTTACACCACTGCATCCACACTTTACATTGTACTTGTTGATGTGTGGCTGGATGCAGCTGCTGCCATGGAAACCCATTCATAAAGCTCTCTGTGTACTGTACTTATGCTGATCTGAAGGTCACATGAAGGTTGGAGATCTGCAGCAACTGACTGCAGAAAGTCTATGACCTCTTTAGACTTTCAGCATCCAGGCTGAGTTGTTCCCAAACTCTTCCATTTTGTGTGGAATATTTAGGACATTTCAAGACTGGATTTGTTGCTCAGGTGGCATCTTATGACAGTTCAACACTGAAATCACTGAGATCCTGAGAGCAAAACATGCTTTCACTAATGTTTCCAAAAACAGTCTGCATGTCTGAGGAGTGATTTTATACACCTGTGGTCAAACCAAGTGATTAGGACTCCTGATTCTGATCATTTGGATGGGTGAGCCAATACTTTTGGTCATATAGTGCATGTTTATGACTTATAAACATAGACACATATTCATGTCAAAAAGGCAAACATCCCAAAAGCAGCAAGACTCACACTCCTCTGAAACACTTAGCTCTATTTCAAATAATCCTCGATGTGGACTCTGGATTCTTTTGTTGTGGAATCAGAGTTCATCTTCTCAGATTCCTCCTATGATGAGGATATGCCGGTACATGGATTTGAAGCCAGAACATCCTCTCCACATGATACTTATACATAAGTAGACTAATAAACTATTAATTGTTGAAGAAGAGAATGATGAGAAGCCTTCATATGTAAAAAGGCAATTTTCCCAATTCAAAAAAGGCAACCAGAATGTTGAAGACAGCCAGTGGTGCCACAAAACACAGACACACTGGAGAAAAGTCTTCCTTGTAGACTTTGTCTTGTAGGCCAGGACTGCCTGGTCCTCAAAACCAGGTTTCTCTTAGGTATGTGGATGGGGGGAGGGAGCAGAACTGTGTGCTGTCGCACAACCTAGATCTAATTTGCAACTTGAAGGTTCAGTCATTAAAAGTTTTGAGATCAAAAATGAATCAAATAACCCCCATCCCACCCCCCCACCTCCATGTCACCAGTTTGTCATTTATTGTACTTGTCTGCTAAAAAAAAAAAATTAACCGGCATTGAACTGTTTTTATGAAAGTTTTTTAGTTCCATCAGACTCTGAAATTTTTTCCCCCTGAATTTTCATTCTGAATTTTTTAAACCTATGATTTTTTATTCTGATTTTTTTAACCTCTGAATTTTTTTTTTAATCCTTGCATCTCAAACAGCAAAATTTTATCCTCCCAAAAATATTTTCTATCTCAAAAAATATGTGTTGGATTACGCAACAAACTGCACTATTTGATTACCCTTTAAAAGTACCAAAATCAAAACAAACACCCCCCACATTGCTAATTTGTCATTTATTGCCCCTGACTATGTTTAAAAAACTTTTATTTACCTGAATCAAACAGTTAAAATCATCAAAAATGGGTCATCAGATTCTTCTTAAATCCAAAGTTACACAAAAGACAGGTAAATACAAGTCACAAATCAGGAACTACACACAAAAAAATCAGATGAGTCGTTTTTTTCTCCATAAATAAGGGTAAACTGTGAGGCTCCTGTAACTCACAATCAATGCAAATAATTTACATTGAGATAATAACTGATTTATTGCCTATTCAAGCACAAAAATCAAGTAAAATCCAAAATGTGCACACATGTATCTTTTCAGTTTCTTAACACAAAAGGTCTCTCATGTTATTTGGGTGCAAATTCAAAAACATCATAAGAATGTTTTTGAAAGGTCATCAATATTATTATTAATATTTATTTGAAAGGGCAGGACAAAAGAAATAGTTACAATTCCAAATGCAACCAATGCTATGTCCACAGGCAAAAGCTAATTTGCTGACCAGGTCCCAATACAGTTCATAAAATTCACTCATGTCATTGCTCTGCACTACTTGAAGTGTGTGTACATCGTGAGTGACAAACGTGCTCACACTTGTCCATCTGGGCTCATTTACCAGTAGGCTGAATGCATCATTAGGAACAACTTGAAGTCTTTTCATCCTTGACCAGCTGCAATTGATCTAATTGTATGTCCTTGAATAGAAGAAAAAAGCTGTTGATGTGTCACATGCTGGTTTATTTAAAGTTGGTTGGTTAAAGTTCAGTCAGAACAACCAGTTATGCTTATTAACATGAAGATTTGCTGCAGTTGCCTTGTCAAGAAGCAAAAAACTGACAAGTTCAGGTCTGGAAGTGAAAGTTTACATAATTTTAAAGATTTTAAAGATGAATAATCACATGACTGTTACACACAAGATAAACAGAGTTAGAGTACATGACATTTTTAATAAAGTAAAGTTAAATCCTGTTATCATGGCAAAAAAGGTAAAACAGGGAAAGAGGATAGAGCAACCCAGGAAAACCTCATGTCTTTATTTTCAATTATAATTTATGAGGCTTTTTATTTTTTATTTTTTTAATCATTTAATAGTGTTTTTGTAGTGAATCTGTCTGGAGAGATGTAGCTATTTTGCAATACTAAAACACTTGTATAATTATTAAAGAATGATTAAAAATACACAATAGTTTTCATTTCTATTTTTGTTACTGCCAGTTAGCTTTAATTAGGAAAAGATACATCCCGAAAAATGAACAACAAAAGGGGTTAATGTGCTATGAAAATTTGAGTTTTATTGTCATCCTTGAAAATAATCTAAGCTTGATGATTCATGAAAAAATGCTTTTTACAGTTGTTTGGTGGTTTTATCTGCAACAGACTGGTGACCTGTCCAGGGTGTACCCCGCCTTCGCCCTTCAGTAGCCGGGATAGGCTCCGGCACCCCGCGACCCCGAAAGGGAAGAAGCGGCCAAGACGATGGATGGATGGATGGTAGCTTTATCATCATGTTTTTGCAAGAGTATTTTAATCTCTCTGTGAGCGCTTCTATGTTCATATTCTTCACAAATCAAAAGACAATCTTTAAGTCTCTGTTCCTTGTTATGAGAAGATAAAAACATGAATGTCATTTGATAAAAGAGTTAAGTTCAGCACCGTAATTTAGCTAATGTGATTGTATTTTATTTTATTTTTGTAAAGGTATCACATGTTACCATTTCAACACTGTCTTCCTTCTGCTTGCTCTCAGTGCTTATGGGCTTAGCCAGTCAGCTCTCCCAGAGTAAGTTTGTGAGAGCTTAGTGGTTGTTTAATCCCACCAACGACACGGATTTCTGTCAAAGTAGGACCGAATTTGACAAATGACAGGAAGAAACTGGTGGGATTTTCTTCAGGGCTGAAATGTTGACTCACGGCTCCTGAAAAATCCAGTTGCTAACTTCTTTCAAGCTTAAAGGACTTTTTCTGACTAAATTAATCCTGAATATTCAGAGCAAACTTTTCCTCAAAGCAGCACGGCATCACCAGGAGTCTCCCTGATGCATTACAGTCTGGCATCATTAGGATGTTAAATTCACAGCTAGCACGCTGCGCCTGGATGTTTCCAGCAGTTGTGGAAAGCCCTTTAAAGTTTTTATTTCTTTTTTTTCCAAGAAACTGTTCAGTTTCAGTGATAGAGCTCCACTGGAGTCAGCTGTCTTATTTAAGTTGGTTCTTGACATGGTCAACCAATGATTTATTACCTCCTGTCACAGGCTATCTAAAAGTCTATTCCTGTTTAATGGGGCCACATTACCATAAACAATTATGCAAGGATTCCCCACACTCACACTGCAGCTTTTGCTTCTCCTACTGCATTTAAGGACGAAGGAGTGTGTGCCATGTGCTTTAAATTCAAAACAGAAATGAAAAATGTAAAATAAAAATAAAAATACTTGCATGGTGGAATATTATTTTTCTCCTGCAACCTTAAATGCAACAAATTTGACCATAATAGAAATAATTAGGTTGCTGCCAAATAACCCAATGAGATTGCCACTGATAAATAATAGCAAATATGTTTTAGTGCGTTTTTAAAAGTAGTTTAATACATTGACTGCTATGACGCATCTTATAACATGTATGTTATGTTGCAGAATAGTAACCTTTTTTGCTGTTTTCTGGCTGATTAGTTTTCATATGAACTTAAAAAATGAAAATTCCTCTGAACATCATGGCAGTCCCAACTATCTGAGGCATTTTCATTGAATCCCTTCCTTGATTTTTTTATTTTTTATTTTTTGCATTAAGTGTCAGCATGCTGTTCCCCAATTTGAAGTCAACCAGGAAGCATTAACATTTGCAGTACCACAAGTGACCACTGGAGGCTGGTTTCAAAGGGGAAAAATATTTCAATTTCCATTCTGAATTTATTATTGAATGTATTATATTCTTAATTTATTCATTAAAATTGTAAAGTAATCATAGCCAGTGTGTCTTTCAAACAAACATGTATCTTCATTATTTAGGATACATTTTCAAGACATTAATCATTGCAATAATATTATTATTCTTTTTAACATATATACAAACTTTAATTTATACGTGTTAATTTCTAATTTCATTTGTTATTTAATTATGTGTTCATTTGTTCAATGTGGCTAATTTTGGTCCTTGGTTGTAGTAAATAAGCGTTGTTTTATGTCACACCAAATTGACATGTTTGGTCATGTGAACAATTGTCCTTCTGCGGCTTCCGTATGACGGAATAGTGTTTGGTTTTTTGCTTTATGCTAGCGACTCAAAACAGCTAAGGTGACGAAATGGCTGAATACGCACGTGTAAAATCTACCAAACTAGTTTTTAAAGGTTCCGATAAAGGGTGAGTGTTTATCTGTAAGCAGTTTGATTGTTAATTTATTTGAATTATTTTTAGCTTATTTTTATTGCCGAGTTCCTCTCTAACTTTAGCTTTAGCTCTGGCTAAGGCTAAACACACAACCCGCTAATATTTCAATTTGTTTAGTTGGGACGAGATTTTAAAACCTTACAATTACTTTTTGACATATAAGGGTTTTATAACTTTTATATAAGTAATTTACGCTGGTAAAAACTGAATCGAAAATGCTTTTAGTTTACCCAGGCTGCATTGTAAACTTAGCTAAAACGTTAGCATTTTGCTTCCATATATAACAGTTGTTCCTTCTTAACTAAAGCACATTAAATACTGTACATTTTATTCTTATTGATTTCTAATACTTGCTATCATTTATAATATAAGACTAAACGTTGGCACTACACTCCTCCTAGCAGTTCCACACTTTCATTCTAACTAACTCTCTTACTGTATTTCTCTATAAACATGGACTTGGACTCAGTAACTGCGGGTTGTGTTTTCTGTTGTTTTTTCACCCTCCCTCTTTAATTAAAACTCTAATTACAACCCAGTTAATCATCATAATCATTAACTTTAAATAACCCATCTTTTTCTTATCAGGAAAAAGAAGAAGAACAAAGATAAGAAGAGAAAAGCTGGAGATCAAGATGAAAAACCTGATATCGTTGGTTCGTTTCTGCAATGCATTTTAAATGTTGCGTCAACTATTAAAGAAGTGTACTGTAGACATTTAGTATTGGGTATACAAAAAATAGTTAAAAAAAATTGTACATTGTCTCGCCTAACTCATTTCCAGGCTACACATTTTGCCTACTTTCTATATGACAAAATTATACAAATGAAAAGTTTAACTGCTTTTTCCACAAAAATATAAGCTGCTGTGTTTTCACGTCTTCAACACCGCAGTCCAGAGTCAACTGTCTTTTTTTTTTACTTTATAATTAAAAATAAAAGACATTTTCAACTTTGTTCATTCAGTATTTCTGATTAACAGTTACTAATTAACATTAATATAAAATTGATAATCCATATTTGGTCAATCATTGAATAAAGACTGCAAAATCAGTTCGTTAAATTTCCATTTAAATGTATTTCTTATTTTTATTTCTGTTTAAAAGAAACCACTTTTTGGTTAGTTGTTATCATTTTATTATTATTGACATGTTTTCTTTCGGTACATTTGAAATCAGTTGTTATGTAAAGCTCTTTTCCCAAAACAAAATTAGGAAAATTGGTTTTAAATTGAATGTTTTGATAAGTAACTATTTAATTAATAATTGTTTCTTAGTTTAAATTTAACTCGGAAGTTCTGAATCAATATTGATTCAATATTAGCTGAAGTTATTTGCTCATTAATACCCAGCCCTCACTAGGTAACGCATTTGAAAGTGTAGTCAGAATAAGCTCTAGATTTCACGCTTTGTTTGAGTTATACGCTTTTTAAAGCGTCACTATTTGTTCCGTACAAGACTTGACTGATATATGATCAAATTGAGAAGTTGGCAACATTTTCTGTTTGCTTATCTTTTTAAAACCTTAGTTGTTTGGTTAAAACTTTTGTAATTATCATATGAAAGAGTAATGTGGCATCATTATGTCTGTGTATTAAAATCTAGAAATAATGTGACTGAAATTTCACAGCAATCTGTAATTATGTATCAATCAGTCATTTAATTGATATAAATTGACAGATTGCTGTGAAATTTTTGATATATTATATAGTACTTTTGATATGGTGTAATTGATCTAATTATAGTTGTAATTATGTCTCTGATTTAAACATTTTTGTTGTTCACCAGCTGGTTGGTGGGTTGTCAGTAGTTTTGGAGAAATTACGGGAACGGTTGCCATAGAGATGCACAACAACTCATATATCCATGCCCTTGATACTGGACTCTTCACAGTTGGTGCACCACACAAAGGTAAGTAGAAAAACGGGCATTTCGACAAATTTAACCAAATTTGATCTTACCGTTGCTCGTCAGCCTTCCTCTCCAATCACCTGACGCACCTCTGACTGATGGAAAGGAAATATCAGTACATCTTTGAGTTTATTTAATGTTAGTCTTACTGTTTTTTTATGTTCAATATGATATTTTTAAGTATTAAAATATTAATGATTAAAATCTATAATTTTTATAAATATCTTTTTGATCATATAAAGTTGTAGAATCTTGTTTGAACACATATTTTTGTGATGTTGAAGTGATGGCGTTCTTATTTTCAGTCCCCCCCAAAAGTTTATCCAGAGTGGAAAAAGTTGAGTTGAGGGCTAACCCTACATGTGAACCTTTTTTTTTTTCTTTTTATGCCTCAAGCACTTTCAAGGCAGTGTTTCCCCTTTAAGTAACCTGCCCTTAAAGATGGAGTGCAGAGAATTAATGTGTTGAATCTTTACTGAGAACTCTTGAATTTGCTGGGGCCATATCCACACACACTCCCTCAGTGGGCCCTTATCCAGTGTGTGCTTTCAAGTTTGTCTCCCGGAGATAAACGAGGCTACAGGCTAGCAGCATAGAAAGGAAGATTAGAGATTTTCCTCTTTTTTTCTGTTCCCTTCACTGTACGTTCAGTCAGACTCCCCCTGAATGTTAGTCTTTTAGAAAGCTGGGAAGCTGCTCACACTCACCTGCAGGTCATTGGAGGCCCCTGTGGAGATTACCTCATAGAGCCGACTGGGTGACAGCCTGACACTCTGAATATAATTAGCCTTTTGAAAGAGCACCTTGAGCCAACTTATACCTCTTCTGTAACCGTGCTTCTACCATTAATAACTAACACTTGATGTGATGCTGCGTCTCACTCTACAACACCCTAAAATCTTCATTGAAAATGTCAAAAAGTGGCTCAATGCCAGGTAGATGCGTCTTATTAAAGTTTAAGGAGCCAGTAATATTACACGAGGCATTTATATGAAGAACATCAAATTGCTGCACTCATTTATTTTGATGAATGCTGGGCTGCCGAGCTACAGCCTGATAAAACCACCCAGTCTGCAGTTTTTATATCAAAAATTAGGTGCAAAATGTACGGCACCAGTGCTGTAGCGTGAGGAGAAATGATGCATCGTTTTTTCTCATCTGCAGACTTTGCTGGATGTTTAATTTGATGTTAAAAGTTCCAAATTCCAGCTGCAAATGCAGACGTATAATACACGTCTAGACGGGAAAGTGCCCACTTTGGTCACTATGTATTTTATTGGGTCGTTTGTTGTAAACAAAAACAAAAAAGTGCAGTTTTTTCTGAATCAAACTAATTCTTCAATAGTATTTATCATCTAAAATAAGTTTTCTATGTGATGTTCAAATCTAAATATTTTGAATGGTCTGTATATTGTGAATGTATGTTGAGAAAAATTAAATAAAATGTCGGGTTTTTTTTCAATAAATCTAGCTCTTCTCACACAGAAAAGGACCTACTTGTTTAATTTTACCTTTTTACAATTTAATTTGCTGCAAACATGTTAATAATTACAATATATATGATACAAACATATAGATAATAATATTAACAACAATTCAAATTCAAAAATATTTTTTCAGACAAATGTATGTAGAGTAGCAAAATAGGAAAAGTATAAAAACAACAAAAATCTGAAAGGGAGTGAAAGGAAGAAAGATTTTAGAAATTTTCACCCTGAACTTTGTCATTAATATTCCTAAACCCAGTACACCCAAAATTAAAGTTCAGTGCCCTAGTTAAAAGTGCATTACGTTACAATTGCACATGTAACTCTCATTTCCAAAAACATCCACATGAATAACTCAATCTCATTTTATAAGCATGCATATTTACAAATGTTAGTGCTTTGTTTTTGTATTTGTTCGTATTAATACATACATTATGCATTTTTGCACAATAATAATATTAACAATGCAAACATTTCCGAAAAGGAACAGGCAAAAGCTTAGCCTATAAAAGTTAGAATTTTGCTCATAAACATGTTCATTAAAATAAGCTATTTGGTGACACTCATAAGAAAATGTAAAATTCCGTCTTACCTGTGGAAATGTAAATTTGTTTTTATTTATTTTTTCAATTATTTTCTTGAGAAATAAACAAAAAAGTTGCTCAAGTAAAATGATATCCAGGACAGTATGAGACTTCAGAGTAATATAATTAATTTTGTGTGTATTTTAATAGTTAATTTTCATATTTTGTAGAAGATGAAGGACCAGACCCACCAGAACAGTTCACAGCGGTCAAGCTCTCCGACTCACGGTGGGTATCTTTAATTGATTTTTAGTTTTAGATTTCTTCTGTAAAGTGGGTTTTTCCTTTTAAATTGTTTCTCATTATGATTTTCTTTTAAACAACAAGAATCTTTTTTTTTTTAATTTTTGCCCCAACTTTAACTTGTAGATTGAAAAAATGTTTCATAATGCTTCATCTTGCTGCTGTTCTCATTGTAGGATAGCTTTGAAATCTGGATACGGAAAGTTCCTGGGCATCAACTCTGAGGGGTTGGTGATTGGGCGCTCTGACGCCATCGGCGCCAGGGAACAGTGGGAACCGGTCTTCCAGAGTGTGAGTAACTCTTCAAACGTTTCTTCTCCCAGTCTGTGCTAAACACCTGTTCAGTAGTAATGGACAAGAAGGATGTTTGGTATCAGCCGTTTGAGGGTTTGTCATCTCGAGTGGAAAGAAGATGGAGCTTTTTCTTCAAATGTATTTTTACTTTTCAAGTCCTGTAACTCAGCTGTAGCAAACATTTCATTTCTTCAGTAAAAAAACTACATTAACTACTGAATATAAAGCATTTAAAGAAGAATAGATTAAAAAAATATCCACATTATTTCAAAGACGCACTTAAGTCTCTATTCTCCAGTTCTTGATTGTCTGGAAATTAATAGCAGTTTTGTTTCAACAAAAATGTAGACTTGCTTTTTTTACTACTATTAATGCTTTAATAAAAAGAGACATTAGTATATAATTTTCTAAAGATAATACCTGTAACCAACAACAATTGTTCTTTGAAGCTCTCAAAATAGGTGCAGACAAGATTAATTTCCATTAGTTTTTGTGCTGGTTGCACTTAAATATGTGTGAGTAACATAAGCTTTAAGAAAATGAAAAACTAATTTTAGTTTAATTTAGTTTAATAAACAAATTAAATCCAACCCACTCACTTTCTGGTTCCTATTTAGCGTGGGTCATAAAACATTTAATGAAATAATGACAGCAGAATAAACGTGTTTACAGATTGAAAATGATTTTTAAAAAGCAAGAACCAATTAATTTTGTGATTTTGTTATATTTAGGGTTATAACTCGCATTTCTGTGAGTATTTCTGTTTTTAATGAAAGTTGTCAAATAAAATCAGTAACTCTGTTGATTCACCGAATGTTTTTACTTAGATCATAATTATGGATTTGAATGAGGTTTCTATGGCAACCTTTATTACCACACATTTATGTTTTAATTAAATTTGCATGTATTTAGAACTGTTGCCGATAATGCAGGCCTTTTTTTATCACTATGTTTAGATAGCATCTGTCAAGCTTTTTACACTTAGCCTGACAGATGGGATTTAGTGATCCTAACAAACAACAAAGCCACAATGTGGAATGCATCTGCCTTTTTTTCATAGTTTGATGCTTTGTCTCGAAGCTTCCCTCTTATTTCAGATACGGAACAGCGTCATGACGACCAACTCTACTCCTATTTCCCGCCTAATTCCCTCCTTTGGTTCTGTCCTTGTGCAGGGCAAGATGGCTCTCCTGGCAGCAAATAGCTGCTTCATTTCCTACAGTGAAAGTGGAGACATTGAAGCCAACAGTAAGACGGCAGGAGACGGAGAAATGCTGAAGGTAATGTGTCATTTGGATTCTACACAAAGGTTGCATCCTAATCTTCCGATCTTTAAGCCGGCAATTCCCGCAGAGACCCGAGTGCTGGGAGTCTGGGGGAATTGTTTGTGACCTCGCTTTAAGAGAGTTCAATGAATATTGTTATTTAATGAACAAATGTTCTCTTTTTTATAATTTCTCACCTCCAAGATCCGAACCAACACAGAACGAGAGGTCAAGCGTAAAGACGACATTGCAGATGAAGATCGAGGCAATGTCAAATCCTGTGAGATCAATTACGTGTATGTATTCTTTGCTTATAATTCACGGACAGCCCAATCAAAAAGTGGACAAACTGACATTGCAGTTTTCTTGCATGTCGTATTATCATTTCTCCTGTTTTATGCTTAGTTGACCAAACTTTTTTGTGCTGCATTTAATGTGCAAACGGTCAATTAGAAATTCTGCTACCAGCTCTTTCAAATGAGATGAGTCTGTAGAGGATTGTGTCTTGATCATTTTGTCTTCATGAATGTTGCATGCAGTGACCAGAATGCTCTCATTTGAAATCCCAGTTAAAAAAAAGGTTCTTGTCTTAAAGTCAAATGGATCTGGTGCAGAACAGAGCACACAATGTTTTTAATTGAACCAAATCAAATGTTCTCATGTTCAAATGAAGAATTTTTTTCACTTTTGAAAAATAATTAGGTTTAAAGACACCCACCATGATAAAAAAAAAACATTCTTGTAGCATTTTCTCATAATGGAGGACACATATTAAGAAAATTAAACTTAAAATTACCTTTTTAGATTTTTATTTTATTGAATTGCATTTATGCAATATATTTCAAAAAACAGGTATAGAAATACATAAAAAGTAATTCCAGGAAGAGGGAAAAAACTCCATATGGGCTTATATTAGAACCTCTACCTAATAAAGCATCCCATTCACGGCCAGATGGGAAAATTGGGGATTTGGGGCATTTCTTTATTCAAATTTTTGTAAATCAGGAGCTGGATAACTTTTTGGTGCACCGCTAATGTTAAATTTGTGGTGTGAAGAGCTGTAAGGTAGCAGGAGAGCGTTTGAACAGATGGATGATGGGAAGGGGGGGGGCGGGGTTGCACCAAGGCAACAGTCTCAGAGGCGAGAGGTGAGAACTTTTATAATGGATCAAAAGATGATCGGAGTGTGACTTTTTTCCCTAACAGTTTAAATGTTACTTTAGTGTCACATTTTATGTATTTTTTTAAGAACGTCGATGTTTTTAAGAAATTAACAGAACACTGTTTCAATATTTAAATTTTAAATAAAAAAATTGAATCAATCTAGACAGTGCTACATGAAGTTCTCCACTGTTTTAATAGCTTTAAGACGAAAGGTAATATAATATGGATGTATAAATGTAACATTTTAAAATCTTAGTTTGTCTTCGACCTGATGTGGTTCATGTCTGTTACACTGAGTTCTATTTTTTCTGTTTTTTGTGAGTATTTTTATACATGTTCTGCCAATCCTAAAAT
>NC_050512.1:13912664-13932205 GCF_002922805.2 Oryzias melastigma
GAATGAAGAAGATGCCACCACGTTAAAGAGAGCCCGGGTGGATGGAAAGTTTCACGAAGCTTTGCTTGACAGGTACGAGGACGAGAATGCTTTTAGTATTTCTGACTTTGAGGACCAATTCTTCCTTCACTGTATCAAAGTTTTGAATGAAAAATTACCACTTTCAGATGCTTGGTAGCAGGAAAAGTGCTATACAAATAAAGTTGAATTTGAAATTTGTTAATACTCCTTCAGCAACCAAAATCTCTTTAACCCTTGAAGCAGAGAAAAGCGGCTTTGTGCTGAAGTGTAACCCTAGAACACCAAACACAGTAAAAAAGGTGATGTTTAAGATGGAATAGGAGAAATAGTTGCTCACTGTTTTTTAAACACCTGATTTATTAAAACATTATAAATGTGTAGATTTTAAGTGGTTCTGTTGTTTTGCATTTTCTGCTCCAAAAAAAAATAAAAAGCATCTTAAGAGTCAGTATTTACCTAAAGTATGGCTTTAAAAACCCACTGATTAAGTTTTTTGTGTTTTTTTAACATGTACTTCTTGCATTTTTTATCATAATAGAGGACCTATATTAAAGCATTTAGGATTCAACCTGCATTTCTGAGTATTTCTTAATTCAAATTATGTTAGATCAGAATACTGGATGCTACAAAAGATCAGATTAATGATGCAGTTGCTAAAATGGCATAAAAAAGGAAATGCATAAAATATGTCTTAAAAACGTCAAAGGCTTTATTTATTTGGGCTAAAACCTTCATAATCAGGATTAAAAGATCAAATGAAATGATTTTACGGTGGAAAAAGAAATGTGGTTGGAGTGGGACTTTAAAAGACATAAGTTCATAGCAAAAAGGTCAGATTTTTTTCCCTCTAGTCAATGTGGAATGTTTTCTGTATGGTTGCAAAATAATTAGGAAAAATCATAATTTTCTTGAGTTCATAAACTGGACTTTTATTACGTCTGGCCAGCTAGCTAATGTGTGTACCTGTGTGGTGCAATGGTCAATTTTTAGTGGAGAAAGAGTCATTTTAAGTTGCCGCTACGCCTTTCAGCCACAATTACCTCTAAAGGCCTCAGCACTAACAGAACCGACGCCAGTAGAACACAAGTGTTCCAGAGTAACATCAGCCGTGAAGTGAATTCAGCCTCTCTTCAATGACCACATTCTTCCGGCTTCAAAGTCTTGAAATTTTCACCTTTTGATTTAAACTTGCCTTTCCTTTAGAAACAGGGCTAAAAGCTGTTAAAAAAGGAGCACAGATTAAAAAAAAAAAAAAAAATTATGTTGGATGGTTAATTAAGCTGCCAGTAAAGAAAACGTAGAACAGTATTGTGGTATTAAAAATATTCATCCAGAATTGGTAAGATGCTCAACAATAATTCCTTTAGTCAAAATGAAGGGATGTTCCTCTGTTCTGTCTGCTCTGCCTGATAATCCTGTTATTAGCCTGTTCTGTGTGAGGACTGAGCTCAGTAAGAGCGCCTCAAGCTCTGAGCTCCAACGTAGAACAAAAAACGGTCCACATTTCTAATAAACAGAAATTTTTAAACTAATTCAAATTTGGAAATTCAAATGTTGCTAGAACTTTAGAGTCAGAATTTGAATTGTAGCTTTAACTTAAAGTTATTTGTGTTAAATAACTATAACATTCATAAACGTTACAGTTTAAATGTGTAAATAAGCTCTAAAAATTACTAAATTACTTGTTTTCTGCTTCGTTCACTAAACAATAGAAATGACATAAATTAAAATATTGGCGACAACCATTCAAATTAAAGGACATAGAGAAATCTTTTTAAGGAAATGACACTATTTGTCAGAAGAAAAGTAACAACGGCTTTTGCTTTTGTTTGTGTTGATTTCTCTACTAGTCCAAACCTAAAGTTTGCTTTTCTTTGTATACAAGATCTTAAACCTAATTTAATAATTAAGAAAAAGGGCCTTGAATTTGTTGTTGTTAAATTTGTAGGTGCCCTTTATAAAATGCATCATTATTACAAACTGATACAAAAATAATCTAAGTTTTTCCTCCTCTGTAAATAAATAGCTGTAAGTGACTTTGAATCAAACCAATTTTTTTTAGATTTAAATTAACATAGTGTTTAGTCATATGAGAGTTTAGCTTACAAAATACCATTTCCTCGTGTAATTCTAACTGACTTTAGTTCATATTCTCTGTTTTTACACCTTTTTATATTGCTCTCCTGCTGTGAGACTGTTGTATGTTTTTTTTAAGATTCCAAGAACTTTATTTTCTAATTATTTGTTTTCCTGTCCTGATCATTTCAACCTCAAACCTGAGAGAACATGTGTTCTCTTTTCCCTGCAGGCCAGCGTGTCACTCACATGTTCACTGAGTTTAACATGTGGTTTGTTTTTCCTACAGGAGAAGCAAAATGAAAGCTGACAGGTACTGCAAATGAAGACTCATGGACTCCTGCGTGTCTTTTTACCACAGGGATTCTGCGGAGGTCGTTGTCGCCAACGCCACACTGCATACAGCTGTTTTGTCTTTGTATTTTTAATAAATGTTCCTGAATTTTAAGGAAGTTTGGAAGTGGTTGCTTGTTTTTTCTCTTCCTCGGCTCCAGTTTCATGTTACTTCATGGGCTTTTTTGTGTAAATAATTAACCATGATGTGACTTCGCTCTGTAGAAACTTTCAAAGCACTGGTGTGTATTTGAAAGTCCTCTTTAACAGTCTTAAACTCGTCTTCATTAACCAATTCATCAATAATTAATGACAGTAAAGCTAAAGCTGTGTGTGGGTGGTATTCAAGGCTGCAGATGAACATGAAGCAGATTTATGTTATGATGTAATTCTCACTTCAAGCTGTGTTTTAATGAGGATTAGCTTTAGACAAAACAGGAAGGTTATTCCTCAGTGAACATTTCCTAAAGGAAGTGATTTTTTTATAGCTTTTTCATAGAGAGTACATGTTAATAAACAGCATTTTTATATATTTTAGATTAGTGAAAAATAAAAGATTAGTTTACAACCAACATAAAGAAGAGTTGAATTTACAATAAACAAAGTTTGTATTCAGAATACGGTTCTGTTACCAATTCCACAAACAGTTGTAAGAAATGTTACTGTGTTGGCAGGACAAAATTTACATACAATACAGGTATTTTGAAATTAAAAGTCTTGGAATTAAATTTTATAGGTTATTAAAATTGTAAAATAAAATGGAATCATTGATAAAAATTCTGGTTAAATACTATGTTCTTTCTCTGTATTTGTATTGAATACTTTCTTTAAAATTAACCACAATCTAACTGCTTTATTTTATTTGTTTAAGCAAAACTTTATTTTGTCATGTCTTTTCTATTAATTTTTTAAAATTAAGTCAGTGTTGACAAGAATGTCTGTAAAGCTTCACGAAAACAGAAGTTTGGCATTGCCAACTTATGTTCAGTCATCTGTGTAACTGAGGAAAAGTAGTGTTTTCAAGCATCTGCCATGTGAAACCCCAGCGGGATTGTCAAGGAAGAGAAAATTAGCACTAGCAAGTTTTACTTTTTGTTAGCATTGCTTATCTTTTTGAGAAATGTCCTTCAATGAGAATTTTGGTTTATCCAGAGATGGGACACAACCTTTAAAAAGTTCAAATCACAGGAAAATTGGAAAGGTCAAAATGTAGACAAGTGAGACGTTAGACACGTATTGTGAATTTTCAAATACAGTTTTTGTAATGACAAAGACTGAATTTTCTGATGTAATTTCAGAAGCCATATTGGCAATGCAGTATACACATATATATTCAATTTGCAAGGACAAAAAAATCAAATTCTTATAAATGTATCTGAATGTGGCCTATTGATTGTATACAAGAATATCTACATATACATATAGCATATACTCATACAAAGTCATGGTCCCGGTTTGATTTAGTGATTTGTTCTCTGCACTTCACTGTCTTTAACGTAAAACTGAACTTCATTTTTTCATAATATGCTGTAGACTTTCAAATTAAGATCCTCAATGTAGCTCACTATAGTCAAAAAGCGTTCTTGCTCAGTTTTTTAATAACTATTTTTTAATTGAAAAAAAAAAATAAGTAGAAAATAAAAAAGAAAGAAAAGAAAACTGTGCTTTTGTTTTATCTATGACCCTGAGGTAACTTGAAATTTGGTTGAGGTATGGTTATCTCATGTTTGTGAACTGTGGTTCATTTCGTGTGGTGACCACAAGTGTACATACTGTTATTTAGTTGATATGAACCCAAATGTAAAGTTGCTTAGTGAGGCCAAACTATGTTTAACACCTTTATTTAGACCCAGTTTAAACAGAAAAGGGTAGGAGGAAGTGAATGCTATCAACCACGAGTTTACTTTCATCCAAGCATGGAACCAACCATTAGTCGGAGAAATCGCGGGGCGATTGTCTTCGATATGTAAAAAAAAAGAATTACACAGCATTTTCTAACATATGAGAAATGTAAACAAAATGAAAATAGAAAAAAATATATCCATAAATATCTGGTTATGATACATTAATAATGTACATGTGTTTTAATATATTACTTCTAAAACAAATCAGTCCCCCCCCCTATTTGAGAAATGGGTTGTTCCACTGTCATGAGGTAAACAGAAGCAACTTCCGCGTTTGACAGTAAACAGTTTCTGGAGTTAATTTCAAACATGGATCACCGCGTTTTTCTCGTTTTAACCTTTCTATTCTCCAACACCGTGTCACAGTTTGTGCCGCCGGTAAGTGGAACGTCCCGTCAGTCTTCGAGAGATGTTGTCAAATATTCACTGGTTTACATTTTACAATGATTTTTTTTATGTATGAAACATCCAATCTGTTTTACCCACAGTATACAGAAGACTGCCGGGCGGGCATGTATCCACCCAGCGGTCCCACGTAAGTGTAATAAACACTGAAAGTCGGTTAACTGGGTCACACTTTTATAAGGTTTTGTAATCAGCGACGCACTGACTTTGCTGCTCTCTGACACGACACGTGACTCCAGCTCAATCACGAACGGCTGGTTTTTAAAGGAAATGGACGTAATTGGGTTTATGTCATGTGATGTTTCAGCTTGTATTGACTGTAAAAAAAAAGGTGCAGTGAAGGAACCCACATGTTCTAACTTGTATAGAGCATTTTGTAACACTTTCAAAACAAACTGTCAAAAATGTACCAACAACTAAGTTGATTTCTGTCTTATAAGAAAATTAATATTATTAAGAAAGTTTTTCAATAGAACACTAAGCATATTGGCCTAGGGACTATATATTTTTTCTTAATAATATAAGTATTTTGGCAAAACCAACTTTCTTATTCCATTGGCAGTTTGTTTATTTAAAGAAAATCTGACAGTGGGAGAATAATTTCGAATTAATTTCTAAGAAACCTGGTTTTATAAGGTGTATAAATAAAGTTGCAGCTGCGGTGAAAGTTTTCTACGGATTTTCATGAACATATATGAGCTTTTCTTTAATTCTGAACACACTTAGGGATGTAATATTGGTTTTCTGCATTTGGCCCATCCCCTTGGGGGAGTGGTGAGCTGCAGACACAGCAGCACACAAGAACCATTTTTAGTCTTTAGTATGCCTTTACCTGGGTTTGAACTCACAACCTTCCAGTCTCAGGGCAGACACTCTACCATAGGGCCACTGAACCAGAGATTTCTCATCTCTCTGATGCTGTTTATTGTATCTCTTTTTTTTGTATGTTCTTCCCAAGCAGACCCTCAACTAATTAAGCAACTTATCTGAAAAAAAATGTCTTTTTTTATGTTTTTTTTTCTTCTGTGACTCAATTAAATTAAATTGTTGGTAAAATGTGGAGCTGGGTGTAAAGAGGATCCTGTCATTGACAGCAGCACACAGGTGTCTTTGTTTACGGCGGGTCGTTTCTCTGTAGGTTCAGAGGAGCTGTGCGCTGGTACACGGTGGACCTGGACTTACCACCCAGCAAGAGATGGGCCCCTGTGATCACTGAAAGAAAAAATGATGTAAGAGCGTTTCGAAACCTTTAGAAAATAGGCCGCTCTGAGTCGTACATAAATGATCTCCTTTTTCAGCTGGTCAACATGATTCAAGCAATAAGGGATCTGGCTAATGCTTTTGTGCCCAGCGGACGGCTGATAGAGCTGGTTGACATTGCGCTGGTGAGTGTAAATTTTGTGCGTTAAGTAATTATGTGTTTTTCTTTAAATAAATATTTTTGTTTTGTCCTCTGCAGCCTTTAATGGTAGACACATTACCAAGCCCGTTTAATGAGGAAATCAAAGGAATTGCTGATGTTTCAGGGGTTCCTCTTGGTAAAATAACTTAATAAGTTACAATAAAAATTATCCAAGAAGTTTGTAAAAGTTCCTCTGACTCCAAACTGTAATTTTGTGTGTAATTGTTTACATTTCAGGTGAAGTTGTGTTGTTCAATATTTTCTACGAGGTGTTCACAGTGTGCACATCAGTTGTTGCAGAGGACAGCAAAGGTGAAGTTGCATGTGGGTTTTCTTTAAAAAGGTGGAATAAAATATTCTAAATTTTCACTTTTCCCACATTCACAGGCAACCTCTTTCATGCCAGAAACTTAGATTTTGGATTATTTCTGGGGTAAGAGCATGAAAGTGTCTCTCTTTTTTCATGTGGTAGCCAAGCGTTGGCTCGGCTCTCTGTAAGAACGTGTCTGTGTGCAGCTGGGATGTAAAGAACAAGTCGTGGACCATCAGTGAGAAGCTGAAGCCTCTGGTGGTTAACCTCGACTTCAAGAAAAACAACAAGACGGTCTTCAAGTCCACAAACTTTGCTGGATATGTGGGCATGCTCACCGGCATCAAGCCTGTGAGTCCTTTTAGACCTTTGAGTTGAAGATTCAATCAGCATCAAACATTATTTTTGGAGTTATGTCCTCTTGATTTCCTTTCATTTCTGTCTTTTAGCATATGTTCACTCTGACCATGAATGAGCGCTTCAGCCTTGATGGAGGCTACATTGGTGAGCTATCCATACTTTTTCAGCTTTCTTGAACAGTGTGATTGAAGTGTTTTCAGAATAGAAGGATCCAAACTTGTGTGGTCACTTGCAGGAATCCTGGAATGGATCTTGGGACAAAGAGACGGGATGTGGATGAGCTTTCTCACTCGAACTGTTCTAGAAAAAGCAACCAGGTATTCCAGAATTTGAAAAGCTGTTTAAAACTAGGTAACCTTCCAGTATTTTTTTTTTTTAAGGATAAAAATGCCACAGTCTCTCTGCATATTAGGCAAACACAATTGTTTAATTTTTCACTGAAAAAATATTCCAATTTCTGCTTCTCCTGGAAGCGATGGCCCTCACCGTCAACTTTTCTTTTTTATTTACAGTTTCAGAAATGAGCTAGAAAGTGTCACAGAAAGGCTGCACGACAGCGTTGAAGCCACAATTGCTTAAAACATACTTTATTCAACTACTATCAAGAAATCATACAATACACACTTTTTGGAAAGTACTGGGGGCCACATTGATTTTATGAAAGAGGTCTGCAGGCCGGTGGAAATTTGAGCACAGGCCAGACTTTGGACATGCCTGCATTAGGACGCATGGTCTATGTCCAAATTCCTTCATTGCTCACTATATAGTGCACTTTACAGTACGTTTGCCATGCTGTAGTGCTGTCTGAATTTACAATTCCGAAATCGAGTGCCCTGAAAATTCCCTAGAAGCCTTTGTGAAAAACTAGTGTTCATCAGTGCTCACTACATTAGCAAATATAGACCACAATGTATTGCATTTGAACATTTTTTGCAAAAAAAAATATTTAAATGTACATTTTTAATACACCATACACGTTTTTAATGACCAGAACAAAGTAGATTAGATTTTTACTTTGTGAAATAGGTGACGTCATATCCGCCGCTTAGGGAAAAAAAAGTATGGAAAAAAATCCAGGCCACTATAGGCTTTATAGTTTTTTTAGTTGGGGATTAGGGTGGGAATTCAAACATAACCATGATCAGTACAAAATGTCCATGAGATGTCTATTTAAAACTGAAACAGTATATAGAAATATTGTTTAGACTGTGGCAGTGTTATTGCTAAAGTAGCTGAACTAGCAGCAGATACTAAACTATCTGCAGAAAGACTAAACTTATTGACTACTTTCTAATTTGACCTTAAAACAATGAGAATTTCATAACTAGCTAACTTAAGCCTAAATGCTAAATTCAAATAAAACACAACAAGGAAGACTAAAATTAGCCTAAAAGTACGTAAACACATGGATTTTTACTGAATTAACTGTAAGTAGTGATATGAATCACGCGTTCATGAACATGAAAACTGCTCGTCTATTTGAATTCAGCTGTCATTGCTGCTCTGTCTGAGCTCAGTCGAGTGACACAAATAGACTACACTGCTGCATGTTTAAATGTAATTCACACACAGTGTGAAATAGGGATGGTGTCGCTATATTAGCAACAGTGGAAGGAGATGAATTCCAAAAGAGAGATGGTTGACCAGGCTGCTCCATTCACTCCAATCATAACTCTACAGCAAAATAAATTATGTACATTTGAGAAAATTACTAGTAATTTGAATATTTTTTTTAGAGAAAGCTTAAATCTCTAACTTCTGTTGGACAATATGAAAGCAGAATAATTTATAGCTGAAAAAATGTTAGTTATTGCAGATGAACTCACTCAATATAATACGACCAATTTCTGAAATTTTGCTGAAAAACGAAGTTGCTGAAAGTATTGATGTAAAAATAATAATTAAAAAAACCTCTTTATTCATTAAATGTTTTGTCTTCATATTTATGTATAAGAATATTTGATTTTTTTCTGCTTTCAGCTATGAGGAAGCTAAGAGTCTTCTGGTTCAGACCAAGATGCTCGCTCCGGCGTACTTCATCCTCGGGGGGAACCAAACGGGGCAGGGATGCATCATCACCCGCTCCAGGACACTAAGTATTGATGTGTTGGAGTAAGTAGTGAAATCTCAACTCAAGCTTTTTCATCTTCAGTACAGGAAGCTTCACATTTAGGGATGAAAATGCCTTTTTGAAATGTTATGTCTCAATCTTTAGCAGATAGGAAGTGAATCACATGTTCTGCTGGTGAAGTCATGGTTCATATCACCTGACTGAGCGTTACTGTTTCGTGTCACCAGGATTCATGGATATATTCGTTCTGTTCTGTTTCAGGCTCGATCCAAAGCTGGGCCGCTGGTACGTCCTGGAGACAAACTACGACCACTGGAAGGAGCCGTTTTTCCTGGATGACCGCAGGACTCCCGCCATGAAATGCATGAACCAGATCTCGCAGACGGTGAGTCCAGACCTCTACCGGCTTCATTTCTTTGACCTTAAACCGGTTCTGTTTTAACCTTTGGAACCAACTCCCGATTCCTCTTCTACAGAACATCACTCTGAGCACACTGTATGACATGCTCTCAACCAAACCAGTGCTAAACAAGGCAAGCCTCTCCTTCAGAATCCGGACGTTTTACTACATAGAAATAGTTTTGTAATATTTTCTCCTCTGTCCTCTCAGCTGACCACTTACACAACGCTGATGCAAGTGTCAGAAGGGAAGCTGGAGTCATACATCCGGGACTGTCCGAACCCCTGCATGCCCTGGTGACCTCCATAACCCTCAATCCTGATCACGTTGGATCTGACTGATTGTGGCACAAAAAAAGCTTTAACTGCACAACTAGTGATGTGAAACTGTCAAGTTCTTTTTTTAATAGTTTTTATTTTTAAGGATCCTTTGCACCAAAGAAACAAATGTGTACGAGAGAGTTTTGTTGTCTTTGCCGTTCTAGTTTCTGTGGAGGCCACTGGCTGAGTGACCCTCAAAGATATTTCATTTCATGTGAGGTTGATCCTAATCAGGATCAAAGAGAATTCTATGAATGCAGAGATAAGTGATAACAACTAACCAAAATCCAGCTCTAGATCCTGTTTTGCTTTTTCTGTTCACATGTTCATTTACTTAATGATGAAAAACGTTGATCCTTAGTTTTTGATTTAATAAAAGTTTCCAGATTTAAATCTTTAATAGTGCTTGTTTATGGATATCAAATCATCCTTTCTATACTTTTAGTTTTTATATTTTGACATGCTCAGAAAAAAATACAAAACTCCAAAGAAATCATTTCTAAAAGTTCAAATATTTTATTGATTAAAATAAAATGTTGACTACAGTGAAGAAGATGAAGAGGAGCTAACCTTTAGCGGGACCTTCAGGACATACATCTACCTGGATGGGTAAAGCTAAATGGAAAGAAACCAGGAACACCAGCTGAACCTTGGCTGTAGTGTCATCCATGTAAAGAACAGAAGTGGTGCGTAACAATAAGGCAAGACGAGTTGAACAAAAACAATCGTGTCAAACTGATCCCAGAGGCAAGAAGTCTAAGGCAGATCTGAACAGGCATTCCAAGAAACGCAACGGTTGATTAGCAGCGAGAAATTTCCAGATCATATTTGCTTAACATTCAGAAATTAGAAGAACATAAACACTAAATTTGTTTAAAGTTGTGCATGTGCGATTGTAACAGCTAATTCATGACTACAAGTGTGTAACTTTGCTTCTTTAAACTAACAAATAAGAAAAGGAAACACAGCATAGTGTTACTAAATACAGCAGTCAGATGTTTTTCATTCACTCATTCTGGACATCCATGCTTTCTGGAAAAAAAAGAAAATCTGTCATTTTCTCTACACAAGACATCAATGGAAATAGAAAATAGTGGTGAGGTAGAAGTATGAGGCTAACCTGGTTGTTTTAGTGCCTGTGCATTTCCCACCAGCTCAGTCAGCAGTTCAGTGTTGTCATTGAGGATCTCCATAGAGAGGTTGTTGTTCTGCTGCTCCTCCACGATTCTCTTCTGAAGCTCCTCCTGACACAACACACATGGTTACACACATCATCTCACATCAACGCTTTAGTGTTACAAAAACCAACATTACGACCAAGTATTAGGACCACCATCACAGACAAAAAGAATGAAGTCATTCAGTTATGAAAAATAGAAAAGTCAAAATTTTACAAGAATAAAGTCGTGAAATTTAGAGGAGAAAAAGTCAAAATTTTACGACAGTAAAATCATATAATTATAAGAAAAAAGTCAACATTTTTTGAGAATAAAGTCATTCAACTGTGAGAAAAGGGTAAAATTTCACAAAAATAAAGTTGCAGAATTTGGAGGAAAAAAAAATCCAAATTTTATGAGAAAAAGGTAAAAATTTTATAGGAATAAAGTCGGACAATTGTGAGGAAAAAAAAGTCAAACATGGGGAAAAAAGTAAAAATTTTATGAGGATAAAGTTGTACAATTATAACAAGTCAACATTTTACGAGAATTAAGTCTTACAATTATGAGAAAAAAGTCTCAATTTTAGGAGAATTAAGTAGTTTCAGGTTGAAAAAAGTTCATATAACTTTTGAGAATGAAATAACACAGTTAGAAGAAAAATGTCAAAATTTTACAATAAAGTCAAAACTATGAGAAAAAGTCAAAATTTTACAAGATGAAAGTTGTGCAATTATAAGAAAAAAGTTACAAGAATACCTATATCATTGTGAGAATAAGTCAGTTTTACACCAGGAAATCTATAAAACTACGAACAAAGAGTCAAAATTATATGTGAATAAAGTCAATCTTAAAATAGTCGTACAGTTATAAGAAAAATAAAGGCTTTACAAGAAGAGTAAGTCAAAACTATAAAAAAAACATTACAATTTTACTGTAATAAAGTCGCTTAGTTATAAGAAAAAATTGTTTTACGAGAATAAAGTTAATTTAACAAGGACAGTCATGCTTTTTCCAAAATAAAATGTAACCTTTAGCTTTTAAAATCTTTCACAGGCCATTGAACATCAGCTGTTTATTTGTGTTGCAAGTAATTCAGAGAAATGGGATGTACAAATTTATTTTCATTACAAGAAAACTTTCTTTTGAAAAATGTCATTTTTTCTTATAAAATGAAAACTGTTTTTATAGTGAATTTGTGATTGTATTTCTTGTAAAATGTTGACTTTATTTCTAATAATTATACATTTTTATTGATATAAAATTTTAATTTTTTCCTAATAATTGCACAACCTTTTTTTGTTGTTATGGTGGCCCTAATACTCCATCATACAACAGTTTCCTGCACACCTCGGTCATGACGGTCAGCTGCAGCGGCAGATCATCCACCTTCACAAAGTCGTCCTCATCAGACTTATGGCTCGTGTTGCCAGATCCTGCTTCCTGTATCAGTGAAATGAGAACAACAACAAACGTGGGACCTTAGTCATCCGTCACGGATATGATGATCACACAAAACAAGCGGCGATGTGCTTACATCTACACTGATAAGGACGGGGGAGTCTGTGTCAGGGCTACTGGTGGTTGTTGACTCCCGGGGGACATTCTGAGGTGGGGAGGGAGCAGAGACTCTTTCTGATGCAACAGCTTTGCCCTCCTCATCAGGAATCTGGCTTTGCTCGCTAATATTTCCCTCTAACGTGGAGCTGGCAGTTCCAGTCAATCTATTGGCGTCTAAAAGAAAAGGAATCATTTATTATAAAAGAAAAAGGTTTAAATTATGCATTTATTAGAATAAAACTCACCTTCATCATTCTCCAAACTCTCCTGCTTTGGATTTTCTAGCTGGATTTCACTGCTGCCAGCCCCCTGGAGCACAACATCGTTATTTGGTTCAGACAACACAGAAACAAATGAATTATTTACCATCCTGACAGGACTGTCTGCAGCACCAACCGACCTGCTCCACCTGCCCATCAGCGGCAGCCTGCAAGGAGGTTTGGACGTCTACAGGTCCGGCTTCAAACTCTTCCATCTCCTCCTCTTCGTTCTCATCTTCTCCGCTGCCACAGTTTGTCAGAGCCTGAATCTCTGCTTTGGAAAGACCTGGCAGGCGACAAAAGGTGATACAACTTTTCAGAATAATCCAAAATCCCAGTAAAATAAATAAATAAAAATCACATTGGGGGGAGTGGATGTCACTGGTGAGACATTTTCAGAAAATAAATCTTGGCCTAAATATTTCATTCGATGGATCAGCTGGGTCATATTTATTTATTTATTTATTTAGACGCCTTTTTCCTCAAACTTTTTCTGACTTACTGAATGACAAAAGCACTTCCAGTCCTTGCTCTTCATCCTCATTCTCTGAAGCGTCGCTGCTCCTGTTGTTCTTCGTCTGCATGTAAAGCTCTGTTCTGTCCATTAACGTCTCATCTTGATCCTTAAAAAAATACGATTCAAATTTTGTATATAAACACATCATAAATTGCATTATTTTTTCAAAAAACCTACTTTGTCTTCATCGGTTTTCACTGAACCAAGTGATTTCTCAGTGCTGCTGACTGCATTGTCCTACAGGGACAAAGAAAATAAAGCAAAAGTCAATGTTTGGTTCCTTAAAACACATTAGCAGCAGAATTCAGAAACACTGAAATGACAAACCTCAGCAGCATGCTTTGGTTTACTGGGCCCTTCAGCCTTTCTCTTGTGTTTTGTGGCCTTTTTGGAGTTGTTGCTGTTATCCAGATCCTGCATGAGCTTGAAAAAGGCCAGTTCATTAAAGAGGATCTCTGAGATCTCCACCAGCAGGTCCTCCCCACAGTCCTTTAGTGTGCACCCCACGAATTTGCTAAGAGAGTCCTGGATGCAAACCATCAAGGGATTAAAAAAAAAAAGTGTTCAAAGTCATTTCAGGAGGCTGACATTAGCCTTACCTGTAGTATTCCACCCAGCTGTCTGTGGAAAAAGTGGACAAACTCCTTGCTTTCATCGTTTTGCTGAGTGAGTTTAAGGACCATCCGCCGCACAGAGGTCAGGAGCTGAAGGGAACACACCTCGTCCATGTTCTCCTGATCAAACGACAAGATGTCGTTTTCACACTTTATGTCTCCTGTTCCAAACTATTTTCATTTTTCTTTGGCTTTCCTTCTACCTTTAGAAAGGGAATGACTTCAGTCATGATGGCTTTGATCTGTCGATCCAGCTGCTGGGTGTCGATCTGCGGGCAGTGAACGCTGCCGGCTGCAGCTCCTGCACACACAAAACATCTTACTGCACAAATGCGACCAAAGACGCCAAACACACAAATGAGAGACCTCAGCGGAGTTGCTGCGGGCCTTTGCATATGTTGAACACAGGGGGGTTGGCGTCATGTGACTGGATACCTTCCGTGGACTCGGCAGCGTTTGCAGGAGGATGCTCGGCATCGCAGGGGTTAAATTCGGCTTTGAGCTTCATGCGCTCATACTCTCTAATCCTTGCCAGAGCTTTGTCTAAATGAATGACGGTGTTTCCTGTTTGAGCCACATCGAAAGGAGACACACAAGGAATGTGAAAAAAAAAAATCAAGAAGGTCAAAGGGTTTAAATGCATTCAGAACCAAAGCATGTCAGATTACATGAGCAAGGGTTTACTGTGGTCGAGTAACCACAAACACAAAACTTCAAAATCTCCTGCTTATCAAAGTGATAAAAAAGCTCAAATGCACAGATGTGGAGTAACAGACAGCCCTGTCAGCAGTGAAGTCAGACATCAAATGATGTAAATGTGCAGAAAAATACCCAAGTCATCATTAGCAAAAGCCTCTAGGTTGGAGGAGGTGGACATGTTGCTGTCGTCCACAGATTCAGCGTCCTCCTTCCTCTTCTTTGTGTCCCGTGCGTGTCTCAAGTTCTTCTCCACCACTTCCTGTGGAACAAAAGTGTTGTTTTCAGACAAACAAATGTCTCTGATGGAGTACATTTGGAAGAAAGCTCAGTTGAGGTTATTAGTTCAAATCTACAGTTGGATCAAACTAAAGACTATAAAAATAGGACCTAATGGTTTGCTGCTCAATTGGGGGGGGGGGACTTTGGAGGGGAAACCATCAAGTGGTTACAGAGCACTTTTGTTGGTTTAGTGTAGACATTTTTACATACCAGTTTCTACAAGGCTGAAATTGGCTTTTTTTTAGCTTCTTGTTTCCCTTAATTTTTGAGCATATCTTCATCCTCTGTAAAATATCTGCAGCTTAAACTTTAGTTGTCCAATAGATTTTGTGTTAGAACCATTAAATTGTGATATAGATTTTTATTTAACCTTTAAATGTCAAAGAGGAAGCTTAAAAAAATACAATTAATTAAAATTTATTACAAAAACAAAAGCTGTTATTTTTAAATATGTTAAAAAACATCAATTCAGAAGCATTTTTGTAACATTCATCAACTGGTTGATTAATATAATGGATTTTTATTAACAGGGTTCCTACAAATTTCTTCAAGTTAAATTTCAGACTTTTTAAGCAATGTATATAAAAAATTTTATTAATTTCTTCCGATTTTATGATCAAAACTGCAGCTTCTTGTCATTGCCTGTGCCGTGATGCTTTAGTTTGCTTTTTCTTTTTTTAACTGATGGTCAGTATTCATCGTTTTGGTGCATCTCTGCTGTTTATTTCCATTATTTGATCAAAAGAAAAAGAAAAAAAAAAGCTTTTTCGACAAGACATGTGAAACTAAGAAGTTTTAAACAGCAACATTTCAAGGATGAGATATAAAAAAATATGACTTTGTTAAGGCTTTTTAAGGAATTATTTCCAAATTCATAAATTCAATACTTTTAATTTTTGTGGAGCAAAGACTCCTGGTTTTTGTCTGTTAAATGTAAACCTCTTTTATCTTTGAAGTCCAAGTCTACTTCTGTTTCTTTTCTGCTAAAAAGAAACTTTACAAACATATTTTTCTCGTTAACCTTCAAATTAAGAGCTTCAAGAAAGAAGCGGATGCATTTTTAACATGTGGACGAGCAACTTGACATGCGTCAGGAATGAGTTTGGATGTGGTGGAGAGAATCTGGTAGTTTTTCAAAATAAAACTTCCTTCAGAATCAGATGATAAATATAAAATTGTTCTTTTTTGTAACGCTGCAGCTCAGTAACTAGTGTCCCACAGACCGAAGGAGGAGTCAAATGTGAAGAACATATTTCTCACACACAGGTGTATCACCACTAGAAGGACTTTAACTTTTAAACCGCTGATATTATCAAAGGACTAAAAAAAAAAAAAGAAAAGGAGTTACATAACGGACATAGAAGCAGTAGCTTTGAGCGCTAAAACTCTAAAGGATTTTTAAAAAGTGTCATTTTATCAATCATTCTCCAACAAAGGCAACATTTAGACACACAAAAGCCAGGACTTCTAATTAGCACAACTCTGGGGAAGTTGGAGCAGAACAAAGAGGACATGTTTAATCAAGTAAAATAGACTTTAGGGGAGACGAGGGCAGCCTTTTTATTTATCTTTTCAAACAGAAAGGCTTCTGAAAGCTTTGCTGTCAGGTTAAATCTAAAGAAAGACAAGGAAATGAGGGAGGGGAGATTCAAATCAGGAAATAAAAGACACATGAAAGAATGAAAAGACGAGATGATGAGAAATTAAAGGAGACAAGTCTGATTAAAAAAGTGGTAGAAGAGGATCGGTCTTTGTGAAAATAATGATTAAACAGTGACGGAGAGAAACACTTTTAAAGGATTGTGGGAAGAGGAAAAACAAGATGGGAGGGAGAAAGTGAGAAGCGATCTTACTTCGTCACTGGTGGACAGACTCTGACTGGGCGTGAGCTCGGACTGGGAGCACGCGGGCCACGCTGGAGGACCAAGGCGGGGAGGGTGGTCTTCAGCGGCGCTCCGCACTTCCAGATGCTTGGTCACTATGTCCTGAGAGAAACCCAGAATCAAATCATTTTACTTTACGGCTACTTTCAGGGATTTTTGTTTTCACAGCTCTGTCGCTATAAATGTCCGTCTTGGTGTCATTAATCCAACCAAGCACAAACCGCAATTATTCATTTCTCCTTCGTGATCAGGTAATTATATCCTCCACATAATTTTATTTTTTTGTTATTAAATTAATTATTTAAGATTTAAGTTGATTTATTCTGGAATAATATTCCTGCCTGTTTTTATTATTCAGAATTATGCAAAGTTTAAAAAATTGGCATTCTGGCAGCTTTTTTAGGATTTTTGAGGTCTTTTTAGATCTTTTTTGGCTATTTTGGATCTTAGCTAATATGTCAGCTACATCCAAGTTGTTTTGGCTAATTTAAGCTTTTTAAAAAAGTTTTACACGCTAGCTGTTCTGGCTAATTCAGGCTTTTTTCAGTTTTTAGGCTAATTTGAAGTTTTGCTATTTTTTTTTTCAGCAACATGATAGCTGTTTTGGCTAACCTAATTTTAAGTTCATAATTATGTTCAAAAGTCACGGTTTTAAAGTTTTAAAATTTTCGTTTTAGTATGTTCAATAATTGTTAATCCTATTTGGCAACCTATGGTCTGTTTTGGATTTTGGCTGCTTATGCAAATGAGTTTGTCACCCCTGGATTAGTCTATAAGTGGAGGCATCAGAATGGAGCGGAGCAGGGAGCTTGTGGCCCACCCAGCGAATTTTCTAAAACACAAAGTAGCTCTTCTTTTGGCATGATCCTGATTCAGGATTTGAATGAAAGAAATTTAAAGTATTTAATATGTCCTTCATTATCATGAAAATGCCACAAGAGTATATTTTCATCAAAGTGGGTCCCAAAAAACCTTGTTATCTTAGTCCTAATCAAATGTCTTTGAGCTGATTCAAACAGCAGTCGGGCTGAGTTAGTACATACAGAGCAAACAGACGCGTTTACCTGCAGAGAGTAGAGCGCCCTCTGACGTAGGTAGTCTGTGTTGAGGAGCTGCAGCTCATGGAAGAGCTCGATCAGAAAGTGGGGGCGAGACTCATTCTGGGAGATCAGTGTCGCCACCTCGGAGTAGATAGTCTCCCGGAGAGCTTCAAACAGGGAGAAGTCACTGCTTGCATCTGAAATGTTCACATTTTACAACTTGAGAACCAAATAAAACATTCAATAGAGAATAAAGCCAAATGTTTCCTCTCGGGTTTGGGCTGAGCTGAATAGTGATCATGCATGATGCGTTAGATGAAAGAAAGGTCACATGATGCTGGAATCTGCACGGTGACTTTACCTGGTGCTTCTGTGCATGCAATTCTGTTAGAGAGGAAGGGGGTTCTCCAAGTGTAAGCTGTGAGTAAGATAAATTAAAAAAGCAAATTAACTCAAAATGTAATGTGGAAAGAAATATAAAAAGAATGAGACAGAAAGAAAATAATGAAAATATGAAAACATGGATGAAGTGAAATGATGATTTGTGTGTGCACGTTTCCCCCTGCAGGGATTTGGAGTTATACCAGAGGAGATGTCATTTCGTTTGTTGCCGAGCTTCGTCTTGCTGTCCAGCTTTTCTTGTGTCAGTTTGTCCAGAAGACTCTGATTCGGATCCCTGTGGTGAGACAACACTGCCCTCTGCTGGGCAAAGTCAGTAGTGCTGCTTGCACTGTCACTGTCATGACCTGTGGGGGAAACGTGGAGGAATTAATGCTTTTACACTTGAATCTCACTAATCCTTCATGTGCTTGATAAGCATATCTGGAAAAAGAGAAGAACAAATCCACAAAAATGATTTCCTGATTCCACTTTTACACCCTCACCATTTTTGTTGTGAACTTTGCTCCTCCTACGTCTGTTCTTGGGAGTCCTACTTCGAGAAGCCAGATTGGCTTGTGCAGAAGCTTTGCGGCCAGCTTTGAAAGTCTTTGTAATTGTATTGGGATCACTGACGTCTGGCACACTGCTGAAGCTCTCTTTGTCGAACTCTTGCGGTCTGGAGTGGGATTTGGCAAAAGCAGGGGAGGAAGGAGGAGACTCCTGCAGCTCCGCTTTAGCAACAGCAGCCGGCTTAGAAGACTTGAGCTGCCTGATGTTGTTGGTGTAGGAGGTGTTGACTCGATCCGCTGGTCTATAAGGTTCAGATCAAAACAGTTGGAGAGCGTTAATGCCAACGATCATCAGACAGCATACAGGTGCTCCTGGGAAGACTGACCTGCTTTTTTTGGCCGTGTTGAGCGGGGAGCGCTGCAGCGGAGGAGGGAAACTCATGTACTCGGTCTTAAAGGAGGTGTTGGGGTCCGGGCGCTGCTTCTGATGTTCAGGAGTGGTTGGACCAAAAGAATCTTGGAGGAAGTCACCCATGGCAGAAGGGAATGGGGGGAATAAGGTAAAGCCTTCACAGACAAAGAAAAAAAATGATTAGGACTTTCTGCAGAACTAAGTCACATAGACAGACTTTTATCCTACAAATGTGCTCATTTTTTTAACCCTTTGGAACCACGCAGTGTAATAAAACTGTCTAAAATAAACTTAAACTTATTTGAATATTCTATGATTGACATTTTATTGAATTAAAGAGAGAATATTACATTTATTTGTAGTTTTTGGACAAAAGCGGCTATTAGAAATCAACAACAAGGAAACATTCATTAATTTATTTTGGGATGGGGACAGACATGAATTTTCTAGAACGACGAGAACCAGTTGTTGTCTAAAAATTGCAGAAACTCTGCGGTTCACAGCGAAAATAATTACTTTTTTTTCCAGACGAAATTTTCTGTTTTTGCACGATTTTATGTCTAGTGTGGGAATACAACATGATAAAATGACTAAATAAAGGTAGGGTCATATAAGTGAGGTTGTGCTA
>NC_050512.1:13932681-13940546 GCF_002922805.2 Oryzias melastigma
AAACATTCATTAATTTATTTTGGGATGGGGACAGACATGAATTTTCTAGAACGACGAGAACCAGTTGTTGTCTAAAAAGAAACTCTGCGGTTCACAGCGAAAATAATTACTTTTTTTCAGACGAAATTTTCTGTTTTTGCATGATTTTATGTCTAGTGTGGGAATACAACATGATAAAATGACTAAATAAAGGTAGTGTCACATAAGTGAGGTTGTGCTGATTAAAATGATACCAAATAACCAAGCAGGTTGTCTTTTAAACGGAAAATACAGAGGTAAATTCAAAAGTAGACAAAAACAGTTTTAGGCCCTTGGTTCCAAAGGGTTAATATCTTTACATGGGAAAAAATGGATTGAAAGTCAGAAAAAGAAAAAAAAAAAAGCTCATACTGGAAGGGAATGGGGACATCGGAGAGGCTGGCATGTTGTTGGCTGAAGGATGCAGTGTGGAGGAGAAGGGCAGGGAAATACCAGGAGAGGATGAGGGAGCACAGCTGGACTCTGGAGCTGATCCCTGTTTCCGCGTCTGCCACGCCGCTGCTGCTGCTGAGGAGGAGGACGGCGGGAGCTGCTGCCCCAGGAGATCGTTCAGAACCTGCTTTTGTCTGAAAGAAAAAGTTAGGAAATTCCAACTCCCTGATTGAGCGTCGGTGAAGATAACTGATGTGCTTCGGGTTTCACCTTTGGATGTTGTTCTGTTGCCAGGCCAGCTGGGTGTAGCACTGGTTCAGCTGATGCATGACCAGGTGGACTTGTGGAGAAGACAGGTTGTTGGGCAGCAGGCTGTGCTGACCTGTCAGCAGACTCTGCAGCATGAATGACAGCGTCTGTAAAGGGAAACAAATCATTGAGAGATAAATCCATTCTATACTGTCTGCTTCTGAGAGGTCAGAAAACGTCAATTATGAAGTGGAGATTTTATTTTTCTTCGTTTTTGCTGATACAACACGGATTTCTCCTGTAAGAACTCAAAAACACATGTGGTCAATAAACAGCGGCTTTACAGCCAACAACACATCACCCCCTCGGCACCAACACTCCAACCATAACGCCGGCTATAAAGATTCAAATATGCTGAGCGCAGCTCCCAACATTCAAAATGAAGCTCATTAAAGGGTGATCCAGCTGCCTTTTCACTGCTACTACAAAAAGCAACGATTTGATAGTTTGACTGAAGCTTTATTTCTACTTCCTGTGGTTTATTAACAGTATAGCAACAGTTAACCCCTCTGGGTCTGTAAAACATACATGAAAAGGTGGAATATTGTTAAAAAATTAAGGGATTTTCCCAAATTCTAAATTAAACACCATTAAAAAATTATCAATTATTATTTTGCTGTCCTTGCTTTAGGTTGAGTTACAAGTTGTATTTTAAAGGCGAAAACAAGGTCAAGTAATGTAATTCACATCATCAATGACCATGAAAATGAACTTTCCTTTCAGGTATATATATTTATTACCCATCATTCTTTTGATTAAACCAGCTACAGTTCTCAAAAGGTGCTGAAATCTTGTTTTTTTTTACTTTGGTGTTAATAGAGAAAGGTAACGCTCTGTTGGATAAACATTTAAAGACACTCTCCATAACAAATGGTGTTTTAAGGGGACGTATATTAAGAAAATTAAATTTAAATTTGCATTTCTGAGTATTTCTTTATTCAAATCGCTATAAATCAGGAAAAAGATTTTTGTGCCGTAGGTGCTACAATTAAGTCCACAAGCCCCCTGCTCCACTCCAGTCTGATACATCCACTTGTAAATTAATAAATCTTCCAACATTATAGGTTGGGGGTGTGAGGGACTGTAAGCTTGTGGCAGAGCAAGTGAACCAAGAGCTCTCATCAATGAGAACTAAGGGAAGGTTTACCCAGCAACAATAGCCCCAATCACAACTCAGAGGTGGATTTCTAATGAACTTCTGACGCTCTGCAGAAACTATGTCCAAGAAAACGACAAGTTATTAGATTTAGGCTAAAACTGCCATAATCCTAATTAAAAGACTGCTGGGAACGCTTTTACGATTGATCAAAAGATGATCAGAGTGAGACTAAAATGAAAACGTTGCCAAAGTACTCACCTGCTGGTCCTGCAGAAGCGTTTGACACATGCTGGAGCTGAAGTCCAGCTGTCTCTGTAAGTGGTTGACTTGCTCCTGCCACTGAGTCGAACCCTCTGCAACCGAGAGCTCGGAGGCCCAGCGCAGGTTCTCCTGCCGGCGTATGCCTCCATGCTGACTCGAGGACTGGTTCAAGCTTCTGCTCTGAGGCTTCGTCTTTGTCTTGTTGTGAAGCTGCACATCATTCTCACCAGAAAAGGCAGCTGGAGGTTTTAGATTGCTGAAGACGCACAAAAATAAGCAGAAAGATTTGTTGAAGAAGTTCATGAGATTTGAAATAAAGGTGGCCTCTGACTCTGACCTTCCCTGATTCTTCTTGTTGCTGTAGGAGCACTGGTTCCTGTTCGGCGAGTACAAGGGAAGGTCGTCATCAGAGCTGTTCTCTGTGCATTCTTCTACTTCCTCTTCCTCATCATCATCCTCTGCTCCCAACTCTGAGTGATACTCGTCGGTTTCCCCAGCGTCGTGGCCATCATCGTCGTCTTCGTTGTCATCTAAAGGGCAGGGACTGGAACCCCAAGTGGCCATTGTTCTGAAAACAAATTCAGTAAAGTTCTCTATCGTCCATAATTAAAAATATAGATGCTAATGCACTTATGATTACCACTATAAACCTGCTATCCTACAGACAGGAGAATTTTAAATAGACTTTGATTAGACAGGTCCACCTTTCATCCCTGCTGACAGACAGTGAGGGTGCAGCGTTTTCTTCATGGTCGTCAATTGGACAGGACGAGTCGGCGAAACCATTTCGCCTCTGATGTTCCGCCATTAATGACTCGAGGTGCTTTCGGCGCTGTCGCAGGTCCTCGCGCATGATCTGCCGCCGACGCATTTCCGACCAAAGCTGCTGAAGGTTCAAGAACAGATAAAGAACAGGTAAACACATGAGCGTGATCAAACTGAGTGAACTAATTTCAAATACGGAGCCCCTCACCCCTGTGTCAGGGGCAGCAGCAGCAGCCGCCGCCGCCGCCGCCTCTGGAGCGGCAGGTTTGAGAACAGCCAGGTTGGTTTTCTGTCCAGATGAGGAGACTTTCACAGCCGCAGGAGTGGAGACCATCACTGGAGCCTTCCTCAGCAAACCCTGCTGGCTCGCCGTGCTGGACACAGATGACTGCAACAACAATAGAGATGAAAGTCAGAAACTGCCAACACTTCACATAAAACTACTCACCAGCATTTTCGCATTGAGAAAATGCGTTCACACCAAACAGAGTTTGCCCATCAAATTTGTGTCCTCCCAATGTTGGAGACTTGTTCAAAAATGATGCTCATAAGCCTGATGCTGCAGCCGCGTGTGGGAGGAGCTATCCCCAACAGCTTTTAGCCTCAAATTTTAGCCTGTATATCTCACAGAGACATTGCACAGAAAAATGAGTATAAAATAGAGGATTTTTTTTTTTTGCTTTGATACAAATTAAAAAATGATAAAGTTCAGCAGGGGAATGATCAGATTGTTCTCCATGAACAACATTTTTAACTATTAAGGTACTTTCACTATGCAAAAATAACAGTTTCCAGTAATTTTTTATAAAAGTAATGTAATAATTACTGTAACAATTACTTTGTCAACCAAGCACAACTGCTTTGTTCCAACAACCCCTCAGACACTTGTCTCTGCAGTATAACTGTAAACATAACTATGTTTTGGTAAAGCGCAAAAACTGCAAAGGCAAGCGTGTCTGCATGACTGTAGGGAGTACCTGAAGGTCAGGACAAGCCCACTGCAGATCCTGGATCTTGCTCTGGATTTCAATGAGTCGCTGGCGTTCTTCATGCAGCTGCTTCAATTCCTCCTTCTGCTGACGCAGCTTCTCTTCGTACAGTTTCTCCCTTAGAGGAGAGCAAAAACAGCTGTGATGCAACAAGAAAGGGCACGATTCCCAACTGCAATAACTGCTCTGCTCTTTTTGTTTTTTGGTAATACCACACCTGGCCTTGCTGGTAAGAGCGTGGTCTCTCTGCTTCAATCCTGATCCAAACGTTGCTCGGGTGTTATTTGGCTGCTGGTGCAAAGCTTCATCCTCATTAGCAGTGGTTCCATCAGTGTCATCACTCTGCATTTACAAACAGATAAGATCAGTCAAAAAAAATGTGCCCGTTTCCCTACAGGAGAAACTAAAACATCTGCAGAATATTTTCCAAACTAACATCACGTTTGTTTGCCAATTCAGCTTTCTCCATATTTACTGCAAATCTGACCAGGAAACACCTGAAAATACTTGCTGTGGACATTTAACTGAATGCATCGTCAACTAACATATAACATACTTCATTATAAGACTATCAGTTTCAACAGTTTTCACAAGAATTGGGGGATTTATTGCTTAATTTTGATTTTCTTTTGATAGTTGATAAGTGATGCATGGTTCTGCAACAAATATTGAGAAATTCATTTTTTCTGGATAAAACACTTTACTAATTTCCCATCATGCACCACCTGACTATCAAAAAAAAAACCTTGAGAAGAAATAAGGACATCCAGAACAGTGCGTTTATGACGTCACCTGAACCATGGCGACCAGCTCCTGCAGCTGCCGGAGTTTCTGTTTGGCTGACTGCCGATGAACTTTCTGGGAAAATCCTGCATCGTTCCCGAGGCTGCTCCTCCGACTGGACTCTGAAACACTGTCGGGAACCATCACCCGCACTCCTTCATCATTACCAGCGCGCTCCACTTCTCCATCGTCCTCTCTCTCTTCACCATAAGGGATGTCCCTGTTGTACTGACATTCTTCACCAAAAAAAGAGCAAATTGGTTTCAAACATAAGATAAGTGAAAATTATGCTAAAAAAAGCTGAAAGCAGAACAGATTTACTGGATTTACCTGTTCTTTCAAACTAAAGTCATTTTAAAAATTAATAAAACACATCCTGCTCTGCACAGTACTGGGTCATGTTAGTGTATTCATGAGCGTACCTATGGCCGCTGGGATGTTAAGAGCGTGGAGATTGGCTGCCGCTCGGTTGTTGATCTCACACTGAGTGTTGAGTCTGCTGTCCTGGTTGTTGGTGGCAGACCTGATGCTGCAGCGGTTAGCCAGACTATTCAGGTCTGTCCAGTTCCTGCTGCGCTGAGAGTTTCTACAAAGAAAGGGGAAGAAATGTTGTCATTAACAAATAAGCACTATAGAAAAAAACTAACCTTGTTAAATTAATTATATTTTGTTCAACTGAATATATTTAAAGACCCATTCCAATTAAAAAATGTGTTTTCAACATGTTCTTGTGGCCTTTTTCTCATGATGGAGGACATATATAAAGAAAATTAATCTCAAAGTTGTATTCCTGATCATTTCTTTATTTAGATCATGGTGAATCAGGAGCAGAGGAAAAACAGCAGTTGGAAAAAGGTAAATTTTTAATGTATGAATATCACTTTGCAGAAACTTTGTCTATAAAAAAGTTAGGAAAAAAAAAATAATAATTTTGGCTAAAAAAAAAAAAAAAAAAAAAACAGCCTAATCACAATTAAAAGACTTTGAAGAACGCTTTTAAAACAGATCAAAAAATGATCGGAATGGGTCTTTAATATAATTGGGACATCATACTAATTTATTTAATTAATACTACCTGATGTTGGTTACAGGTTCGTGATTTTCCTGTTCCGAGTCAAACGTGGCCTCAAAAATGGACCCTTCTTCCGTCTCATCTTCCTCCTCCTCATCAGCATCCTTCACGTTTTCATTGACTGCATCCACCATCATGTCAGAGGTCTGCTCGTAGTACTGCACTAATTCCCGTAGCTCGTTCAGACGCTTATGGACCTCCTTTAGCTTCCTGTGTGAAGAAAAAGAAAAAAAAAAAAGAGTTTAAACAATTAAAAAAAAATCCTCACAAGCCAGATGTCCTCTTTCAAATACAACTTTTTTTTAAAAGCCCTCCACAATATAAAACTAAACAAACGAATGGTGGAGATTTTGATAAAAAGAACAGATAAACTTAACAACGGAAAGTTACTTTAGGCTTTTTCCGATGACTGTAATGAAACACCCCTGCGTGCTCCACCCTCCTGCTGATATTTGAGCTGCCTCATTCACTGTGTATGAGTGCTGTTGTTTGTACCTCAGCTTGTCAGCGGAGTTGGAGCCGTCCTGCTGCTGTGAGAATGAAGGCTGGAAGGAAGTGGAAGCCAGAGCCCCGTTAGAGTACAAAGATGATGGACACTCGGAGGATCCTTGAGCTCCTGGACTATGCTGTGCTGACAAGCCACGACCTGATGGAAACAACATGAAAAAAATTATCCTCTGTGTAGTGAAAAACTTAAGAAAAAAAGCTTAGAGAGAAATTCCTCTCACATGAGTTATTATTTAACGTTTGGTCACGGAGTGAATGCAGCTCTTTTAGAATCTTGTCCATGGTTTGCTTCTTGTCCTGAAGTTCCTGGAGCTTGGTGAGTTTGGCGCTGGCGGCTGATGCTCCAGCGTCCAAACCAGCATGAGGACCAGAGGCGGAGTGAAGGAGGGGCCTGTGTTGAGGGGGACCGACAGCTTGGGGAGCCCTGGACCAACAAACCTCTCTGGAGAGCGACAGACTCTGAGCCTGACGCCGGTTATCCGGCACGGCTTTAGTCTGATGGACAGATGTAGAGATGAGAGTCAAATAACTTCTGTTCATCCCAACATGCAGATCTGGGTTCTGTCAAACAGTTAGGCAGACTACACTACAAAAAACTGATATTCTACATTCCTTAAACCTTTTATGCTAACTTGAAATAGCAAAACTGCAGTACAAAAAAATAGAGACTGAACCTGAGAGTCATGTAGCTGGTTGTGAAAGCGCTGAATCAACTCGTTCAACTCCTCATTCAGTTCTGATGTGATACTTAAGCCCGAAATACTGCCGGTGGTTTCCGTGACGACTGAGGGCAACAACAAATTAATATTAGCAAGTACAGACATTATTAAGTACACATTTGACAGGATTTTATTTGCTGAAAGTATGACATTTTAGTTTGATACACTACATCCGTGCAAACGAAAATGTTAACCTTTATTCCTCTTTACAGTGCAGAACGTTCCATAGCTTCACACTAAACCGAGGAACGCTGTTGCGGTCGTTTGTGTGCGTGCCTCACCGTTGTCTTCAGTCAAAGCAAGAGCCTGTTCAGCGCTGTGCTGCATGGCCATTAATGCTTCCTGTCGGCCCTGCAGCGCTCGGAGCTGCTCCTGCTGCTCCAGCATCTTCTTCAGCAGCTCGTGCTGCTTACGCAGGTTCTCCAATTCCTCCCTTTGGTCAGCACTCACTGGCTCGGGTCTGCCGTCCTAAAATACACAGCCATGCATCAGTGAAAGGACTGAATCAATCAAACCCATGGAGGCAACAATGCACTGCAATTCAAGATGGGGAAAAATGTAACAACAATTGTGCTTTTTTATGTATTTTGACATAATTTAATATTCAGAAAAGAACTGTTTTGTTTCTAATAAAATTCTATTTAAAAATAGGAAATTGTGCAACTACAAATGTACTCACTGTTGCATTGGAAACGTCTGAAGACTGAACCTCAATGTTAACAGAAGCACTTTCTACTAGAGAGCCAGAACCAACAGCTGACTCTAAGGTCCCCAGATCACAGTCATCAACCTCCTGCGCCTAAGAAAAAATAACCAAAACATCCCAAAGTGGACATTTACATGCATACAACATTTAAAATGACTGTTGTTAAAGCAGAGTAACAGCTGTCTGTGGGACTGCTCTGTGCTTATAACTAAAAGAGGATGTTCGAACACAACCAACAAAAAAA
>NC_050512.1:13940569-13963746 GCF_002922805.2 Oryzias melastigma
AAAAAAAAGTGATTGATCCATTTTAGAATCTTCATGATGAAAATGACAAGAACTTACTGACACCTGGAAAAACCACTAAAAGTTCATGCTTGAGATATATAATTTTTAATCTCTAGATTAAAATTCGGTTTCAAATTGAAATGTTTTGGTGCAGTTTTATTGAAAAATGTTAGCTTTTTAGAGGAAAAAAATCCAGGATTGTTCGTCACTTTGGCAAATAAAGCTAAATAAATCAACTGTAAACACAGCATATAAAGAACAATTTTATGATTTAATACTAAATAAAATAAATATATACCAGACTTAAACACAGATGAGTTCTGTTGGCAGAACACACTTCTTTGACAGCAAAAGCTTCAAGAAAATCACTTTAGATTTGGATTAAAAAAAAAATCGTAAAAAAAAACAGGAAACTTACCAGCATCTTCTGTAACAAACGCAGGCAGGACTTCTCCTTTTCCCGGAGGTGTTCAATGAAACTCGAAAGACGCTCCACTTTAGAGGGCACGTCATTCTTCTCCACCATCTCATCCCTCACAGAGCTGAGCTTACTGATGTAGTCCCGGATTTGGACCAGTTTGCTTACCACCTGAGAGGGTAGAAGGTGATGTCTTAGCATGAGCTTGAGAGAGAAATTTAATAAAAAATGAAAAAACAAAAACAAAACTGAGGTTTATGGAAAGGTAATAAGACAGCGTCTGTGGTGAACGCTCAGGAAAGGCTACACAAGGGCAGAAGAAGAGCTGGGCAAATAACTCACTGGGCATTTGGGGTGGAATATTTATAAATCGTCCTAAATACAGCCGAGTTTCAGCTGCACTCAGCCTCTCTCACTTTTATCCTACTTTTGATTTTTTTTTCCAGTAGATTCTGGTGTGGGTTATTGAGCAAAGTACAACTACAAACCTGCAGGGATGCAATTTCATACTATTGTATTTCGAGGATGTAAGAGCTAAAGGAAAATCTATCATTGATCTGAACGGCTTAAACCAGTCAACGTAACGCTCTTTGTATGTAAATCAAGCCCAGATAATCTTAATGAAACTCTACTTTGCTAGACAAATAGTGATGATGATAAAAAAACTAATTTATGCCATCTATCCATTTGGGGTCGTAGGGCTGCTGGAGCCTATCCCAGCAACTGTTTGGCAAAAGTCGGGTATACACTGAACAGGTTGTGAGGATGTTGCACCTATGAAGCATGTTGGATTATGGGAGGAAGCTGAAGTTCCTAAAAAAAACCACATGCACTGGGAGAACATCCACACAAAAAGGACCCAGTCGGGATTTGAACCAATTTAAACTAATTTAAGTGTGTCGAGAAAAAAAAAAAGATCTGATTGGTCAAAGTTTTCACATAGTCTTCAAATTTTTCACATTTACCACCTCTTCTCAGGTGCTTTTTTGTGTTTGACTTTAAAACAATAAGTGGCAATTTAACAAGGCATTTTATTATAACCATAACAATCACAAAATATTACCTGGCTGCTGTCTAGTTTTACATCTTCCTCTGCATATTCCCTCTGCGATGGGAGCCTCCTCTCTTTGTCGCCACTTCCCGGCCGGAAAGCTTCTTTTGAGAGGACCACAGGAGTTAACTTCTCCCTCAATCCAGGACTCTGCTTCTTGACTTCTTTGGAAATCACTGGCGTGGTGGGAGCCGAGGCTGAGGGGTGGAGCAGTTCTCTGCTCTTGTTGGTGTTTACATGCAGAGGCAGAAAGTTGTGGGGTTTCTTGGTATCTCCTGCGAACTGCCGCTGGTTGTTGGCAGCTGTGACACGCCCCTGAGAGTCACTGCCAATGCTCCTCTGGATCAGAAAAAAATAAATGATCCATTAATGCTGCAGAATATGTCAATTAGTAGATTAAAAAAAACTTCAGTAGGACAACTTCAGCAGATACTTAGAAGGAAAAAAAATTCACTTGAATCTGTAAAAGGTTTCACTGGCAAATCATGGATAAAAATACTGATAAAAAGACGAAAATATTATATACTAACAAATACGTTTTCATACAAATATTTTTGTTCTTTGTCCATTTATCTGTGATCTCCTTGCAGCTGTGTTTTTACCTCATCCATGTCGGTGAAATTGATCCTTTGACGCAGTTTTTCCAGCTCAGCCTGATCAGGTACAGACATCTGGGTGGTGTATTTGATGTGGGGGAAAGAGTGTGGAGTGTGAGCTCTCCGACGGCCCGCCCCCGGGGTGGACTCCGGGGATATATCGTTGGTAAGGCGACTTCCCACCACCACTGCGGACAACTTTTTCTTATTTTTATCCGAAGATCTGTTGGCTTTCTTTTGGGCACCCCAATCCTGACAAAAAAGAAGATAATTATGCAAACATTGTGGACGAAGCTCAACAGAATGATCATACTCGACATCTTAAAAGGATTTGGCATCAAGTGAAAAGGAAATGTTCAATCAACTTTTTGGAGTTAACAAAGTTGTGTTTAAATCAAGAACGTACCATGTTGTTGAGTCGATCGTCCAGGCTGGAATTGGTTACCGTCCAGTTGTGCAAATCTTCTGCACCGTCATCAAAAGGAGGCCCTCCAGTTGCCATGTCATCTACTTAGTGTTCTGGAATTCACAAACAATCATGGTCACTTCTAACAAACCACAATATCCAAGTTAACAAATGTAGTTTTTTACTCTAAATTTGAGAATATATTCAATTATTAGTTAACAATATGACAATTATAGGTCTTTTTTTATTCTTAAATGAAAATGATTCCCATTTTTTATTTCTCGTTTGTTTTGAAATATGAAAGGAATAAAAATATCAGATTATTTATCTGTTCATCCCGTTTTTGGTACTAAATTGTATTACTTTAGTAGTGTTTGTCAAGAATTTTAAATTCGTATGTCTGCTGCTTGGTCTTTGTTCCAGTATATTTAAGGGAGATTACAGTTGCCTTACAGTTTGTGACTTTTCAATAAAGGAAAAAAAAAGATTGCAAAAAATATAGTAGCCTACCTGAGCAAACTGTCTTTTAAGAAACACGACAACTTTAAAAATGGGGTTAAGTCAAACGTGTACGACAGAGAAAATAACAAAAACCACAAGCTAAAAGTCATACATCACCCACTATTCATTAATCCAACAATTAAAAGGCTAATTGTCGCATTTCAAAGATTGTTACAGTCACAAAAATACAAGAACGTCAAGTAAAACAACGTTCCTTTAACGAACTGCCGGAAAATGTGAGGAAAAAGACGTAAAACATTAGTTTTAATTCCACAGTCCGACGAGCCGCGCGCTGTTTCCCGGGGAAACGTAGTGAAACAGTTCATCCGCCGCGAGGACACAACACAAAAAGAAGAAGAAAATACTTAAATATAGACGGTCAAAAACTACGACTAATTTACTTAAACTCTTAACATGTTAAGGTGTCATTACCAGTACAAAACGTCTTTTCAATTGTAAACTATATTCGGGAAAAAGGCTCGTGACCTATTTACCTCTAAGGACCCAATCACTCCCACATCCAACTCACAATACAAAAAACATCCGCAGGTCACCAAAGATACATAAAAGTGTGATGCTAGAGTTAACAATGTTCTCGTGCTTGACAGTACAGCTGGCTAATAGGTGGCTAAAGCCTAATATAAACTAACTGCTCTTTCGGGGAAAAAAGGAACACATCTGGGATAGTTGAAGCAGACAAACATTTATGCTAGTAAAGCTTAGCTGTAAAATAAAGACGTGTTCGTTACCTTGTGGTCTGCACGCAGAGAAAGCTAGCCGATGGTAATATAAAAAACAGCAAGTTTCATGCTCACTTTCGTCGTTTTCTTGAAACTACACTTGCTAAGATAGCTAGCTTACGATTTCAAAAAGATCTACGCCGAGAAGCATTCAGAGCCCCGAGCAGTGACCGGATTTGGCTTCAGAAATTCACATGCAATTTGCTATAAGTTTAAATGAATCTATAAATCTAGCCAAAAAGCCTTCTCATTAACAAAGACGTCACGGAGTTCCACAAACACACGAAACACCACTAACTGCAAGCGGTCATACCACTATTAAACTCCCAAACGCTAGGTGGCAGTAGCGCTAGATGAGGACAAATAAGCGGAAGTTTGTTGTCAGGAAGCCATAACGTTCATTGCACGTTTGGAGTGAAAAATACTCGTCCACGGGCCTACGGAGCGGCGTAAATTGAAAGAAAAAGTGAGATTTTGGTAAAAACACTTTCATTTTTACATCTCTACTTTAATACTGTGTTTTGGGCTTGTTTAGTATCCGTGTGACGTTTGTGAGCCACTTAGCATTCAAAGCTAATGCTAGCGGACTAGCAAGGAAAAGCTAACAACAAAGTATCCGAGTACAAATAATCGGGCCACGCTAGCAAGTGCATTTTTTACGTACTTACGTGTATTTTTGTGTTTGTTCTGTTGTAAACTCCAGGTAGAATCATGGGTTCTTCGAAGAAACACAAGGAGAAGAGCCGCGAGGAGACTGAAGACCGTCGCCGTGAGCACAAGAAACATCGACACAAGGAACGAGACAGAGACACCTCGGATCGTGATAAAGACAAGCGAAAACGATCCAGATCAAGAGAAAGGGGCAGGCGGGACAGCCGAGGTAAAGGCGAAAGAACCAGCGGGGAGCCGCGAGTGAAGAGGGAGAAAGTTGACCTTGGATACCAGGAAAGTAAGGCCGAACCGCAGCCTCAGAGCGCAAGCGGGGATGCGTCTCTCAGCATCGAGGAAACAAACAAGCTCAGAGCCAAGCTCGGCCTGAAACCTCTGGATTTGAATGAAAACAAGAAAGAAGTTGGGACCAAGGAAGACCCAATGGTCGCAGAAACCATCAACCCAATTGTGATCCAACAGCAGAAAGAGATGAGAGAGAAGCTTGCAGCTATGAAAGAAAAACGTCTTCTCAACAAGAAACTGGGTAAAGTAAAAACCCTGGCTGAGGACGACTGGTTGGACGACACAGCCGCTTGGGTGGAGAAAAACCGGAAGATGGCTAAAGAAAAAGAAATGGCAGAGAAAAGAGCCAAACTTCTGGAAGAAATGGATCAAGAGTTTGGGGTCAGCAATCTTGTAGAGGAGGAGTTTGCTCAAAGTAAACAAGAAGCATATTCATCTCGTGATCTGAAAGGTCTCAAAGTGCAGCACAAGTTGGAATCTTTCAGTGAAGGTCAGAGCGTCATTCTGACCTTACAGGACAAAGGTGTACTCGAAGAGGAAGAAGATGTCCTTGTAAACGTGGGGCTGATTGACAAAGAAAAGGCAGAAAAGAATGTGGAGTTGAAGAAGAAGAAGCCAGATTACAAGCCCTACCAAGAAGAGGAAAGCGTGGAAGACATGGTCACGTTCAAGAACCGCTCTGTGCTGTCAAAATACGACGAGGAAATTGAAGGAGAAAAGAAACAGAGTTTCCGATTGAGCACAGGTGGCTTTGCGGATGGGCAGCGAGAAAGGGACCTGCAGTCTGTCAGAGAAGCTCTGCGAAACCAAGCCCAGTCCCTGCAAATGCCCGTCCTCAACATTGCATCAGAATATTACACACCTCAGGAAATGGTGGGCTTCAAGAAGACAAAACGCCGTGTGAAAAAGATCCGGAAGAAGGAGAAATCTGCTATTGATATACTGCCTGACGACACTCGCAGTACTGATTTTGGCTCCAGAACGCGAGGAAGGGGCCGCAAAAACGACGACGATGTGACGGAAGTAATGGAGGATGCCAGGTGTGCGATTGAAACCCCCCATGAGTCAGATGACATCAGGATGGCAGAAATGGACATGAGCGATGATGAAAATTTCATCCCGCCCGAGCCAGTCACAATTGAGGAGGACGAGGCAGAACAAGAACTACAGAAACAACTGGAGAAGCAGAGGAAACTGAAGCAAAAGCAGCTTCTAAAGGACTCTGGCGAGAAGGTTGTTGAGAAGATTAGGGGCCTCATTAAAAGTGATGACGACAACGATCCAGAGAAGAAAAACATAGTTTTCAATGCCACCTCAGAGTTTTGCAGAACTTTGGGTGATATTCCCACGTATGGCCTGTCAGGTAACCGAGAGGACCAAGAAGATATTATGGACTTTGAGCAGGAGGAAGAAAAAGACGATGCTGGAGGATCAGACTCTGAAATTGATGACAATATTGGATGGAGCTCAGTTAATTTGGATGAGGAACAAAAACCATCAGACTTTTCCACAGCCTCTGCAACTATTTTGGATGAAGAACCCATTGTCAACTCAGGCCTTGCAGCAGCCTTAAAGCTGTGCACGAATAAAGGCTTGTTGGACACTCAAATGCAAAAAGTGGCTCGTGTTAGAGCAACAAAGGGCTCCCTGCCCAACGACAACTATTGCATCGAAGACAAGATGGGCTTTGATGACAAGTACAGTCGCAGAGAAGAATACCGGGGTTTCACACAGGATTTCAAGGAGAAAGATGGGTACAAGCCCGAGATCAAGATTGAGTACGTGGATGAGTCTGGCCGAAAACTCACTCCAAAAGAAGCTTTCAGACAGCTTTCCCATCGATTTCATGGGAAGGGATCTGGGAAGATGAAAACAGAAAGGAGGATGAAAAAGCTTGAGGAGGAAGCGCTGCTGAAGAAGATGAGCAGCAGTGACACACCTCTTGGGACTGTGGCTTTGCTTCAGGAGAAACAGAAATCCCAGAAAACCCCATACATTGTGCTTAGTGGAAGCGGGAAAAGTATGAATGTTAACAACATCACAAAATAATAAACTAGATGTGTCTAACATATATAGAATACAGTCACATGCTAGTGTATTTCTATTCCTGTCACGAGTGTTCCCTGAAACCTATGTAAATGTGCAACTGTTGACTTGTTTAGCAAAAATTAGCTCTAATGTTTAGAAATCATAACTTTCAGAAACATTTAGTATGAACATGATCTGCAGAGGTTTAATATTTGCCTTTGAAAATGTTAAAGTAGCAAATCAGAGAAAGAAATTTGAAAAATGGTATTTACCTAATAAATTTTTAGATACAAGCAACTATTGAGCAATTATTCAATAAGTAAAGGCACACGTGCAAGTCTTCAGATTTACTTGTTGGGGAAATTATTGCTTAAATGTAACGTATACAAACAAATTAGTTTTCTGTGTTATGTAACATGACCTGTCAATTGCAGATCTTAATGATTTTCACATATGGTTATTGTATAAATGCATACAACTCTCGATTCTGTTTCAAATTTGGATTTTCTGTTCTTGGATAGTTGCAAATAACGGCATCTGAAAGAAGTATGTTTTGGAGATGTATCACTGAATAAATTCGACATTTTACATGTGTGTTTTTTATTTGCAAATTCAAAAAACGGTGAATTCTCTGTTTATTCAAATGTATATTAAATAGCACATATAACATTTTTGTAGAGGGTTATGAAAAGAATTGCACTACTTGAAAAGGAAAAAATAAATCTTTAATGTTTTTTTTTTTTTACTTAAGATCCCTTTTTGTCGAAGTACTTAGATTGTTTTATTATATAAATAATCCTTTCTACTTTTTACGTTTTTGTTTATGGCTAAACTTTTTTTTTGTAACATTTGTTGGCCAGGCGGAACTGAAGTCCAATTTTACAAGCGTAGTCGAGCTCTTTTAAAGTGCGCACCGTGTTGCTAGCTAAGTAGCATTAGCTACAGGCGCTAAATAATTACAGGAGATGCTGAAGGGTTTATCAGTGGTGCACAGCAGCGCTGCGTGGTTCTGCCGTTACGTCCCAACGTCAGTTAATACCCAGCACAAGTAACGCACGGGGCGGTTTTCAACGCGCTAGCTTCGCACACGCAGAGTGTAAGCCTGTTTAAGAGCTTCCGGTTGTGGAGCTAGCTGCAAGATTAGTGGTCGGCAAGAGTTTGAAGTGGCGTTGATGTGACAAACGATCATGTTTCGCGGCATGACTCACCGCACAGAATCCAGACGGTGTATACTTGACGCTGCCGTGTCATCCTAGACCAAAACGGTGAGTTTCGCTGAGTCTTTTAGGTAGTTAATATGACTTTCTCGGTCTAGAAAACAGAGCTATCCAGCTGGGATTATTACTGTCATGTCGGCGCTTATTAGAGAGCTAATTGAAGAGTTGGAAAAACTTTATGGAGATGTTTTTATGACGTAGTCACAAGAGACAGTAGGAGTTATTTACATCAATGTTGGGGCTTTAATTTAAAGGGATTTAATAGCGACAATTTTAAATATATAAACCAAAATGTGGGTTTTCTGTTGATTTATTGAAGTTTGGATTTAATTTCACACTCATTCCTCGCTAAAAATAGATGAAAAATAAAACAAAATACAATGCATCCAAAATACAATCTATCATGTGTGATCAAAAATACGTGTTAGTATAGTCTTTTTTCTTTATTTTTTGGCCATTCTAAGTGCATTTAGGTCCCTGTATTATCACACATTGATAGACTAAGAATAAATGTATTTAATAATAAAATTAATTAACTTTTTTTTAAATGTATTACCATGGAATCCATTAACACACAGACTGTCAACGCCAAAAATGAACCACTTTAAATTTAGGACAGGATTCCCTCTTTCACTGAAGAGTTTATTTAGACATTATGATGATTTAATGTCTTCAAACTTTACAAAATTGGTTTCTTGGGTGTGCTTTTGACATGGTTTCAAATTTTGCTTTACATATCTTAATAAATGACTATTTTAAAGGCAGACTCTAAAGAAAATTTGTTTTTTTAATGTTCTTGTTGCATTTTTCTCAAAATGGAGGACAAATAAAAAGAATATTTGGATTAAAATTGTATATCTGAGTATTTCTTTATTCAAATAGTTGTGAATCCGGAGCAGACACAAAAATGTCCTAGGAAAAAGCTTGCACTTGTGATGTAGAAGCTATTACGGCAAGCCTGCTCCATTCTGACGGATCCACTTGTGGACAACCAGATCAATCTGGTTTCCTCGTCCGAGCTGGTATCTGGCTCAAAACTGTACGGCTGGATAGCTCATATTGTTCAGCATTTTTGTTGCACCTTTAATATTACGTTGAGGTTGTGAGGGACTGTAAGCAAGATGGATGATCACAACTCAGAGGTGAAATAAACTCCTGCCTCTCCGCAAAAATTGTTCTAGAGAACAACAGTTTTTTTTTTTGTTTTGGCTAAAACAGCTGTATCATAATTGAAAGACCCCTAGGAATGCTTTTTAACATGGATCAAAACATGATCGGAGTGGGGCTTTAAGTAGATAAACCTGTGACCTAGAACAACTAACAAATGTACATTTCTCCTCCTCAAGCTCTAATCTCGCCCACCGAAACAGCAGACTATTGTGATGTCGGAGCCCAAGCCTCCTACTCCAACCCCTGGAGACACATACAAGGGATGGCTTTTCAAATGGACTAATTACATAAAAGGTTACCAGAGACGCTGGTTTGTTCTCAGCAATGGGTTGCTGTCGTACTACAGGTAAGCTCATGTATCATTTATGAACTTTCTTCCAAGAAAATGTGGCTTTAAGAAGAAAAGTTTGTTCACGGTCTGAAGAATGTGTGCATATTCTGATAACACGAGCCTCCACAGTGAAATCTAAGATTCTCCAAGTTGACCTTCAAAAGATGATTGTTCATCATGGGTACATCATAGCTGTCAGAGACAGATTGTAAAAGATTTATGATAAATTATTTATGATAGATACTTAAAATTTTTTTTCGTTTGGATTGTTTTATGCTAAATGTGTAGATTAAAACATTGTTATCAGAGGTTTTTTTTTTTTTTTGCTTTGTTTTCAGTAAAAACACAACTCTTGATAATAGGTATCTTAACCTTCATAACAGCGTCACTATGAGACTCCACTGTGCGTAGTCTTGACTCCATCTGTTTTCAGGACTCAGGCGGAGATGGGTCACACGTGTCGGGGCACCATTAACCTGGCCACGGCCAACATTGCCGTGGAGGACTCCTGCAATTTTGTCATTTCCAATGGAGGAGCTCAGATCTATCACCTGAAGGCCAGCTCTGAAGTGGAGCGTCAGAGGTGGATCACTGCCCTGGAGCTCGCTAAAGCAAATGCCGCCAACATGCAAGATGAATCCGGTGAGAGAGACAGGAAGGGCTTCCAGAATACAGGGATTTTCAAATTAAAGCTCCCTAATCATGCAATTGCATCATAAATTTCCTTGTGTTTTGCATTTACTGATTGTCTTCTTTGTGTCACCTTCAGATGACTCTGGGGATGATTGCTCAACAATTGCACCCGTCCCAGGACAAGGTGGAGGTGGTCGGAACTCAGAACTGCAATCCACATTACGCACCTTAAACAGCAAGGTGGAGGATCTCTCCACCTGCAACGATTTAATTGTCAAGCACGGCTCTGCCCTTCAAAGGTACAACATTTATGAGTAATGTTAAAGCATTTACAGTGGTCTTATAGTTAACAAAAACCTGTATCCCTTTCTAGGACGTAGTTTCTGCGGAGCAGTAGTAGTTAGTTTGAAATGCACCTCTGAGTTGTGGGCGAGACCTCTGGCACAGAACAACCCCTCCCCCACTTCCCATCCCCTTTGCTGAGTCACTTTCCTGCTAGAAACTCTTGATTTACAACAATTTGAATAAAGAAATACTCATAAATTGATTTTTTTTTTATCTTAATTTTCGTAATTTATGTCCATTATCAGACAAAAAACATGCTAAAATCACCAAGAAACACGGCATAGATCTTTAGGTCCACCATTTTTTGTCTTTCATTTCAGTTACGAGTCCACCCAACTACAGTTTTAATGTTTCTATTCAGGTCTCTGTCAGAGCTGGAGGGATTGCGTGCTGGAGCCGACATGGGGGAAAAGATCAGACAAGTCACAGAGAGGGCCACACTGTTCCGGATCACCTCCAACGCCATGATCAACGTGAGCGCTGCTCTGTGACGGAACAGCACCCCTCCTGCTGAAAAAAAATTCAGCTGACGTTTCGTTCCTCTCCTGTTCCTGAAGGCATGCAGGGACTTCCTGTCACTGGCTCAGAGCCACAGTAAGCGCTGGCAGAAGTCCTTGCAGTCCGAAAGAGACCAGAGGATTCGTCTGGAGGAGACTCTGGAGCAACTAGCCAAACAACACAACCATCTAGAGCGAGCTTTCAGAGGAGCTACAGTTCTCCCCTCTTCGTTCAGTAATCCCAGTTTAGGCAGCAAAGGTGATGGTTCTCCTTCATGTCACACATGTCTGCGAATCGACAGAGTCTTTCATTCATTCTTTCATTATTGCTGTTGAAGACGGTCCCTCAGGAAAAGGAGATGCCAGCGATGAAGACGATGATAATGAGTTCTTTGACGCCATGGAAGACCCGGCTGGGTTTATTACTGTTCCTGCTGACCCGAAATATCACAGGTTATTTTAGTTTTTGAGTAGACTTTATTTTGTTATCCTTTAAAGCTTATTTAGATTGTTTGTTTGTTTTTAGGCGATCTGGCAGCAACATCAGTGGTTTCAGCACCGAAACTGGAATGGACGATCAGTCGGTAAAAGTGGCCCTATTTTTCTTTTTATTGCAAACGATGCATCAACGGGCTGAAGAAGACTGACACATTTTGGGAACCTTTTCTTCAACAGTATGATGATGTGTCTTTGGCATCTAACGCGGAGTCTCCTCAGCCTCCTGAGCTTGAACCGGTCAGACAAAGGCGAACCCGCATCCCAGACAAACCCAACTATTACCTGAACCTGTGGAGCATCATGAAGAACTGTATCGGAAAGGAGCTTTCAAAGATACCAATGCCTGTGAGAAACTTGTTCCCCGCATGAACACACATTTTCCATTCCTTACTATGAAATATAAACAGACTTTTTTTATTTGGCAGGTGAATTTTAACGAGCCCCTGTCCATGCTGCAGCGTCTGTCTGAAGATCTGGAGTATTATGAGCTCCTGGACAAGGCTGCTAAATGTCATAGCTCTTTAGAACAGATGTGTTACGTAGCAGCGTTCACCGTCTCGTCCTACTCCACCACCGTCCACCGCACCGGAAAGCCTTTCAATCCTCTGCTCGGAGAAACGTTTGAGCTCGACCGATTAAGAGAATGCGGCTACCGCTCGCTCTGTGAACAAGTAAGCTAAAATAAGCCGCTCCGCTCAGTAGATTCATTCATATTTAAAAATGCTAGTTGGATTTTATCAGCAAATCCATATTTTTTGTTCTTTTTTTGGAACATGAATGTTTTGGAATAGCTTTGTTGTGAACTCTATCTCAGGTGAGTCACCACCCGCCGGCTGCAGCGCACCATGCCTTCTCTGAAAAGGGCTGGACACTCAGACAGGAGATTACATTGGCCAGCAAGTTTAGAGGGAAATATCTCTCCATCATGCCTCTGGGTACGTGCATGCACATGTCTTTGCAACTACGTGTAAGAATACATATTCTGTATGCAAAAACAGAGCTCACTATAAATTCTTTTAAAAATGTTTGTTGTTTACAATCCTGTTTTTAGTGCAATAGCTCAGCTTTTTACATTTTTACCTTATAATATAGCAAAATGTCAAGCTTTATTTCTTTCTTTAGGCTCCATCCAGTGTTTATTTGATAAAAGCAACAATCACTACTCTTGGAAAAAAGTTACCACAACAGTACACAACATAATTGTCGGGAAATTATGGATCGATCAGGTAATCATCAAGTCTTATCGGGCAAAACGATGCAATTTAGCATATTTTTGTTTGTTTTTGTGTTAGCAATAATGCATTTTAGCCAAAACCTTTTTTATTTTCTCTCCTTCTGCCAGTCAGGGGAGATAGATGTGATAAACCACAAGACGGGTGATCGCTGTCATCTAAAGTTTGCGCCATACAGTTACTTCTCCAGAGATGTTCCTAGAAAGGTGAGGGGGTGAGGGCGAATTGATTCTTGTATTTTGTCAAATTAAGCTTCAGTTTTATACTTCATAGTATGGCTTTTATTGTGAAAGATTTTCATGTATAGGGTTCCAAATGGCATAAAAGAATTAATGAATTTAAGGATAATTTAAATTGGTTAAATATCTTTGCACAATTTCAGTCTTTTTCTTTTTGTACAAAGATGACCTCAATAGGATCAGATCAAGAGTTAGTTCTAGAGTTTGAGTTTGACTGCTACCTTGCAAAATACATAAAATATCCCTCTAATCTTGTGCAGCCATTTCTACAACTCAAGAAAATTTTGATAGACATTAATTTCACATGAAACTTAGAAATATGTAATCCATCTGGGATAGGTCGCCAGTTTGTTGCAGGGCCCTAAAAATATGAATTTTAGCACATTATTCTTTTACTGTGGTCCCTCATTTATGGTGGTAGTTATGCTCTAATAATCCCTCACAATAGGTGCAATCTGTAATGCAGTCATATTTATTTTTAACAAAATGATAGATGTTTTAAGGCTGTAAAGCTTTTTACTCAACACTTGATGCATTTTCCCAGTCGAACATTAACAGTTTCTGAATTCTTTGTTTTAATTGTTGTTGTTTTCAGGTGACAGGAGTAGTGACCGATAAGGAGGGAAAGGCTCATTATGTGCTCTCTGGAACGTGGGATGAAAAGATGGAGTTTTCCAGGATAATGCAGAGCAGTAAAGGCGAGAATGGCACTGAAGGCAAACAGAGGACGGTCTACCAGACGCTCAAAGCCAAAGAAATCTGGAAGAAGAACCCTTTACCGTAAGTGTTTTTTAAAGAATGATCGAATGAAAAGGTGTTATTACTTATGTTTGCTCGGATGACTTTCCAGTGAAGGAGCAGAGAATATGTACTACTTCTCCTCACTCGCTCTGACCCTCAATGAACCCGAAGAGGGAGTGGCGCCCACAGACAGCCGTCGACGCCCTGATCAACGATTGATGGAGGAAGGCCAGTGGGATGAGGCGAACGCAGAGAAACAGAGGCTTGAAGAAAAGCAGCGCTTTGCCCGTCGGGAGAGGGAAAGGGAAGCAGTTAAAGCAGTCTCCTTAGATGAGGAAGGTAGGAAAACCATCGAGAAGTTCCCGTTTCAGTTCTTTTAGCTCAGTGATTTGTATATTTGTTATTTTATCATTTAATAAATGTTTTGTCCCCATCTTACCCTAAGTTGTCACTGTGGATTCAGTCAATGACTCAGCTCTGAAAAGCAAGTACTTTTATAGTCCCCCATTAATCAATCCTTTGCATTTACTCTAGAATTGATACATACACACATATATATTATTTTTCTGTATAAAAAGTTTTAATTTGACCACAGTATTAATATAGTGAGACAAAACAAAACATTTTACGTGGAAAGTTGAACAGTAGCTTGTGGGTCCCGCAACTGAAAACAGTAGTTTGCCAAATCTTTGTTTCTGCCCAATGAGGCAAATTTCTTTGTGATTTTGGGCTATATAAATAAAACTGAATTGAATTGTCTTGTATTATTTATTGGGGGATTTTTTGTCCTTTCTTCCGGACAAAACAGCTTATCAGAGGTTTTGGATTTATGTTTTATTCTGACTCTCCTAAAACTTTACCACAACATTCCAGCTAGATTAAAATCTATATTTTTACACAACCCTTCCTAAACTTTGCCTAACCTGTCTTTGTTTTATTTAGCTGACACACAAGAGTCCGCAGCAACAGAGAGTGAAATTTCAAGTGAAAGCAAGTATCAATTTTATTCCTTTTAATTCTGTTTGTGTTGCATATTTTTGCACTTTGAATGTTAAACTAATATTTCTTTATTTCAAAGATGACAATCGAGCACTTACTCAGTATAATACACATCAGAAGCCTTGCTTTTAATTTTTTTAATTTATTTTTTTTCTTCCACCATTGAAGTCCTAGTCAGTCACAGAGTTTTTCTGAGGAGTCTGGCTGCAGACAAGATGGCGCCTGACATCATCGTCTGGAAACACAAACTTACCCTAGACAAAAAGTTTCAGAATTGTGAGAAAAGACTTTTATTTAAGCTTAAAACAGAAAAAAACGCAACTGTTAAGGTCGTCAGTAAAAATAAAGTATTTTTTCTTAGCAATATGGGGGCACTTCCGGTTCTGGACATTGACGTCTGCAGCCAGGTCCTCTTAGTTTTTCTAAGAGTGCCTTCCTGTGAAGACAGTGATGTACTTATTTGTCATGGATGTAAAGCAAAGTCCACACATGACACTTTTAAACTGAAAACAGAAACATTTTGTTTGTGCATTCATCTTCATGTTATTTTATTTGTGCTGGGGTTTGCTCAGCTGACACAGAAGACTCTCCCCCTCAAACGCCAGTTCCATGCAAGTAGCTTTTAACGTAGATTTCACATTTAGATCATTTCCTTTCCAATAGACTCAAAAAAAGTCACTCTTTTATTCCTTTTTTCAAACCTTCAGCCCATTTTGGACCATCACAGTTCCCATACTCAAGCAAGTATTCTGAACACACTAGTACAGTGAAACAATCCTGCATTGTAGTGAAGACATTAGCTGTTTAATATTGAATCATTTTTATATATATTTGCAACTAATTTTGTTTTAGTGGAAGGAAAGGAAAGCCTCAATGGACCTGCAGCCAAAAGCAAGTAGCTCCAGTTGTTTTGTGTTCCTTGCTGGATAGTTGTAGTTGACCGTAGAAAGTGCATAAAACTTCTAGACTCCATTTGTCTTTGTTTTTTTTAGAAAGTTGTACAGCTGAATAGTCCTTGTTAGTATTGCTTAGGTCACACGTCTTTATATTTCTTTAGAGAGCAAACATTAGATGATAAACTGGAATAACCGCTTGCTGTCAGTCTTAATGATGTGCGCATATCCTGTCAGCAAGTGAAACTCCACATTTCCAACATTTATATTTACAGAAGAATGTGGAACTTGATTAAATTTATTTTAGAAAAATGCAATTAGGCTTTTGAATACATCCCTTAACGGTATCGTCCTCTGTTTTACCTGCAAAAAAGTATCTTTGGAGATATTTTAGGTCTGCGTTTATTCAGACACAGCTGAAAAATAAATGGATCTAAAATAAAATCATGATTGGAAGTTGTATTATTTAGAGATGCAGACTGACGGCCAAAATACAACACTTCTCATCTTCATATTTGAATCTCCTTTTTTATTTTCTTAACACTTCCTATTCCTCCTTCAGGCACCCATCAGGACAACTACCAACCGCTGTGGTTCAAGAATACTGAAGATGCTGTATCCGGAGAGACGTTGCACGTCTACAAGGGGGGGTACTGGGAGGCCAAAGAGCAAGGACTGTGGGACATGTGTCCAGAAATCTTCTGAACCTCACCTAGTCAATTGTAGTTATGTCCAATAAAGCGAGGCTCAGTGGCACGACGTCGATCTGGTCTAAACGTCTCTGGTTTCATCCAATTAGCCCCTCCCCCAGGATTATGCTCGTCTTTACTCATGGTAGATGCTCATGTGGCTTTGTTGTCACTAGTACAACTGGTTAGCTTTCACTGCCCCAAAAGTACACGGATGTGTTCGCTCCCAGTTTAGATTTTTGTGAAGTCATCCTATGTTTTCCTTACAACACCAGACAGTATGTAAAGTTTGATTAATGTATTTTTGGTTCTCATTATTAAGCAATATATTGATTATCTTACTGGTAAATCAAGAATTTATTCATTTAAGTTTCACATACACAACATTCAGAAGTTTGAACAGTTAAACTCCAGCTTTGAAGAAAGTAGACACACAAGCCTTGGGTTTATTTTGTATTGTTTTTGTGTATAAATTTACAATCATGTTGTTTATTTCCTCTGTGAATTAATTTTCGTCTTGCCTGAACTCTTTGTTTTATAGATAATTCCTACTGTTGTCTTTTGTTGTCGTAATTTAAGTATTTAAATCTTCAAAGAATCCTGATTAATCAAATTTTCTTTGTTTATTCTGCAGATTATTGTTTAAAATAACAATTTTTGAACACTGTTTAAAGAATAATGAAAATGTCACTGCCACAAAGGTCCACAAAGCATTTCCAAACTTGTTTTTATCGTTTGTTCTTCCTTAAATCTCAGACTAAAACTATTACCACACGCACAAAGGCCTTCCTACAATCAACTATTATATATTCTTTGTATTATAACTCATTGTATACCTTAAGAGGAAAAATGTGTATTTGCTGATTAACCCTGATTTTTCTAAGCAAATGGATGAAAAACAGCTATTGAAAAAAATTGTAATAATTTATGATTTATGAATTTATGATTAAAGAAACACCAAACAAGTGAGTTCCACTGATACCATTTTTACCAGTTTGGTGATTTCTGGGGAGAAATAAGGTTATTTATATTCCATTTGTTTGGGGATTTTTCTGTTATATGCTGGATATGTAGATACTAATGAGTGCCTCAATTCATACATGCAACGCAAAGTGGATTGTGAGACACGGTAAAGTGAGATACAGTTAAAAAAAAAAAACAGCAAAAACAACTTATTTTTTTATTTGTCCAATTATATGTATCAAAATTAAAAGCAAACAAAAACATTTTTGTCTTACATTTAAGTGCACTTGTGCAATAAATAAGTTGCTAAATATGAGTTGAAAATAAAGACATTTTCAGTAAATAATTGGGGACAAAGTCATGATAACGTAGGAATCTAATCAAACAACATTAAAGTAGTTTTGATTGAGTTCACTCAAATGTAGCTTTTTGTTTGTATGTTCAACAAATTTTTTTGCATTTTAAATGGTGTTTCACATTCATCACAAGATTCAATACCTTGTCAGTTGACACCTCTGATGTAACATTTACAGATATTTTACCATGCTGTAGGGTTACATGTTTGGATGTTGAGTACTTTAAGAAACTTTCAGTTTTATTTTTGTCATAGCACCTGGTTTTAAGTTGTGTTCCAATAATCAATTCTTTTATTTATTTATTTTTCGATTGTCTCATATTTTTGATTTGCAGAGATGTCTCCATAAATAATCAGGAGCTTTCTGTTCAAAATTGATTAGAAAACAATAAAAAAGCATCTGGAAATTGTGTTATCTTTAGAAGAGTTTACTAATTTTACAAATGTGTGCATTTCACATTTTGTAATAGCTTGTTTTAGGTTGATTTGTCTCGAGCCTGTTTGTGGTGTTCATTTTCCCAACAAACTATCCCATTACAATTTAAACCAGTTAATTAAATTTTAAAGGGAGGCATGGCCTTTGTAATTTAATCTGTACAGACTGAGGAGAATGGCCACCTTGTGTGCTGTATTTGTGTGGTAGCAGTATTTGAGTGATAAAGTATTGGGTTGTTAGACCTGCCCTTTTATTTGCTGTTTAAATAAATTTACAGTTTATTTACAGTAGAATGTGTGCCAAGATTCATTTGTAAGATTGTCTGGATTTAACATGTTTTCTTAAGCTTTTTTATGGTATATTGTGACTTTACAGCTTTGAACGCATTAAAGGAGAGGATGGAGATTTATTGAGATACTTTGATGAAAAAAAATATTTGGTGACAAATTTAATATAAAAAGGAAAACAATTTCCTGGAATCTATGTTTTTTGGGGAAGTACATCTCTAACTTTTTCCCTAATCCTTTTTGGCAAATTTAGATTTGTAAACTTAAAAAATTGGTCATTTTAACTAGTTTGAATTCTCAAATCTTTATTTCTCCTTGGGAGACAGTCGACACTTCCTGTAGGGGGCGCTCGTGAGCTCGTGCCGTGCATCTGCGCATGTCAGAACCCTTTGTTTATTAACCTGGTTGGCTCGGTTGCTAATGCTACAAGCTGTGAGGACAGCGTTGTGTTGTGTAAGGATACCGCGGTGTTAGTTTCCCTATTGAGGCTACTGTCTGACACAAAGGGCGGCTCATTTATTTTATTACATTTGTTTAGTTAATTTAAGTAGAAAATATGGCGTCAAATAGACCGGGAGAAGATTCTACAGACGCAAAGAAAGACAATGGAGAACAGTGAGTCACTTTGAAGTCTTTCTATCTCCTCTGTTATTGGACTTCGGTAAACTTGGAAACCCATTCACGTATTTGGACTTCCGGGACCAAACATCTCGCAAACTAGACGTGTTTGCCTTACAAATTGTGTACTGTCAATGTAAACAGAGGCCTCTGGTACATTTGGATGTACACAGTGTTTGTCAGTGATATTGTGTTTCCCTCTTTTAATACAACTTAAAGAAATAATGTGTACAGATGCTTTAGAAAATGATGCAAAATAAGTTTCCAGGAAAAAGATTGAGGTGAAGTACAGCTGTATGCATGACCAATGTGCCAGTGCTTAGCTTCTCCTTCTTTATTTATTTATTTAATACAACATAGTTGAGGATTAACTTGTATTTTATACTTTTATTTTGAAAAGAAAATATAGCAGTGCTTCCACAAGATAAGTAGTGGTCTCTAATTTTTAGAAATACCTAAAAAAGACTGTATATTGCTGCCTAAACAATAGTTACACTTAAAAAAAGCATTGTCAATTTTTTCATAGTAGAAGCTTCAGTGGGATTGTCTGTTAAATTGAGTAACTATTCCGTTAGCTAGATTGCTGCAGGTTTTCTCTTCACTTCCTCACTGACAAACATCAAGTTGAAACATGATTGACTTCAGGAAGAAGTCCGACTTCACTCATGAAAGCTGTGAAGTCTGTGATGCTATAATTTGAAATATTCAAAGGAAATAACTAATTTCAGGAAAAAACCACATCCAGAAAGAGAACAAAATATCTGATTTTGGGCTTCATAAACCACACATCGTACCACAGCACACAGGAAGTTTCAACATTTTAATGTGCCCACACAATTCTACAGTTTCCATTTACTCTAAACCCAACTCCTCAATTTCTACATAAGTTTGTGTGTTTCAGTTGCATTACTTTTATGGGTGAAGGCATCAAAACAGCAAGTACGATGAAAACAAATGTGTATAATCTGCCATAAACAGAACATCTCTTTGGTCAGATTTCTTTTCCATATATACTAAGCGATGAACCACAATCCAGTCATAGTTTTTGTCCATGACTAGTAGGTTGGGGATTAAAAGAAATTTAAAAAATATTTAAAACTAGTTTGAATCGCACTAACAGTCAGTCAAAACCTCTTTAATTTGGTTGACTGAAAATACTTTCATTGCAGAGGCTGCATGAATATCCGTACCATTTAGCTGATTCATGCATAACAGAACAAAAAGATGCAATGAAATGTTTCCATTAAAAACAATGAGCCTTATTAATCCAAATTACATAGGGAACTATGATATGTAAATGTGCTGCTGCAGGTCTGACTGGTTTCACACGGTGTTTTATATAAGTTATTTTAGGATCTGTAGTCCTGCTAAACAAGTTTGTGTTCAATATTTGTACATTCTACTTAAGATAGCAGAAATTGATGAGTCTAACACTACGGTTTCTAGTACCTTATAAAGCATTGTAACATCTTTAATTCTGTACATTTAGTTAACATCATTTTTGGGTTCTGTTTATTCATTGTTGATTGATCCATTAAACTTACCCCCATGCCTCAATAACATCTCTAACTCCTCCAACTATTTATTTGCAAAATAATCACGACACATTTTTAAAGATTTTTTAATATTAATGTATAATTAGTTTTTCTTTTTTATCATCAATTCTGAATATTCAAAACCTGCAATCACCAAACATATTATCTACCGTTAATTTAAAATTCACTTCTTATTTATTTTTTGGAAATGCTTATGTTTTCTTGCTGTAGTTGATAATCAATAGTTCTAAATATATGAGGCTTTGTATCACAATACTTTCTTTTATGGTTCAGTATTAATGACCCTCTGCTTTTACTGCAGCCATGTCTTTAAAAATGTCAGAGTCAGGAGAGTCTAATTCTAACTTATCTTTTTTATACAAGGACACATTCTATCTAAACTACAACCAATGTTTTGTATTTGACTAAAGTCTAAGAAATGTCCCTTAATTGTATCAAAGTATCATTAATCATATGTTATATTAAATATCAAAACATAAACGTTCAAATGTTTTTTTAATCCTTTTTTTCAATACTTGGTTTTATTTGGATAGACATGTAATTTTCTATCATTGTGGTGAGTTTGGTGAATATAGTCATTATTTTAGTTACTAATCAAAAATATAACTACTAATACATATGATGGAATAGAAACTTTCTCATATTCAGGGAATATGAGAAAATATTTGGTTGTTGTAGGAGCAAAGTATTTCACAGAACCATGATAGTGTGTGACATGTATTCTAAAAGTTAAACTAAACCATTGAGAAACATACAAAATTGACATATAAAGGAAAATAAACAAAAAAATCAGTAAATTGTTTTACAAATACTAAATTGTACGTAAAAAATGTGAGATGATTAAACATCCTATGTTTGAAGTGCCATTCGATTGACAGACTTCATGTTTTCAATTTGATTGATAGCGTATGAAAAAGGGGTTTTAATATTTTTTTTCTGCCATTTTTTTAGAGATTGCACTTTGTAGATGGTCCCTGCTCCTCCGTTTTCCCACCAGCCGTTCATAGAAAACAATGCGTTTGAAAAGAGTTCATAAAATGAAGAAATCTTGGGCGAAAAAAAAGGTTTCAACAAAACTGAGAGGTGGGGAACTCCAGTCCTCAAGGGCCCGGTGTGTCCTCATGTCTTCCAGATATCATTGCTTTAGTGCCAGCTGATTACCTGGATCAGGTGTGTCCAACCAGAACATGTCAGAGTTGGGTATGTTAGAAAATAAGCAGGAATGCTGCCTTGCTTTAGTTCATTGTCTGCATCATTACAGAAGAAAAGAGGCAATTACCTCCTGAAGCAAACATTTAGTTCACATGGTGTTATTCCTGGAAGTATGAATCGGTGAATTGGTTTCCGACTTCACAACAGTTTTTCTTGTAGATTTTAGAACACCGTAAACAGAACTTTATTTTTTTTTTAATCTATTGCTTCCCTTTTTACTTTAAATTAAACCTCTGATACGTCTCTTCTGGTTTTGAACCCTCGACCTTTTGACCGCCTCCTCTTTCCACTTTTACTGTTTTGGTGAATTCTGTTGTAATCAGTAGGATTGTGATCAGTGTGTTGTGTGTTGCAGGGCAGCGGGATCTTCACCTGCTCCCAATCACATGGACGTCGATGGGAAGCCCCCCTCCCACAGCTTTAGATACAGCCTCAACTTTCCAAGCATCGGCCAGTGCATCATCATTAACAACAAGAATTTTGACAGAAGAACTGGTGATTTTTTTTTTTTTTTTTTTTTAGTGAACTTTTTTATTCATAATCCTATGATTATATGCTAAACTGAAGACTTGTTAGCATTTAATTTTAAATTATGTATAGTCTTTAGTTATATTAGAAAATATATTTTCACAGGAGTGGAAGAAAACCATGCTTACTTTCAGAAATCTCCCACTTCTAACATTTTAATGGTTTTGATTGATTTGATTTTATTTTGTTACATTTGCTAATGAGATTAAGGCAAAGCAGAAATATTATGAAGCATTTTTACCTTAAGCGTTTCAGTTTTTGCCTGTGGCAGTTCAAGACATCAGAACTTCTGATTTTTTTTATACGAAACTGTTGTGTCGTAAAACATAAATGGGAAAAGCTGATCATTTTCTGTTTTGTTAAATAGAATGTATTAGTATTAGTGCTGTCATGCGATTCATTTTTGTGTAGTTTATTAATCATGACTTGTAATTAATTAATCTGTTTCAATCGCAAATATTTGTAACCTAGTAATTACTGAGAAAAGCCTAATTTGGGGGTGTTTTCATTAAAATTTCTGACATTTTGGTGCAGTAAAAGATCAAATATACCTTAAAAAAGAGGGATTTTGTAATTTTTTTTTTAATTATAACAAACCTCTAACCTTTACTTTTACACCACCAAGGGGTCGACTTTCAATTTCAAACAAATTGGAAAAACAAACAAACAAAAGCCCATTGGTCCAGAGTACCACATCAAAATCGGTAGGATGATTTTCAGACCAATCCAAAAAATGTTGATCTCAGACTATATTTATTACATATAACACAATACATATATTGACCTACTTTATCCCACAGTTTCACACAATAGCAAAACAGTAGAAAAGACATGAGTGGTTTTATAGTTTCCTTTACCCTGTGCTGTAAATGTGATCATTTTGAAGACTGAGATGAAGCAGAAGAGAAGGAGAGAAGAGAATAAAAGAAGGAGGAAATGAGATACGAGGATGTGACAGTGAGGGAATTTGGACTATGTTTCTTTGAAACAAACTTTTGCTTCATCATCTAGACAAAAAAAAGCGTTATGAGGTAAACTTTACCT
>NC_050512.1:13963791-13968043 GCF_002922805.2 Oryzias melastigma
TCACTTTTTTCATTGGTGCGTGCTGAAGCTGTTATCATGACAACACGACATACTGCGTTTTAAATTGTCCACTTTTTGTAAAAAATTATCTAAAGTTCAAAAATCTAACAGGATTGAAGTTTTAAGTATGGATTTTTTGATTATTTTTTTGTAAATGACCATGGTATGAGCGCGATAATGCTCTTCCAGGTGTGCATTATGACATGAACAGCTTCTGGGAGGAAGCAACAGTCTGACGTGAACAGGCCCCTATTAAAAAAAAAACAGACGTAGAGTCTGTAATTCATTAGTTAATTGAAATGAATGCTATAGTTTGACACCCCTAATTAACATGAAACAAAACCAGTCTATCAGGACTGCAGTTCTTAAAATAAATTGCTTGAAATGCCATGAGAAACTAGTCAGACCTGCAGCATCACATAAACACATGATCTCCCTATGTAAGTTGGAATATTAAAATGTGGTAAAAAGAATAATTTACCTAGAACATACATAAACAGCTTGTAATGCTGCTTTGCTCAGAATATTCTCAGCTTTAGCTTACTTTATCATTAAGACCTGTGCAGACGCTTTCATATTTTTCTTCTTTAGTAGATGACTGTTTTGGTTGAAGATGGGCGGAGTTAAAACAATTTGAATAGAATCTTTGTAGAAATAGACTTTAAAAAAAACATAATAATTTCCTTTTTTATTTATTTAGAGTTATATGGAAGCTTCGTTTTGCTCTGTAATAAAATGACATGCAGTTAATGTACAAAAAAAGTGACTTCTTGTGCACGATAAGAATCAGAAAACAGAGCAGTGAAGATAATTTGCACTAATTCCACCAGCTAGTTCTGTTTGGAGAAGGCTTTGACAACAGTCAAACAGTGCAGCCTTTTTTTTTTGCAGTGTTTGTGGTTAAAGTGATTATCTCTGATGACTCTTTGCATCTTTTTCGTTCTGTTAGGCATGAATCAGCGAAATGGCACCGACATCGATGCAGCCTCTGCATTGAAAGTCTTTTCAAAGTTGGGCTACAAAGTGAACATTTACAATGACCAGACAGTCAATCAGATTAAACGGATTTTGATTGACGGTTCGTACTATTCCAACTATCTTTTACATGGCACTTTTAATCATTCCAGTCACAATACTTTGTTTTTTATTAGTATAGATAACTATACTAATTTTGGTACATTTTATTTAATATTTTGTGTTAGCGTCAAAGATGGATCACAGCAACTGTGCCTCGTTCGTCTGCATTCTTTTGAGTCATGGAGACGAGGGCGTTTTCTACGGCACGGATGGCTCAGTAGAACTCAAATTTCTGACGTCCTTGTTCCGAGGGGATCACTGTAGGTCGCTGGTGGGGAAGCCCAAACTGTTTTTCATCCAGGTATGACGAGAGTTTCTCATTTGTAATCATTTTAACATCAGTCTCTGAAGATGTTTGGTGTGTTTTGTGGACACTTTAAAGGCTTGCAGAGGCACCGACCTGGATGATGGCATTGAAGCCGATTCCAAAGACGACACCACTAAGATCCCAGTGGAAGCAGACTTCCTGTATGCATTTTCCACAGCTCCAGGTAACATCTTAAAACAACCTTATGATTATTATTATTAGTAGTAGTAGAAGTGCTTGTAGTATTTTATAGTAGTTCTTCTGTAACATCCTCAAATTTACTTCTTGTTTTACCACGTGTGTCTCCAGGATACTACTCATGGAGAAACACCATGACTGGATCTTGGTTCATCAACGCGTTGTGTGACATGCTCAGTAAATATGGAAAAGAACTGGAGCTTCTGCACATCATGACCAGAGTTAACCACATGGTGGCGGTAGAGTTTGAGTCCATCTCTACTTCACCAGGTTTTCATGCAAAGAAACAAATCCCCTGCATTGTGTCAATGCTGACCAAAGAGATGTACTTTTATCCTTGATACAGGGTAAAAAAATGGGGCCTTTTTCTGAAAAAGTTTTGGGAGTTTATAATTTCTTTTTCCAGTTTCTTCCTGGATATCTTTCAGAAATGTTATAGAGGAAGTGGTACAACTGGACTGGCATAATGAAGCTTTTTAGTATTTCAAGTGCATTTCTGCTTGGTGTGGTCTGTATCTTTGTTTATCACAGCAGCATGGGCTTTTAAACATGCCTTTTTTATTTTTACAATTAACAAAAACATAACAATTTACATGTCAAAATGATGTTTTGAGTTCTGTGGACAGCCACTTAAATCATATATGCATGCTGGTTGTCTTGTGTAAATGTTACACATTTCAGGGATATTTTTGGAGCCATATTGCATTGAAGTCTTATGTTTGATCTTGATACTCTTGAAGGCTTTTTTGTGTCTCAAAATAATTGGTGCATTATAGAATGCATGCCAGAGCCAGTCTGTTATAACACATTTGTTTTCATCCTACTTGTGTCATTATCTGTGGTGCCTTCACATTTAAAATTTGTGCAAGTAAAACACATAAACTTGGATAGAACTTGATGAGTTTTGTTTAGAATACATAGAAACAGCAGAACTGTGTGGGAAAATGAATATGTTGGAACATCCTGTGTGCTGTTGTATCATTTGTGGTTTATGAAGCACAGAATCATTTTTTTTTCCTGAGTCTACTGTGGTTTTCCTTGTAATCAGTCATTTCCTTTGAATACTTTCAAATTAAGAGCGTCACAGACTTCACAGCTTTGATGAGTGAAGTCTAACTGTTGCCTGAAGTCATTCAAGTTTCAACTCAACTTTTCTTTTCATGTTTACTGGTAACAAGATGAGCATGTTTGTCAGTGAGAAAGTGAGGGACACGGCTCAATAGGGAACTTACAGTAATCAAGCTAACGGAATAGTTACTTAGTTCAGTAGACAATCCCAATGAAGTTTCTTCTTTGCAAAAATTGATCGTGAACCACTGTTTTTTTATATACATGTGTAACTATTGCATAAGTAGCAATACAATCTTTTTCAGGTATTTGCTATAGAATAAAGACCACTTTTTGCTCATTTGAGGTGCTGATGTTTTTTCTTGTACAAAACAACACCACAAAACGCAGTTATTCCTCAAAATCTTGAAAATTGCATACGGGTACATTGGCCATGCATACAAATGTATTCCAATCATCTTTTGATTTGTTTTATTTATGATTATACATTTTAACCCCCTTAAAAAACTGTTTTCTAGGATATACAGTAGTTTCTGCAGAGGGACAGTATTAGAAATTTGCCTCTGAATTGTGGGTGGGATTGTCAATGTCTGCCTTCCCTTCCTATCCCCTTTGGAGAGAGCTCTCTGGTTACACCTTCTCCCACTAGCTTATAGCCCCATCACATCCCCAACCTAACATTACCAGTGCAACAAATATGATGAGCAATATCAGAGCTATTCAGCCGTACAGTTCTGAGCCAGGTGCCAGCCCAGACGAGGAAAACAAAGGCGTACGTGGAGTTCCCAAGTACGGAGTACAGAGTGTTTGGCCTGCTGTAGTAGTTTCTATGTCACAACTTAATTTTTTCACATGGCATTTTTTCACCGGCTCTCAATTCTCAACAAATAAAAAAAATACTCAGAGATGCAAATTTAACCTTAACTTTCTTTATACATATATTTTCCGCGAAGAGAAAAGTGTCACAAGAAAATGTTAAATCTTTAAAACAGGATTTTCACTGTTTTTCTAGTAACATTTTTTTGCAACTTTGTGTAAAGCATCTACTTTGTACATTTTCCTAAAAACACTGAAACTTCTAGAACTCTTAGTAATAAGAATTAATGAATAAGCACAGTTTTCTAATGAAATTTATAATCATGATGATTATTACTATAATTATTTTTTGGTTAATCTGGTTGAAGTCTTTAGATTGTTTCTGTCAGTGATTCAGAAATGTCACTAATATAAAAAAAGTGTAATGCAACTAAATCTAAAAAGAAAACAAACTGCACTAAATAAATAAATCATATTTTCTGTATTAGGCTGGGAACCATATTTTGGAGTTTGATTCAGAAGCACAACAAGTAAGCTATAACAATCCTGTAAACATAGTCCAGTCACTTTTACCCTGGAGAACCCATAGGGCCAAATTTGGCTGCTGTCATTTATTCATTTTTTAAAATTATTGATTTATTTATTTTTACTTTAAACCTTTTGGGGGCTGTTATTTACAGCTGCTACAAAAACATCTGTAAAACTAGATTTGCAATTCCTGAAGAAATTGCGTCTGATTGCTGAAAGCAATAGCGCTTTGAAGCATTTTACAGCCGCAAGTGTAAA
>NC_050512.1:13968618-13975064 GCF_002922805.2 Oryzias melastigma
GAAAATATAATAATAATAATAATAATAAAAAACTATAATAAAGTTGTAGGATCTCATACTCTGATTGCTTTCAGCAATCAGACAATTAGCTTTAAAACGCCGAAAGAAATCGATTTTGTATTCTCCAGGTTACTTTTTTACTTTTCTAGTTTATTAGTAGTTAGTTGGAACGTTTGTAAATATATTAACAGTTTCACCAAGTCGTGACGTTTTGTGTTTGAAAAGTATATAAAAACCTGCAAACACGAACAAGGAGAGAATGATAGTTTCCGGGAGGCACTTGAACGCAGCAGAGGTCCTCCTCTGTTAGTTAATGCTGTGGCTTTTAATCCTCTTTGACAGTTGGGGAGAGCTGGCCCAAGTGGACGCTGGATCGGTTCAATTACCAGAGTTTAACTTTAAGAACATAAAGTTTGAAATGTTTCACATGGAACTAAACAGCGCGGCTCCTGAACACGACCGCTCCGGTTAAGTTTCTGGAAGAGAACCGCTGGACAGCTGCGACGTCCACCCGCCCGCAGAGACATGGCTGCGGTCTCCTCTGACTCCCTGTCCGACTGAGGATGGAAAGGTGTGTGCGCATAACCCCGAACTCGCTCGCCCTGGTGCTGTCACGGGCTGGCCGAGAAGAAGCCCGAGAGGACACCGCATCCTCCTCGCCCGCAAAGCCGCAGCATCACAGCGGGTACGAGGTCTTCGCGAGCTTCAAAGCCGCTAACATGCGACACTTCTGGAACAAGGCGCTGGTGCACGCGCTCGCGGAGGTCTTCTTCCTCGGCTGGATGGAGGAACAGGTGCTGCTGGTCCGGGGGAGGGAGGCGCACCTGCAGGTCCTCAGGAACGGCTGGATGAGGAGGACGCTGGAACCTCCACGGGGCTTTGACATCAAGTGTGTGGGTGAGTGATGGACGCGACAACCACAGGAGCAAAGCAGGTGGTGGGTTTGAGTTTCATGAATGGTTGAGGTCAGTGAACTTTCAGGAACTTTGATTTATGGAGTTAAATTCTGTAATTCCTGCTTAACATATCTAATATACTCTGTTTAGAAAAGAAGAAAAGTTTAGGTTCTAAAACTTTTAACATCTAATAAATACCTAAAATTAGATTCTGCTATTAAAGAGATGAAAATTGTGTTTTTAACATGTTCTTGTGGCATTTTTTCTCATGACGGAGAAAATATTTAGAGAAAATTAAGCTTAAAATTATATTTGGGTATTTCTTTAATCATATTGACGTGAATCAGCAAAAAATGCCATTGGAAAAAGTTTATATTTGTGACAAGAGTCTAAACAAAGGGATGATGGGATATCAGCTGAGGGTTACTTCTTTCCCACAGCTTTCTAATAAACTACTGCCGTTCTGCAGAAACTATGCCATAGTGAACGACCAAAGTTTTTTTATATTTTGGCTGAAAATGGCATAATCATAATTTATCACTGATAACACTTTAAAAATAGTTTAAAAGATGACAGGCACTGATATTTAGAGATGTAAAACTTCTTCCAGGCTCTAATTTTTTCTATTTAAAAAAAGGTTCTCAGGTTTGTAACTAGTCTGCAGCTGTACGTTTAAGCACCTTCAGCCAGGATTTTTTTTTTTCTTTTTAGACGATAGTTGTGACTCCATGAGTCAAGCAGGTTTGCCGGCGGGTTGTGCAAAACCAGTCATGGCTAGTCTGTGTGAGAAGAAACTTCCAGCATCATCTCACCTCGGAGCCGCTGATGCTTCATGTCCTTTGGGCTTCAAGAGTTCAGGGCTGGGGCCGACTTCTCCAGATGAATGTTCCCACAGTCTGCTTCCTTTTTTTTTTTTTTTTTTGAGGTTATAACTTATGTATGTGCTGAGACAGGTCGGGGCTTCTCAGGGATGTGTGAGCCTGTCTAATCATGCTGCCTTCACAGACCTCTGAGTGTGCAGAATTCATGTGTTTTTAATGCTCTGTTTGGATCATCAGATCATCAAACAGCAGCAGGAAAAGTTCAGGATGTGGGTGAAAAGTTGGAACACTTTTTCAACAATTTTAACATCTAAAAGTTTTTTTGTTTCATTTTTTTCAAACCATCCTAAACTGGTAAAACTGAGAACAAACTAAAGTTTTGTGTATCCTTCAGACCATTTTTTTAATGCTTAGACAATTCAAATTTAACCCTGCAGTTCCTTTTTGGTCATGTCTTTGGCACCACTTTTACTTCAGAAGCAAAACTGTTATGAAACCATCGTGAGCTCCATCTATGGCAGGAAAGGCTACAGACGCAGTCAGCTGAAAACAGTGGTGCGTTTAGCAGTTAAAGAGCTCAATATTTGTTTGAAGTGTTTTGTGCTAAACTGAATGGGGGGAGCATGTGTGGGCCTAAATCCGTGCAAATCCTCTTTACACACTTTCAGTTATGGGCATGAGAAGTGGCACGTGAGTGCAGCAACGCAAAGGTTAAAAGACGGCAAATTTAATCGGAAATTTAATTTTAAGAAAGATTGATAAGAGATGCAATCACTTTTTTGTCTTTTTTTAATGGATAAAGCTGTTTTCTAAAATCTTGCAGTCTTGCAATCCTAAATTCTCACATTTTCAGGCATAAAATTATATAAAAACACACTTAGTATGCACGATTTTAGTGAACTAAACTGAAACTTTGATGTTTGGATTGTTCGTTTTTAAGTTACGGAGGGATCATGCATGTGCTTTTCACTGATAATGGAGTGTGGAATGTTTATTTTTGCTAATAACTCATTAACCTCTAAGTGGGTAGAACTAACAGACTACTCGTTCAAATAAAAATGAAAAAAAAATTGATTTTGGCCCCTAAATCAACATTTTCTTTCTTGATAGAAATCAGTTGGAATCATCATTTAATTATATTACATCCCTTTTTGCACTAATCTATTTTGCATCCCGATTATTGAATTGAGTACCACTATGAAGCCACAAAAATATACCCAATAGTATCCCGAAAAGTCCTGTTGCAAAATTCTTTTTGAGGCTGACAAATAATTTTCTGAAATATTTTTGACAACAAATACATATATTTGTTATAATTGTCATTAGATAGCTGTAGCTTTCTTTCTGTCTCTGTCTGTTGTTGCAGGGTTAGTGTGGCCCCATTCCAATAGTTTAGTCACATTTTTACCTGAGGTATCCATTAACTAGTGCCTCATCAACCAAAGGCACAATTTTGTAACCATGTAGGGTGCAAAAAAAAGTGTTTGAAAAACTTTATACAAACATCTTTCATTCAGAAAAAATGTCCAACTACAGTATTTTAGTTTTTCTTTTAAATGAGTATGTGTGCTTGTAGAAACAATTCACTTTCACTGAAAGTCCTAAGAACGACAATCTGGATTAACACATTTAGACAAAGGTTGTAGGATTTGAATTGCGTTGATTTTTTTTTTTTAATACATACCTCAATCAGATTAGCCAGGGTCTAACAATAGCCTGGGAGGAGTGTGTTCTCCCTATAGGAAGGAAAAGTGCTGCATTTGCTCAGGAAAGCCGAACCCCGCTGTACTTCTCTGCTGTGGCACAGGTCTCCAGTGGAAGGAAAGGGAGGGTCTCCATAGAGAATTGAGGGAAATGTTTGATAAAGCTGAGTTTGTCGTCATGAAGTGAAGCCAGAGGTCAGGGTGTGGAATGTCACCTGTCTGTTGGAGCCAGAGAAGGGGTTTAAAAAAAAATGTTGGAGTAAATGCGTCATTAGAGGGCAGAACTTATTAAAGTCTGTAAGGTAGATGGTCGGAGGGAGAAAAAAACAGATTCTACTGCTTTTTAACTGAGTTTTTTAAGGGTTGATTTTATGCAAAAGAATTTTAGTTGATTAAACTTAATTAAAATGTTGCAAAATTCACTTTTGTTCCAAACAAACTCAAACGGTATTTATTTGAAAGAAACACAAAACAGAAAACTGTAACATGTAAAAAAACATACAAAAAAATACTAGAAATGTATCTAGTTATTTCTATGCTATCCTGAGCAAAACATAATAATTTGAAGTTCATTAAGTATATTTAAGTATAAGCATATTAATTAATATAAGTATAGAAAGTATACTACAACAGACCATGTACGTGTAGCGTATAAAGTACACTAATTAAATGCTTCTTCAGACTAAATTGGAAGAGTTTACGTTTACAATACATTGGCACTATTTTAAAAAGTACAGTAAATTTCAAGTATTCTCCCTCACTTTTAGCATAGTCTAAGTATACTTGTAGTCCACTTAAGTAGACAACTTTTTGCTAAGGGTACAGCAATATTTTATGCTGATTTGTCCTGACATAAAGGAGTTACGATGGAGGATAAGTAAACCCATCCATCCACCCACTTAACCCACTGTATCCCCTTTGGGGGTGCGTAGCTGCCAGAACCTTAACCTTAACCTGTACAAAACCATACACACAATTTAGAATCAATCAATCAAGAATCATGCTTTTGGACTGTGGGAGGAAACCAGAGAAAACCCACACACGAACAAAGAGAGCACACTAACTCCATACAGTAAGGTCCCAACTGGAATTTGAACCAGGGTCTTCTCACCACTGCGCCACCATGCAGAACTCTAAGATCTGGAATCGTGGTGAGTCTGAGGCACACCTGTGCTGTTTAATCAGCATCTTGATTTGGCACACCTGTGAGGTTCTGGATTATCAAAGGAGAAGTGCTACTACATATTTAGACAGATTTTTGAACATTATTTGAGAGAAATTATTATTTTGTGACTATAGAAATTGTTTTAGACCTTTGAGTTCATCTCATAAAAAATAGGAGGAAAAAATAAGTGTTGGGTTTATAATTTTGTTCAGTGTATAATAAGTTTATCTTCCTTCAGTTAGAGAGCCGCTAAGAGAAAAGGGGGGGGGACTACTAAAGTACCATATCCACAGTACTATTGTTTTGTTTTCCCCTCCTCACCTTTGCACGTAAAACATGTCAAACCAAACTATCTTGTGGTAAGTAAGAAGGACTGCTCAGAAGAATCTACAAGCATTGTTTTTTCTGTCAAAAAGATTTAGGGGTTCCAGATAAAATATTTTGCTAAATCAGCACTGTGCTAAAATAAACTTTTCCAGCGTTTCAGCTTTTAGACCATTGACAGAGACATCCGACTCCCTTTACCTGGGAGTATTAGGTCTTAACCCCCCTCATCTCTCACCCACCTTTATGATGACTTTGCAAATAAACAGAATTTCAACTATTTTTGTCTCCAGTCTATCTGGATTGTCTCTTAAGGGGAGGTGGGGGGCTCATACCTCTTTTGTGTCTGCTCTAGAAGTAAATCTTTAGTTTTACGAACACATATACATGCTTTTGCTTTTTGTTGCCACTTGGTGGCAGTCTAGGAAACCCTTTGTGCAGGATTAAGGTGGATGGTGCTTGGAGTAGATCTTTTAGAAAATTCCTAAGTCATTCTGATTATAAAACAAAACATTATCTATAAACTGAAACCTAATATTACAATACAATAATTTTCAGTGTGGACTAATTCTGCTCTGCATGTTTCTTATCCTTTACATTTAATGAAATCCATTGTGGTTGCACACTTTCTAATTTGGTTTTTAGAAATCATTCTGCTTGAATGGTCAAAGTTCATCATTCTTAAGTAAAAGGTGATAGACTCCCAAAAATTCCTCCATTCTGGGATTTTTAAACATTGTTCAATGACAAATCACCCCATGACTCAAGTTTGTTTAATCAGTTTTGGGTTAAAATAAACCAATACTAAAAACAGCATAAAATAATGGCTCATATTATGATAGCTAATGTCTTTCTTCTAAATAATTTTATTATTTTAATTAGATTTTTACACTATCAAAGTTTAATTTGTGTGGAACAATCTTTTATAATAGATTTTCTTTGGCTAAGTAATAGTTTATACACCCAAGTTGTAAAATAGAGAAAACAAGGATTTTATTGTTTTATATGATTATTTTAAGTTACCTACAATTAAATCTATTGTGCATCCATTAGTTAAAAAGAAACAATTTTATTTAGTAATAGACTGTGATTTGTCTTGCACTCTGTCAGAAATTAGAAATAAAATTAAAAATAAAGTTCATAAAAATATAAAGGATTTGTATTTTTTAAATGTTTTAATGTATTTTCTTGTGCTTTTGTTTTTGTTGAAATATTGTTTTTTTAATCATAAACTGAGCTTGAAAAACCTAAATAAACCATTGTCCCAGTACACCAAAATAACTTTTACTCTGTCAAAACTGTACTTATCAGTATGTTAGTGGCCCATGTTGCACTATGAGGACTTAAGGATGTCGGTGTCATAATTGTTCTGTTTATGGAGCAGGCTGATGGTCACAGTGGATGTGCTGCCTGTCGGCTTTCTATTTTGAGTAACTGGCTCTTTAAGGGAACAGCACTTAAAAGGTAACAGCTATGAGATCATCGGCTTGCGTCGTCATAGCAACAAAGGCTGTTGCAGCAATACTGAGAAATAAAA
>NC_050512.1:13975101-13977676 GCF_002922805.2 Oryzias melastigma
CCCTCTTTCTTTTTGGTATCAGTGAACTGGAGCAGATTGGTTGTGACATCGTCCTCCCTCCGCTCATGCTCCATCCTGCCCTCTCACTTTGCTCCTTATTTTGTCCCTTCCAGCCGTCCATTCACACTCCGCACATGTGGGCCAGCTGGAGTTAGCTGGGAGTTCTGCTTTCATTCTTTTCTCTGTGAGAACTTTGATCATTTTTTAAATGGAATAAAGTTACAGGGAATCACTTAAAATTGATTGTTGGTTTTGATAGTGATGATGGTAATAATTTATTTCAGACATATACTGGTAATTTAAAAAATCAAAAATTGGACAAGATAAAAAGAAAAAAACGTTTGACGTTTCAGATACCCATATACATACATATAACTACACAAAATATATACACATAGAACCATACACTCATGGAAAAATCCAACACTCATGTCATGTGTAAACACACATTTGGTTACATTTAAATCTTATTCCCCAAAAGTGCATCCCTACATGATTCATTTTTATACTTGGAAATATTTACAGATATATCACTCTTTACTATCATTTTGTATATGTACATATTTATCAATAACAGAGGAGTAACGATTCATTTCATCAGCAATTTGTGGTTGATGATACAATTCAAAGTTGATAATGGTTCATTTTGAAAGATCCGATCACTGACCTAAAATTGATCCAGGACATCTTTAGCTAAAACTTCCACCAGTGCGTCTCAGAGATTAATACCTGGTACTGAACAGTGCAGGTGTACAAACGGACAAGTTAACAAGAATTATTGACAAATCCATTCACATTTTAGTATCGCAAAGTTCTAATCGCTGTTTTTTTTTTTTTTTTAACTCATCAAAATAATACAAAACGGGATATTAGTAGAACATTACTGTGTGGTCACGTCTTTACAAAATTCAAAGTGTTTCCACACATTGGACTGTAATGATAGCTATGGAGCTTGGTCGTTTTTACGTTATAGTAAAATAACCCATGTCTCAATCCAAATGGTATTTTCAAATATTGATATAACCAATTTATTTCATTTTGAAACAATTTCATAAGGGTTTAAGCCGCTTAACTATTCCTCAGACACATTTTCTAGTTGGATTGCAAGAATAATAAAGGGATTTATTGATTAATCGTTACACCCCTAAACAAAATTCGTATTTCTGTATTTCCTCCTAAACTCCTGTAAACTCCACATATGGACACACAAAATCATGAAGACATAAAAAGTGAAGTATGGTGTTTAAAGAGGCCCTCGTCCCTTTAAGAGTACAACAATAAAAATATAATGAGATATGGAAATGTAACTACATATCTAGAGTTTTTTGCAGTTTTTCCTGAACATAATTTTTATTGTATCATTTTATACTTTCTTGTGTTTGTGTGTGTTTGGATCTGTTGATATTTGCCCTCCTTCCTGCCTCATGCATGTCCTCAATCTCTCTCTCTCCCTCTCTCTCTTGCATCCTCTCCTCCCCTCCCCTCAGCCTCAATCACCCAGACACAGACGCATGCATGCTCACGCAGAATCACGCACAGCAGGCGGATGCGCACTCACTCACACACACATACTCACACACCCTTCCTGGAGGTGCTGGGAGCAGCTGCAGCATTAGCGTTGAAAGAGATTTGCCATTGAGTTTGCGTCCCCCCCTCCTCCTCCTCTTCCTCCTCCTCCTCCACCTCCACCACCACCACCACCACCCACCTCCTCCTCCCCCCCACACGCTTACGAATGGATGCTACAGCGATCAGCTTGGGAGCTTCTCCTTCTTCTGGATTGCGGGAAACAGTGGATATCTGCTCTTGACTTTATTGTTTTATTTATTTGTTTGTTTTCTATGCTCTCTGATTTTTTTTGTTGGTTTTGTTGGTTTTTTTTTCCTCTCTTGGTTGTCGAAAGGACGATGGGGTCTCGCGCTTGATCGGATAGAGATGGAAGTGAACGTGGCGTCCCCGGTGCTCGGCATACTATTGAGGTTTCACAGCCCCCGAGGGTGAATGGAGCTCTTCTTTTCTCCTGGTTTTTATGAACCGGATCTTTTGTTTTATGGGCCGAGCTCTTCTGTGGTGAATTGAGCTATTGTGGAAGACCGGGCCTCTTTAGCATCAAATCTGTGACCATCCGTCCATCCTTCTTTTCCTCCTCTTTTCTACTAAAAAAACAAAAAGGACCAGGCAGACCCCCCTCCCCTGGAAAAAAAGGGCTCCTCTGAACCCTTTTCTCACCGTCCTCCTTGCCTCCAATGCCCCATTTCCCTCATCTCTACCCCTGCCCCCCCACCTTTCTCCCGCTCCCTCCTCCCACATCAGAGTGGCTACGTAATGTGCCTCCCTACGCATGCAAATGGGGATGCTACAAATGGTGGCTGGGACTGATGTCGATGAAAGGGTGATGCCGCGCGCACTCCCCCTGCGCCTCCGCCGCCACTGCCATCACCCCGGACCCGCGTGGGAGCGCCCAGCAGCCGATGACAACCGCCAACGGTGCCCGCAGCACGGTCGTTCGCAGCTCGCTCGTGGACGTCAATGAGATGCGTGAATGCGCGTGAAGGAGGTGCACACTGGTTCCTGC
>NC_050512.1:13978056-13997984 GCF_002922805.2 Oryzias melastigma
GGTGACTTCCTGACGTTTTTTTTTTTTATTATTAAATCTCCTTTTCACTTGTTTTCTTTACCATTTCAGTGTCTTTACCTTTTTTGATTTCATAAACTAGAATTTGTTGAATAATGCTAGAGTTAGGAAATGTAACACCTGTGATTGCTTAGATTACATAAGGGCCTCATGGCAAAGATAAAGGAAAGTCCAATCGAATATATTCCTTCATTGTAAGTCATTGGGTACATTGAGAAGCAAAACAAGCTTATATTATTCTTATATATTTGCTTATGCTTTGTAGAAAACAAGAATAGCTACATACGGCTAACGCTAGTGATTTTTTTGTTGTTGATGCCTATCTAGTACAAAAACAGGCAATCAGTAACACTGACAATAAAGTAATATCAAGCAATAACAAATTATTCAGCAAGATTTGATGCTGCAGCCTCTGCACATTGTCTTGTAAATCTCAGATGTAGGTCAGAGGACAGGGTCATTACAGCACAGATGCTGCAGTGGTGCATTCAGTGTTTTTTTTTTTTTTGCAACCTTCCAGCAGGACAGATGTTTGCTCTCCGAGGGGCTTGTAGCCAAGAGTTCTGGTCGTAGGATGATCTCATCACTCAGTACAGCGGACAGTAAAGCCAGCTTATGGCAGCTGAGAATATTTTGTGCTGTAGCTCTCAATGTGGGACTTAGCGTTGGTTATATTTAGCCAAGTGTCAAATACGCTGCTCTTGAGCGATTGCTTTACAATTTATTTTCCCGCTGCCTTTCATGATGTGTCGGCGGAGCACGTTGCTGAGATTCAGGTGCTCTCGTGCGGCGGGCCGGGTAGCGCTACTGCTACAGCTGCCTTACTTTGCTAATCCACAAGAAACAGCAGCAGTGAGAGGCCAAGGAAGCTCAGCGAGAAGGGGAGGAGCTGTTCCAGGCAGCATCCACACTGCTGCTGTTTGACCATTACATCATAGCTTCACACGCCGTGCCCGCCGTTCATTCATGATCTCACAATTGTACTTTCGCATCCTCCTCCTGCAGGTGATGTGTCTCCGATCAGTATGTCACCCATCAGCCAGTCGCAGTTCATTCCGCTGGGGGAAATCTTGTGCTTGGCCATTTCTGCTATGAATGCTGCCCACAAGCCTGTCAACCAGGAGGCTCTGGTGGAGCACCTTACTGCCAGCTTTCCAGGTACAGCCTGTCCCCTGGTTTTCTAAGATTGCACTTTTTAAAAGCAATGCTTTGATGTTTTAAAGGAAGGGTACTATCAACTTTGTGTTGTAAAGCATAATGAAAATAAGCATCTGATTCTGGCAACATTTCTTTGAAACAATCATGAAATCTTGAAAGTTATCAAGCAATCATACTTTGAAACAGTATAAACAGTTCATGTTTGGGGAATTATAAGACTACAAAAGTAGGTAATTACTTTCTTCTATGTGCTGTGATTTGGTAATCTGTTACTTTAAAAAAATTATTAGAAAATAAAAAAATATATATATTTATCAATCTTAAAAAGTTAATGGAAAGCCAAGTATTTCCCACAGACATGTCCCAAAACTATGTGAACCTTTAATGTTTTTGGAGGTTAAACCAATATTGAGTTTTTTGCTGTATATGCCTATTTAGTGTGTCATACCACACGTGGACAATTTTTAGCATCTCAGCCAGTATTCAAATGTCAAAAATGGAAATGAATTTTTATGACATTTGTTCTAAAAACATTAACTGTAAAGACCCACTCCAATGAAAATCATGTTTTTAGTGTTTTTAACATGTTCTTGTGGAATTTTTCTCATGATAGAGGACATATATAAAGAAAATTAAGATTAAAGTTGTGATTCTGAATATGTCTTTATTCAAGTTGTTGTGAAATGGAAGTAGACAAACAAGGCTGTTGGAAAAAGCCTGTAGCAGTAGGTGCTGCAATCGGTGTTCCACAAGCTCCTTGCTCCACTCCATTCTGATAAATCCACTTGAGAAACATAAAGATCCATATATCTCTTCATTTTCTTTGTTCTGAGCTGGCATCTGTCTCAACACTGTACGGTTTGATTGCTCCAACATTTTCTTGCCATTTTTGTTCCACTGCTAACGTTATATTGGTAATGTGGAGGGCTGTAAGCTAGTGGGAGAGTATGTAAACAATAGGGGCAGATTTACACTGCGCCAATCCAACAGGATTACTGCCACTCTGCAGAAACTATGTCCCAGAAAACAACACATTTTTTCTTTTTTACTTTGCCTCAAAATGGCAGCATCAAATTAAAAGACCACAGGTATCAGTTTTAAAATAGATCAAAGATGATTGGAGTGGGACTTTAAAAACTTTAAATAAAATGCATAGAAATAATACAGTATAAACTCATTAATATGTAAAGAGTTTGCTCAAAATAATTGTAATAGTAAAATGTTACTCAATGTGTTCTCTACAGGCGTGCCTACACCTAGCTCAGAGGTTTTGCGACACACTCTGAACATGCTGGTACGAGAGAGGAAGATATACCCAACTCCAGAGGGCTACTTCATTGTCACACCTCAGACATACTTCATCACTCCCTCCCTAATCAGAACAAACAACAAATGGTATCATCTGGAGGATCGCCTACCAGACCGTCAGCAGCAGCAGCAGACGCAACCTCAGCATTGCACTTCACCTCAATCTGGCAGCGTCACACCATCCACACCTGGCTGCCTAAGAGAAAGGCCTCCTCGCAAGAATCACAGTGACTCATACAATTCTTATCGGGAAGACTCGTCCAGACTGCATGCCCCTGTGCTCCAGAATAAGCCACCCAAGGAACACAAAGGGGAATCTGGTCAAAATAAGCCACCCAAGGATCACAATGGCGGTGAGACTGTACCAAGCACGTCAGCCAAGGAGCACAGAGGAGAGCCACCATCTTATCCCCACCCCCCACCTCCCACTTCCCCTCCTGTCCAGCCGTCACCACCTCAAGATCCAGTTGATAAAAGCAAAAGCATCACTTCTTTCCAATATAAAACTGACACTCTAACCAAAAAGAAAGAAGGAAGTGGTGGTGGTGGGGGAACTGGCGAGAAGCAATCTAAAAGATTTGGACTCAGGCTTTTCAGACTGAGTTTCAAGAAGGACAAAATGAAACAGTTGGCAACCTTCTCAGCCCAATTCCCACCAGAGGAATGGCCACTCCGTGACGAGGATGTACCAACCACACCCATTCCCCGTGAGGTTGAAATGGAAATAATTCGCAGAATCAATCCTGACCTAACAGTGGAGAATGTTGCAAGGCACACAGCAGTGATGAAGAGGTTGGAGGAGGAGCGTACTCAGAAGAACAAAGCAGGGTCCTCTGCCCAGCACAGTGCACGCAGCAGAAGGGGCCGGGGCCATCGGAGGGCCCCACATGGTAAGTCGCGTTCGCACAGTAAACCCCGTACGTCCAGAGGAGACCCATCCGAGGGATCAAACTGGGATCTTGTCTTCATGGAAAGGGATTACCGCTTCTTCAGCCACTCATTAGTTCGCTCGCCTCGGGAGGCTATGTACACCTTGGAGCGCAGACGAAGTGGAGGAGCTACGTACCTGGTTCACAGCAACCCCAATATTACAGAATCGTACTGTCCTGTAACCCCTGAGTGGGATGTGTCTGGGGAATTAGCCAAAAGACGGACAGAGATGCCCTTTCCTGAGCCTTCACGTGGAACATGTCAGTCCAGAGTGCAAAGAAGTCACAGTCACAATCAGGATAGGAAGTCACGTCACGATAGATCAGATCAGGCTAAAGAAAGATCTCGGTCCATGGACAACTCTCTCAAGGGCCCATCGCTGGGTGCACCTGAAGACTTTGAACCTACTCTGGAGGAGCGTAGTCATTACTACACTGATGATGGTACCTTGCGGGCCACACAGAAGTCCTCACATTACTCAAGAATCATGTTTTCTGCTGCTAAGTTCCACTCCGATTTTAATGTGCCTGATTTGGGAAAAGGGAGTTTGGATGATTCAAGGATCCGGAGTACAATAGAAAGGAACAAAAGCAGAGACAGCTTGCCTACATACAATGAGTTAATGGGACTTTCTCCAAAGCCCTCAACAGATGAGTACTTCCAGTGCAATACATCAAATGAAACAATCCTTACTGCCCCTTCGCCTCAGGCAAAATCTGAATATGACACATTAACCTCATCAGGGGGACTCCGAAAGGGCTCTCCAGCTGACCGGCAAACTCCTCACCTTACCTCTCCTCATACGATGGAGTACAAAGAGGAGTTGTCAGCAGTGAAGGGACAGAGTGGCTCTGCACGGCTGACGCCAAGCCAGACACCGGAGCCAGCTCAAACTGCCCGTTTGACGCCACACCAACACAACGTGGATCCTGGAGGGGGAGGAGGCAGTTTGGTGATCAAGAGGAAAGAGATCTTCAGCAAGGACACTTTGTTCAAACCTCCACATAATGCCTTGTCCACTGGCTACGTGGACAGCAGCTACACCAAGTCTGGCACATTGCGGAAAGCCTCACATGCCAAATCAACAGAGGCCGTTGACAATCCTGAGCCCCAGCAGCCTTCCAATTCAAACACTTCCTCAACGTCACCTGCAGTCTTACAGAGCTGCTTAGAGCCAACAGTCCCCTCCGCCTCCTTTGACTATTATAATGTATCAGACGATGATGATGAAGAAGAGGCAGAGGACGACTCGCACAAAGAGCTGGTGACGGCCGAGGACAGCAAAGACCATGGGGAAGGGGGCGGTAATAGTGGAGTCAGCGGTGGTGGTGGGGAGGGAACCATGCAGTGGCTGCTGGAACGGGATAAGGACCGTGATCTGCAGCGGAAACTGGAGACCAACCTGACCCTTCTCAGTCCCAAAGAGACTGAGAACAGCAACAGCCAGAAGTCAGCCCACTCTGCCCGATTGGACAGCATGGACAGCAGCAGTGTGACGGTGGACAGTGGATTTAACTCCCCCAGGTATGAGCTTAAATCAATTGCATGTTGTAGAAAACAATTGACATGCCATGTTGGCTTTGTTGACACCAGTACATAAGATCCAACTTTGATTATGTGGGTTTGGATTGAATGACCTAGGAGTTTCTTGAAAACCACTTCTGGTTTAGCCTTGAACAAATGCACCTCCGTCAAGTCTTAGTCACCTCTACTTGTATAGAGGTTGGGCTGTATGGGTGCTGCAGGTTTTTGGCTTGTCTGAGACCTTGTAGGGTCATAGACAGGAGCGGCTGGATCTTAAGAGGTGTGAAGATGTGTCTTGCAGTCCCTTCAAGACTTGTACTACCGCCTTAAGGGACAAAATGAAAATTGAATGATTGTTGTGCATGTAGTAAGTGTATCATGAAGTATTTGTAAGGCAAATTAAGTTATGTACAGATGTACAGATGATGCTGACATACGCTGCCCCCCTTACCCCACACTTTTTTTTCGCACACTGGTTCCTTACTGACTGCTATTTTGACTGCTACTGACTGATATTTTGTGCAGGCAACCTTCATACCTTGTACTGGTTTATCAATTTTTGTGCGCGCAGGCAGTTGTAAGTTGTGTAGTTGTAAGGCTAGTTGTGACGGAGGCCTGGTTAATCCATGATGGCGGTCAGGTTTCCTTGGTCGCAAGGCTGTTAGAAGGGAATTGCCACAATTTCGGCTAAATGAGACACAACCTGATGGCATCATCCATGTTTGGAATTTTACATCTGTGGTACAATTGCGTGCATATTGCGCCATTTAATCTTTACTTATTTCGATCGATTACAAGACACAATGGCGAAGAAAACTCAATCCAGAAAATTGCTGTTTCCACCCCCAGGATTTCGAAGACAAGGCTGTTGTTACTGCATTCTAAGTACAAGAAGGGTAAACATATTTTCAGTCTGACTCAGTTCCAAAAAAAATAATCTTCACAGCATATTTACTTTCTAATGCAACTAGCCATACAGCAATATATCGACAGCTTTAACTACTATGACAACTAAGCAATTGTATTTACTTGATATACAGAGCAAGTGGCAAATAATTTCAAATGTAATTCAAAAAAAAGTATAGTTATTTGGTATGTCTTAAAATACAAAAAGGAAATAAGAAAAAAAAACACCTATCTTGTCTTGGAGGCACCATTAATTAACCACAAACTTTTTTTTATAAATGTAAACATCTTCATAAAAACATTTTTTTATGTATAAAAAAACAGACTCTCAAAGATTGCTTCAAATCAGTGTAAATATAAAATACCAAGCCACTAAAACACTGGAGACATTCACATCATCAAGCTTGAGAAGGATAAACACTTATCAGAAGTTTGTTTCACTTATTATGGACAGTCCCAAGCAAAACCAGCCAACCTTGGTTCAAACTAGACTGCATAATTGGGGTAGGGACGCAATACGATTGATTCAATGGTTGATCACCATAAAGGCATAAGACTTTATCAAACCTTCTTGCATAGCTTTCAATGCTGTAAGCTTTCACTGTAAGAGCAATGTCCCAGCCTCTTGAGTTTTTTTTTCCTATTTGAAATTGGTACAAGAAGAAAACAAGATGTTGGCTGTTTTTTTTATTGTTGCAGACATCCTTAACCATTTGGCCTTCTTAACCCAAAATTTCGCTAATTTTTCATTACTACATCCCTTAAACTTATTCACACCACAAATGCTTCTTCCTGGCACAATTTACCAAACACAAATGATTGCATTGGAACAAACGGTGAGGGCTATGTATATATATGTATATATATTTCACTATATAAGGCGTTCGCCATTTTGTAGAGCTGTCCGATAATACAATTCCATAATCGAGTGCCCTAGAAATTTCCCAGAGGTCTTTGTGAAAAACCAGAGTGCATCAGTGCATCTATATTGGCAAATATAGACCACAATGCATTGTCTGAACAATTTTTGTGAAAAAATGTGTTTAAATGTAATTTTTAAATAAACCATCAACTTTTTCAACTTCAGAACACAGTCATAAATAGATGTCGTAAAATGCCCATATTGATTAGATTTTCACTTTGTGAAATCAGCAACGTTATATTACTGTTTTAAAAAAAGCAGTGAGCATGGTGTCTGAATTGTTGTTAAAATCCAGAGCACTAGATAGTTTTTTAGTAGTTAGGGATCAGGGTAGGAATTCAGACATACCTAAGGAGTTTGTTGTCCTTTTCTTTGTGCACAGTTTTAGCTTTGAAGGCAGAACTCAAAAACGTTATCACTCGCAGTGCATGTTTTATGTTGTTTCTTTTTTATTTGAGGGATAAGACTTAAAAGTTTATCTTAGTTGGTGTAAAATATTGGCAGCTAAAGGACCAATGTATTGTTTCAATAATATTAGGTCAATAGTAGAGTATCTGTTTTTGACAAGATAAAAAGACAATCATTTGAATTGGCTACAGAAGGACAGATAGCCTAGTAATATAGTTTTGAAACTTAGTTTGACTGTCTTTCAAGTTTATGAATATATTGACTTGGCATAAGAAAAAAGATCTGTGTTCTCTGGGGTCAGTTGGACTTTGTAACAGAAAGTTTGGGCTTAAAGTTGGATTTTGTGCCATTGGATGCACTGTGAGCTCTGCCTACTCAATGCTTCTAAATGGCTTGGCTTAGGCCGGTGCATGGTAGCTCTGTCACCATTATTGTACGTGTGTGTGAACAGGACTGTGCCTGTGAAGACTTGAAGCGAGGGTAAAAAGCACCATGGAACTTACATGCCATTAAGATTCCATACAAGTCTTGTGTTCCAGACAAAAAAAAAAAAAACAAGAAATTTGAGTACCATATTTTCTACACTATAGGATGCACCGGTTTGTAAAGCGCACCGTCAATGACTGGTCTATTTTTTAGCTTATCATAAATAAGGCACACTGAACTGTAAGGCGCATTAAGCGAGAGATGAGTCATCAGTCAGAGTTTATTAACTTTGCTCACAATAATTCTTGTTTGTAATTCTGAATGAAAAGAATGCTACCTGTTAGCTATGTTAGCGTATTTACTAAACACCCAACCTTGTTTGCAATAAAAAAAATAAAAAAATAAAAAAATAAAAATAGAGAGAGAGAGACTGACATTTTGACAGAGCACTATGTACCACTCAAAACTTTTTGGACATCAGTAAACACAACCAGAAGGAATTCATATATAAGGCACACTGTTGTTTTCTGAGAAAAATTAAGGCTTTTTTGTGTTATAGTGCAGAAAATACTTTATGAGTATGTCTGAATTGGTTCACCTCTCATCATACAGTGCACTATATTGTGTGTTTTCCATTTTGTAGTGCTGTCCAAATCTACAATTTCAAAATCAAGTGTTCTAAAATTTCCCAAAAGTCTTTGCAAAAAAACACTGTGCATTGATGCTCACTACATTAGCGAATATAGACCACAATGCATTGTGTTTGAACAATTATTGCCAAAAAGATGTGTTTAAATGTAATTTTTTAATAAACCATCCACATTTTCATCATCAGAAGACAGTTTAGCCATGAATAGACATTTTGAAATGTTTGTATTGATTAAATTTTCACTTTGTGAAATCGGTGATGTCATATTTGCCATTGAAAAAAAAAAAAAAGTAGCGACCATGATGTCCGAATTGCTTTTAAAATCCAGGGCACTATAGATAGTTATGCACAATATAGTATTTTAGGAGTAAGGAATTAGGGTGGGAATTCGGATATTGCCAATATGTTTAGCTTTATTATACAAAACAACAAATCTCTAAGCTAGCAACCAACAATTTTGATGAGTGGTAATGGTGAACAAACCATTATGCATGCGTGAGTGTGTTCATTTCAAAGTTACCTTAAATGTTGCACTAAATGTCTTTTAATGTCACTATAATTTTTTCTTTTTTTTCATTTTGGAAATGTTGCATAAATGCCCCCAAGACTCATTCAAAGCGTGAATATTATTTAAAGATTAAAGGTTATCTGCTGTGATTTGTTTTTAGGATCTATAGCAGAAATACCTTCCTTTGCAAGATCAATAATTTCAGTAATTTTTCCCTATTCTTTCTTTTTAAGTCGTGTGTTTCCCATCATTCAATTTATGTGGCCATTTCCTCAAATATTTCCAGTTTTTCTTTCTTCTTAACCCTTCAAAAAATAAGTATAATTCCCACATGTCCTATATTTGTACAAAATTTAAAGGTTTGTCTTTCAAATTTGTTTGACATCCTGCAAGGATTGTATTACAGATGGAGTGAAAATGAATCGTTAAAAACTCATTGTCCAAATGAAAGCTTAGAATATTCTTTAGAAATAGCATAAATTGCTAAATGCCACTTTATGATACACATACTATGTGTTTTTATTGTTTTTTGTAATTTAGATTTATATAAACGATATTCCTTTTTTTCCCTCCAAGCTTGGCAAGCACAAACATGCACATGTTGCATCAAATCCAAAGGCTTAAAACAAGAGTTAAAGGAGGAGCTTTGTCTTTATCTGTGGTGCATCATTTAGCCCAAGCTTAGAAATAATTACAAGTTTCCCATAATGCACTGCAGCAGCATCCAACAATCCACTATGCCACCACTTTTAAGCACTTTTCTTTGAAACTCTCTTGCCTCTCTAGTCACAGTTTACACGATCTTACTCGAAACAGATTATAGGGATGCTGGCAAGTCATAGTAACAATTTCAGACTATTACATCTGTTTTCACAGCCCGTCTTCATGTGTGAGATAGATTAAAATGTTTTATTGCAAAAGCTGAAGGTTTTCCAGATGTAGATAGGTTCAAGTGAATTATGTGTCTCTTTATTTTCTTTGTTTAGTAACTTCAGAAACAGCTTTTCCATTTTTATTCCAATGTCCTTTTTATATTAGAATTTTTTAGAAATGTTTTAGTATTCTCTAATGGCAGCTTAGAAAGTTACCGTAATTTAGTTTTTAGAATTCTTCTGACTAATTTATGGGATCCTGTAATAATAACTTTGTTTGGTAATTGAATTTAATGTTATAGTTAAAATGTGTTAATACTTTCTAAAATAAATAATTATATCATTATAAAAAATGTAATGATTATGAAAAAGACATGAAAACCTTTTCAAACCTGGCAATTCATATTCTTTTTTATGAGCTGTAGATTAGCTGCTTTTTTTTTTTTTTCAGTTCACATATTGTTCTTCATTTAAATACATGTTAAGTTTTTGCGGTGCAAAGGTTTAAGTTTGGTTTGACATCTGAAGTGTGTTACTGCATCATTTTGATCGTTTACTTTTGCATTTCAGCTTTAGATTGTCGAAAATCTAGTTGGAATAAATGCTGATCTCCAGTTGTCTATCTGCATCTTCAAATGTGGTTTGAAACCCCAAATGCATAAAGCCAGAAAGACAGACTGGACAGAAACTTAAACAATTTATCAATTACTTAAAAATAAGATAAAGAACAAAGTTTAAGTTTGATAGAAGCTAGAATATGAAAAACTGAGACTTGATGTGTGGAAAATCTGACAGTGAGTAACAGTGACTTTAGGCTTAAGCCCATTGATGGTAAATAGGGCTGCCACAAACGATTATTTCAGTAGTCGACTAATCGCCCATTAATTTTTTCGATTAGTCGACTAATCGAGTTATGCAAAAGCTGGATGTAAAACACACATTATTCTTAACCATCATTAGCTTTAAACCAACTAAAAATAAAGGCAATTAAGATGATAGTTTATTAAACATTTAATGAATCATGCAGCTTCTTTCCTTTATTTGTTTCTGGGATTAAACAAAGATTAAATTAAATAAGGTGGTTATCATCTGAAGCAAATGAACTATTTTCCACAAAAGATAACATTTTGGTCTCACTGAGTCATTAGAAAGTGTATATCGTACTTTTGAGATAATAAAAAAGAAAAAAAAGACCAACAGACTATTACATTAGTCATCGACTATTTCAATAATTGATCATTCGTCGAGTAATTGACAAGTCGTGTCAGCCCTTATTGTAAATAATAAAGTGAAATTTTTGTGATGAAGAAACACTTAAACCAGATGTGATGTTGAATTGATTAGGGGAGCTCAAAGAGAACCTTCAGAGTCTATGTATGGATGTTTTAGGCTTCTGTGTTCAGAAACTCAGGTATTCACGCATAACCCATACCCAAGTTTCTGCGACCATTTTTGGGCTATACATACAAAACGTTCAATGCACACTGAATGTGCATTGAAACTTAAACCAGGTCAAACTTTAACCAATCAGGGACTTAAATTAGTTGTGGCGTATTTCTAAGTATGAGTAGTCTTTCATATATCAGAATAGAAATGCAAAAGAAAATGTCTGGAATAAGATTCCTGAGATCTGCACCGCTGAAACATTTCACACCAATCCTCTTCCAATTGTAGGTGGTGGATGTGTGCTGGTAAACAGTAGTAAAAAGAAGCCTCTCTGCTTGACCAGTACCATAGGCCATAATCGTGTTCAAGAATGTGTGCTTATTAAGTTCATGAACACGTGTCACATACCTGGTGTGTTCGTAGCTTGACAGTTGTCAGTCAGTGGAGGAGAGGGTTGCCTCTTGGTGCTTTTGGGTTTGTGCCTAATGTCAGTTCAGAGTAGCCAGCTTTCTTGGAGTTGCTGGAGAGCGCACTGGAGAATGCCCCTCTGACAACCCCATTAATCTGCCAGGGGGATTGCAAGGCTGAAATGGGCAAAGAAAAGGAAAGACGGGTGTGGATGGGCTAAGTGTACCTCAACCTCGGCTTTCGCTGAGTTTAAAACCCACGTGTTGGGGACTACTTTTGATTTCCTCAATGAAGATTCGATCAAACTGTCAGACGCCTCTGGTGGGGAAAGCAGTCCTCCACCAATATACTCTCTAGTCCAGGAGGAATGTTGTTGACCTTGATTGCAAATGTTAATAGGCAGTAGGAAGAATTATGTCAAGATCTTTATCAATGCTACCAACATTTGTTTGTTTACTGAGAAAGCAAGGATTTCAGACCTAAAAACCAGGTCACCGATTACAGGACTGAGGTGGTTTAAAACATGTGTGTGTTGAATCGGGTCCATCCTGAGAATCTTGGGGGTCTAGATCAGGGCTTCTCTATCCTAGCCCTTGAGATCTACCACCATGCCCACCTTAGCTCTGGGGGGAGTGACCGTGATGCAGGAGAAGGGTGGATAATCCCTGATCAGAAGATCTCAGGTTCAGTTCTTGCCCTGCCTGCCCAGGTGTCGAAGTGTCGTTGGGCAAGACACTGAACCCCACATTACTCCTGGTGGTTATAGACTGGTTCCAATGTTCGGCGGCAGATCATTGTGTGAATGTGAATAGTACTGTGATTGTAAAGCGCTCTGAGCCTTCTAAAAAGATATAAAAGCATTGTATAAGTATACGGCATTTACCATTTTTTTTCTCCCTTCCCTCCTTGCTTCTGTTTTGCTGACTCAGGTGTTTCTGTTATGATTGTCTGATCAACAGCTAGACAAGTAAAGAGAGCTGGAAAAATGGTGAGAGTGTTAGATTTCAAGGACTAGGATTAAGCCGTGTTGATTTAGATATTGTAGGATTGTCTTGGTTGACATGTTAATGCAATACCATCATGTGACTTCTACTTCTGGAATGGCAAATTGGGGTTGAGGCTTTAAAGAAGTGAACCAGACAGAGGGTGTGTTCTAATAACAGGTTAGCCAGGAGGAGAAAGAGACTTCTTATGGCAATGGAAACCTGAACTAGTTTTTTAAATTTTTACAAGGGTCCTCGGGAAATCCTTGAAGTTCACTCTTTGTCTTTTGTGGGCTTTGGGAAGATAATCGACCAAGTTCCACACAATGTCTTAGTCTTTGGAAGCCATAGATTCTCTGCCGTTTGTGGATGACATTGCCCTTTTTTTCTCTCCAAAGCCATGATGTTCAGCTTTCTCTGGAGCAGTTTGCAGCAGTGTAGAACAGTGATGCAAATCATCTCTCTTACCAGCTGAGGTCTTCATTTTCAGAGGGAAAAGGGTGGAATCTTCCAGGGTTAGGAACGAAGCAGAGTTTAAAGTCCCACTCCGTTCATCTTTTGACCTATTGTAAATTAGTTGTGATTATGGTGTTTCTAGGCAAAAACAGAAAATACCTGTCCTTTTCTAGGACATAGCTTCTGCAGAGCGGCAGTTGTTCATCAGAAATTTGTCCAATGGTTGGACCGTTGTCAAGGACTAAGCCCACCCATATTTCCCATCATCCTTCTGTTTGCACTCTCTCCCATTAGCTTACAGCCACTCACAACCCCAAGCTAATATTACCTGTACAGCAAAAACAGCGAACAGTATTGGAGTTTTCCAGCTGTACAGTTTTGAGTCAGATGCCAGCTCAGACGAGGAAAACGAATATATTTATGTATCTATTCCAAGTGGATGCATCAGAATGGAGTGGAGCGGGAGCTTTTGGCGTGCTATAGTCGCTTCTACGTCACAACTACAGGCTTTTTCAAATGGCATTTTTGTGTCTGCTTCTATAATAACGATTTGAATAAAGAACTACTTAGAAATGCAATTTTAAGCTTAATTTTCTTAAGTTAGGTCCCCCATCATCAGCAGATTTCCTTAAATATTTGGGCAACAATCAAGGGATTGGTGAAGCTTACATTTATCGATTTGCAGTAAAACAGACCTTGTAATAGTTTGTTGAGTTGGAAGACAAAATTCTACTCTCTCCACTTTTTATGAGTGTGAACAAGTGGTTAAGATCATTCTAGAGCTGCTACACACCGGGAAAAGCAAATAGAGGTAGTCTGGATATCCGGCGGTAATGTCACCCAGACGCCCTCCTCGTGAGGGCATACAGGCATCTTCAACCGGGAGAAAGTTCCCCTCAGACCCATGACAGCCTGGAGAGACGTTATCTCTCAGTGAGTCTGGGAACGCCAGACCACATGACCTCATGACCCTTCCGAGATAGAAACAATTCTTTGTTTTAAACCATTGATGTTGTGTGTCTTTTCTGGCTTTTGTAGATTCAAATGGTCACTTTAACTTTACACTCCTTCTGCCTTTTTGCCAATTTATCTTAATTGATGAATCAGTATAATACACCATGTCAGGTGTTGTGTTTCATATATATTTGAATTTTTTAGACCTTATGACTGTATGTCTGCTTTTTTTGTAGGTTTTTGATGCATTTTGTTCAGGTTTTGCTCAACTTCCAAACACTATGACTGACGGTTCTTTTTTTGTGATTATATGTGTTGAGATGTTCCAAAATTAAAAATATGAAGGAAAAATGACAAGGCCAAAATGTCAATTTGCAAACTATGTTATGTGTTTTGAAATTATTTGTATTAGTTTGAAACTTGCTTTGAATTTGTTGTACTTTTTTTATCAACAAAGTAAAAGCCTCTTCTTTTCTGTGTTGCACAGAACACGGGAAAGCCTTGCATCCAACACATCCAGCATTGTGGAAAGCAATAGACGGCAGAATCCAGCGCTGAGCCCAGGCCACATTGGCACTAGCAGTATAGGACTGCCATTCAGCTTTCGCGCCATCCCGGAGCCGCCCACCACACAGCCTGAGAAACTCCAGAAATCATCGAACTGCCTGGCCTCCATCACCAGCGTCTGACAAGCAGGGCAGACTGTGACAGTGGAGGTGATGGAGTAGAGACGAGAGGCGGTCCGCCGTATTCGTCTCTTGCTTTCTTCAGACAGAACATACATGAAAACTCTGTCTCTCACACACACTCACACATCTTCAGACTCCTGAAGATCCATTTAATGGGACTGTTATGAAAACAGGCATGGCTTCAAGAGACTGTTCCTGCAGCATCAAGAACTTACCTGCAAAAAGGAGAAGAACAGATTATCAAGGCCGCAGTAGGAGCAGAAACCTACCTGAAGTACTTTGATTTTGGTGACATGGACTATAGTTTGGCTTATATCAAGATTCTTGATTACTGGTATTGGAAAGTAGTAGACTATAGGTTTCAAGTTACATTTGGAAATATCAAAAAAAAACTTTTTATATGGCTTAACAATACATGTCCAATTAAATGTTCTCCTTCCTGAAATAGCGTTAAGTTCTTCAGGACGATTTAATGTATCCGCACAATGTCAAGATAATAGAAACTGATCCTGAGAACAACGAATGAAAGATATAAAACATAAATCAGCTCAGATTTGTGTACCACAATGCAAATTATGTATGTATACTCGATACTTTTGATATCCTAATTATTATAATGGTGGTATTAAAGATGCTATGTGACCAAGGTGATGGTTTTATGAACAAAATACATCTCACATACCAAGAATTAAGATACGAGGAGTTTTATAGTAAGACCACATTTTAAAGTCATCTGTTTGCATTTTAAGGTTTTGTTTAATTTAAGAGGTATTTAAATTTAGTAAAAAAAACATAATTCTTGAAAACTTTCATGCTTCCTTTCATGAAGGATTGTGGGATCTGTTGGCTGAAACTGAATGATAACCGAAGAACAGACCAATGAAAACCCAAAATGGAACAGCTGAAATGTCCAAACCAAGCTTATGAAAGCCCCAAATGACTACAATTAAATTAGATTCATTTAAAAAAGACAAAGACATAAAAGTTATGTCACATTCTGCACGCTTTTTACCAAAAAGGTTGCTACAAAGACTTAATTCTCACTTTTTTTTTTTTTTTTCAGATGACACATTTCCAACTTAACTGCATTTAAAACAAGTAAATTGAACTCTGCGGTGTCCCTGTTCTTTCATTCTTGTGTTTGCTTACTTTTCATGACAGAAATACACAAATAAAAGATGAGTTAGGGATTTACGAGTTGGAAAAGTAGATAAATTAAGGAATTATGGGAATGTTTAGTGTTTTTCCAAAGGAAAGTTTTTATTATTGACGAGGGTCATTATAAAAGCTGTTCCAATCCTCCAAACATTTTTCCTATAAGCCATTGTTTAAAAAAGGTAATGATTTATTGTACGTGTCTGTAACAGTAAACATTGTGAATGTTCACCTGATTACAGATTCAAAAAGAAAAAGGACACCTGACATCATGAAGAAGCAGCTTGTGAAACCTATCATTTTGTATATTTTTGTTTATTTACCTAAATTGATAATAAAGTAGTATTTTACATTATATTTTAAACTAAATTGTGTCAGTATATAAAAATATATCTATAAAACTGCATTGTAGGATTTTTGTTTAAAGTTTGGCATTTCTGACAAAAATTAATACAATTTTGGTTAATTCTGAACCACACCGACTACATTAGAGCTTTATGTAAATGTCATATTTACAAAGGATGTGTCTTATTATTTTCAGTATTCACTCATGTTCTATTTTGTCTTTTCTTCACATTATTTTATAAGATGTAATTTTTGTATTAAATATAACATTCACATTGAAAATTACTTAAAAAAAAAGGGTGCTCTATAACCCAATATTTTAATTTGTGCTAACATACCAAAGTATTATCTCAACTCCCTGCCCAAAAAAGTTAAATGTCTTTTTTAGCTGTCCCTGAAACGAGATAAACACACTCAGGGATGGTGACGTCACTCTAGTTCCCCAGATTGGACTGTAGGGGGAGACAAAGAGACGCAGGGCTTGAACATGCTGCTGCAACATCGCTGCAATCTGTGGAAACACCTCTGACATGCGGCCACTACAGGCTGACCCAGCCGCTGTTTTGGCTCCCCTGTTCACATCCCAAGATGCAATGCACTATGTGACGCGCCATCGAGGTTGCTGCGAATTATAGACATCTTCAGTGGTCAGTAAATGTAGAAATTAAAAATTTATTTTTATTACGCATGTATGTTTTATGTTAGTGCTTTGTTAAATGTTCAGAGAAGAAGAACAATCGCCATTTCAGACCCAGCCTTTAAAAATAGGACGCTGCCGCCCTCTAGTGGCCACTTCCAGATATGACAACACAAGCCTGGATATATAATATAATATATTTTGAGGTTTCGTATTAAAATAACATATTAACAGTTAGATATCTTGCAAGCTGATGTTGACTATATTATCACTTTTATAAAAAAAAAAGGGGGGGGGGGGATTGGAGAATACTGATGTGTTGGACAGACTTTTTTGCTAGATTTTTTGGTGTGGGAAAGAAATTAAAGGATATCATTACTGTCATGAAGCTGGGTAAACTCTGGTTACAAATCAAAATGCTTATACTGGGTGCTGATTGTACCTAAAATCCATAAACATAGATGTATGTTCATGTTGATATGGCATGGAGGGGATCAACCTTTGCCAAAGGCTCTTCTCTTTTCTCCACACCTTTCTTTTTAAGTCTTGACCTCACATTTTTTTAAAGACTTATATCTAAGTTTGACCGGTCTAACTCTGAGCCATAGCTGGGGGTCATTTGAAGATGCTCTGGCTGTTTTTTTCCTCTCCTCCCTTACTGTGTAAACCTTTTCCTCATTCCACTCTCCTATATCCTCCATACATGTGACCATCACAGTTACTAATATTGTTTTTTAGAGACGACCTCGAGAATTTGAGTGGAGACGATGGAAAGGCCTGACAACAGTTGTGATCATATCACAATAAGAAGACGCGGGATAATGGAATGACCGGGACGCTATACAGGAGGAGTTATTTAGAAAATCTACTTTTTTACACTGTTTCTATTGAGTCATAAACCTACGGAGCTCATGTTCAGGTTAACATCAGTAGTAAATAGGGGAAAGGATGATAGTGGGATGATCCTATGAGACAGAGGATTTCTTTTATTTTGAAAGGAAGAAAAACATTGTTTAAAAAAAGACTTTTCTACCATCTATTTCTGTTTATTTATGCCCAAAGAGGAAACATATTTTTAAAGTATAATAATATGAATGCTTCTACCTTTTAAAAAAGATTAAATAAGACTTGACGGCTCCTATGAGGTTTTGATGAGTGGGAAACCAGCCCAAATGGCTCTTTTAGTATTAAAGGTTGCAGACAACCGTCCTAAACACAATAGTAAAACTTGAGCTTTAGTGGAAAATACATTTCACCACAGCTCTATTACAGTCAAATTTTTTGTTATTTTCTTACATTTTGAATAGTTCAAGCGTCTATAGTGTGAGCTGTTTCTTCTTAAATGAAGTCCTGGTTAATTTTTCTTCATGCAGAAGATCAGGATCCAGGAAAATGCAAGTGCTAAAGTCATTCAATCTATGACTAAAACGTTCAGATTTTTCCAGCTGCTGGACAGAAAACTCCAAAATAAACAAAGGCCTCAGCAGAAATACAGCCAGTATGGTCAAACCAAGACCATCCCAGAAAGGAGAAACCTCCATTCGTTCTTAAATCACCTTTAAAAATGTATAAACGCCTCGTTTGGAAACCATTTTGTCATTTGTTGGTTTTAACCTTTTCTTCACTGTGTTCAGTTAAATCCCATTTACTCTTTCCACACTAATAATAACTCTTTTTCCTAAAAGTCCCACTCCATTTTTGTACAGATTCTCCAAATTCTCCAGTTTTTGTGATCATTTCCCAACAAAGATGCGACTTCTAAAACACTTTTCTGTGTTTGTTTTCATATTTATGGATATACTTTACTCTGAGAGGCTTAAGGAAATCATGGTATGGCCCCTTTAAATCCCTGCAGGATCAAATTTAATACGCCATTTTCAATTTTACTCAAACACTTTATGAAATTTAATTATTGTCACATTGCATCAACCTAGTAACTGTTCCATTTGATGTTTCAGTACAAGTTTTAATGGTTTTCTTACCATAACCATTTCAAATTGGACAAAGTTCTTCAAAAACCGTATGTGTTCATCTCTTGAATCAAGCAGGTGTGTAGCTTTATGAGTGAATTACTGCCCCCTGCTGGATTATCTATGCACTGCATGTATCTGATGGTATACATCAGGTCTTTCAGGGAAAAAAATCAAACTGCTGTTGAACAGAGCTGACAAAATCATGTATCAAGCATGACACATTTGGGGTTATAGGGTTAAGCTGCTATTTCGCCTGAGTTTGCATTTCTCAAGCAAATCTTAGTGGAATTTGCACTTTTGTTGTAAGAACTTTTATTTAATTTGTCTACGTTATTTTGAAGCTCCAGACATTTTTAACAACCAAGTTCAAAGGAAGGTAGAGGTGACCAAAAAAAAAAGGATGGATTATGCAATCAAAAGTCAGTTCCAGAAGAATATGAAAAACAACAGAGGGTAAGATATAAAGCACACAAGTGTTTTGGACCTGTGTGTATTTTATTGAGTGATGTAGAGGACGTATCGTCGGTGTCCGAGGTGGAGCAAGGAAACAGAAACTACAGTGGATCAGGTTTTCAGCTTGGCACATACAGCAATGTTAAGTTCAACTCACAGACACACACACACACATACATACAGTTCTCTAGAGTCAGATACGACACACATTTGCACAAAGGAGAACTTTAAACACAGCATTTTTGAAATGATAAACAACAGTCCCTACTTCTTTGCCTTCGTGCTCCAAACACGTCTCTAAAGCGGGAAAAATGATCCGATAGGATCTGGGAAACCACTTTGGGAGGTCGTCAAAGTAAGATAAGCACCTACAGTAATTACACACTCTTATCTTACACATGGAGGACACCTCCCACGTCTACAACAAAACCACTCAGTGTCTCCAAACACATAAAAAAATACCTTTGAAACACTCCACTGATGCACCTGTGCAGCAGCTCAGGAGCAGCCTGCCATTACTTACATTTGGTTCTAAGGCAATGTTGTAGTTCCATAGGACTAGAGCTGTTGATGCAGCCTGCTGTTCACACGCTGGCTGTGTCTCCATTTGAAACCCTTCATCTTTGTTTTAGCACCATGGGAGTCCCTCGCTTAATCACTCACAATCAAGACATTTGTGAAAAATATTCCCTTCTGATATCCACTAATATATATATATATATATATTCCTTGAAGAATAAACTAAACAGCAACATGATCAAGATGAACTCAAAAATCTTAGATGCAAGGCTCAACGTCACAGATCATTTGGAAAGTCTGTTTGTTTTCATGTGTTCTTGTCTCTCCGATCCACAAAGATT
>NC_050512.1:13998032-14063659 GCF_002922805.2 Oryzias melastigma
CTTTGTTTGTTCTTTTCTCCCCCACACACACAGACAGTTAACACAATGGATTTTACAATACAAAGAAATAAAATAATCTGCTGCCACTTTGAGCTGGGCTGAACAGGGCCAAGTCCCAAAGGCAACAGAACGTCAGTCAGCAGTTTCTCTTGAGTTATTGTTGGGATAAGCAGCCGCCTGATAACAGTAAGTTGCACAGTTCAAGGATTAGGGGTCACCAAAGGCGCTGAACTCCCTTTGCGGATGCATTCTTTAGTTTCTTTTGCATCTATGGTTTATTATTCGGGATACAAGTCTAGTGTTTTTCTGCCTTTGCACAACCGTCGCCATGAACTCTCCACACCGATACTTGATATGCGACCGTGACACGTCTCCTCCGTGCCAAGGACTCATGCAGCGTTCAGATGGACTTCCCCAAACTTGGTTGATATCTTATAGTCTTTGATGCCTCGTGTCAGAGAGCGGTGACCCGCGTGGATCCGTACGGGGAAGCAGGTATTCACATTACAGTCGTCTTCCTCCGATCCCAGGCCGCTGTCTGCATCTGTTCTCGTCGCCATGGAGACGCTAAGGGTAACAGTGGCTGAGGATGCACAGAGGTCAGAGGTGACTGCCCGGGTTTACAGTCACTTCCTGGCATGAAGGTTCTCCTGGAATTTGGTACTCGTGTATCGCAGGTGAAAGCCCTTTTTGCTGATAGTGTCGTCGCTATGGAAACGGATCAGCATAACATCTCCGGGTGAGTAAATCCCCTCTCTGGGCTAAAGACAGAAAAGACAAAGAGATTTAGCTTTTTCTCAAATTCAGTAAATATTTCGTTTTTCTGTCAATTTATTGGATTGTTAACAACCATTGACATCATTTTTCAATGAACAAATCTAAAAATAATACATTGATTTTGTGACTACAAAGCTGGAATCCTAGACATTGGCCCAGTTTGATATAGAAATGTGTCCTGATATGAAATATTTGAAAAGTTTTATGATTATTCTTTGGATCTTTGGGTGTAATTTAGAACTCATTTAATACACCCCTGTTTTACAGCATCAAATACACTGAATATATATTAATTTTAATAATTTAAAATTAAGAAGATACATTTAAACAGACAGATGCCATGAAAGCTTCATGTAAAACTATTAACTATGCTTAATATTCAAACTCCACCCATCCATTCATCTATCTATGTATCATCCATCCACCCACCTAGCCATCAATTCACCCATCCATTCATCCACCCGTCCGTCCATCCATCCTTAACCTACTTTCTTTTTTGGGGTCATAGTGTTGCTGGAGCCTGTCCCGAGTATCAACTCAAAGCTTTTTTAAAAAGTAGTTCACCCTCTGAAATAAATCCTACTAACAAAAGATGGAAAATGTGGATGTTTACCCCTGAACCACAGAAGCGACCCAGCCGGTGTGCATTTGCATCGTATCCGTTAAACAGCTCAATGAAGTCGTAGCCGCAGTCTGCCTCCTCTTCCACCTCAAAGGTTATGAAGCTGAGCTCGATGCCGTATCCCTCCTCTGAGGTCAGCAGCCACTCGCAGTCAGTATGACCTGGATAGTTGTTGTCTCCAAACTGAGCATGGGAGTACAGATTTTTCTGATGAGCTTCTGCTTTCAGACGGCCGCCACACTCTAAAAAAGACATTGATAAAAGTTACCATTGAGTGAATAAACTTGAGTTTGACTGATTTCTAACATGTACTGGCTGTAGCAAGACACTAGAGGGAGATGTTGAGCAAGTGATTGAGGCTGCTGAGTTTGATCAAACACAAGTGTATGTCAAAGTTTAAAAAACACGTTTACAGTTGGAGGAATGCAACCAAACTGACTCAGACCTGTAGAGTGTGCAGCTTGGAAACCCTTCCGTTGGACTGAGGCGTCAGATATGAACCGAAGGTACATATTGTTGCTGGTGGAGACCAGCGGCTCTGGGATCTTGCTGCCACACAGTCGTCCGAGGATTGCTGCGGTGTCGCTGTCCCCATCGAAAGCCTCCAAGTGGTCGTACGCGCACTCCTGATGCTGCTCAATCTCAAACTCGTTGAAGCTCTGCAGAAAAAAAGGAGCGTTAACCTAACACATCTCTAATCTGTAGGGGCAGATATATCCAATAAGAAAAATGCATGTCTATGCATACAGTTTGTTTATATATTTTAAAAGAATAAAAAATGCCAACTCATTTTTGCCAACCGTACTGCACTTAGAGGCAACACAGAGTGGTGAAATCCCAAATAGACTCTATTCTATGTTTCCATGTGCTCTAGTAACTGGGTTTCTGCAGAACTCTGGCAACAGGATAAATGAGTTTTCATGCACGCCGGTAACCAGGTTTCCACACCTTCACGTCTCACATGTACATTATCATTCCTACTATTCAGTTGCTTTTCTGTTTAAATAAAAATGCAGATTTTTAATGCAAATCCACTATTGTTTTTTTAAAGTACATACCACTTTTATATGCCAGAGTAGATAGTACGTTTTCCTAATGGAAATGTACTCAGAAAATTCTGTTTTTGACAATGAAAATCTGGTTTCCTGTGCACAGTACTTACAACCATTGTTGCTTGAGAAAGAAACAAGACAACATTTTTAACAAACTCTGGCAAATTTTGAACCCGTCACTTAAAAGCAGAGATTTTTCTTTAGCCTTAACCCTTTTGCATATCTTGTTCTCTTCTAGGAAGTCACCTGTGTAGCTTCTAATCAAGAGGAAACTTGCACTACCATTTGCAGCACACCACTAAATGCAGAACTTCACTTAATTTAAAATCACTTTGAGCTGCAAAAACATTGAAGAAAGTTGTTTTCCATATCTTACTGACAACCAGCAATGCAAATGTGTACTCTGCAGAGGACATTGAATATCTCTCAACCACTGGATACAACTGAAGGAATTCCTCTCGGTATCTACAGAGGACGTTTGAGGCTTTATAATTATACCACATGTGAAAGGGTGGAGCTCTGGGAAGTGGAGTTTTTGGTGGACTTAAAACATTTTTTGACTGGACAATTTTTTTTCTGGTAGTCAATTGGTAATATTTAACCTTGACGACTAAATTTATTTAAAGCTATGGGAAAAAAAAAATATATATATATATATATATCACTCAAGCTAAATTAAGGTAAGTTTGAAGCAGAAGTGATTTAATGCATATTTACATCTATAGGCACCATTTTATGTTACAGCCTTTTATTGTTAAGAAAGTTTATCTCAATACAATGTTACAAAATAAAGTATTTCTGATCAAAACTATTAATTTTGCCATTCTTGTTTTCATAATTAATGCAGAACTGCTAAATTCCACGAACCACACATTTTTTTCCTTAAAAAAAGGCCACATGTAAATTTGCGATTAATCGCGATTTAACTCTGGACAAAATGCGATTAATCGCGATTAAAATTTTCAATCGCCTGACAGCTCTAGTTATAAATAATACTTCAAAAAACTTTGGTTGTTAAGATGACAGAAACTTTTTGGAAGAATTTCTCTAGTTGCAAAAGTTGGAAAAATACAAGAAAAAAAAACAGAATCCTGAAGTTTGACAAATGTGAATCCAATCATTACCTTATTAAGGCAGGTCAAAATCAAAATAAAGAATTTTACAATTTTGTGTTTTTCTCCTCTCATCGTCTTTTATACAGACTGACATGATTGCGCACTGAGTCATGCTTTTTAATGAAACAACGTGAGAATGACTCACTATTCACCAGATTTGTATCCAGCAGGTGTGAGAAAGGATGTTGAGGACAACAAAGCAGGAAATCGTTTTATTCATGATGCGGTTCAGGAATTTTCAGGAAATACTTGCAGGTTGGTGTTTTGTGTTGACTACATTCAAGAGAATTGTGTGATTGTTCGAGGGATTAAGCAAGAGAACAAGCAGAATGTCCTACATGTTTGGTTTTCTGGGATCAAATTGATCCCGCGTTGGTGTCAGTATCAGTATCACTCCTTATTCTTTCACAAACACTCATTGTGTGGACAGTCATTGTGTTTCGCCCCAACAAAATTCATGACATTTAAAAGAAGGACACCGACCTTAAATAATTTTTAGTAAAACTTAAATTTTTGCAAAAAAGTTTTTTGAAATGTCTTCAAAACAAAAGCTGGATGAATCAAATTATGTGTAACCCTTGCAGTGCAGCTCTGAATGTAACAAAAAAAAGAAGTTTGACATTCAAGTGCATGAACTCACTATGATGTTATCAGAGCAGATGATGTAATGTGTTTTCTGTTGCATAAGCAGTAATAGGGGGATTATGAAAACTGAATGACAGTTGATGGTGTTTCTGATAGGATGCAGTCAACCTTAATTTGTCTAATGAATGTGAGTAAGACCAGCAGATTTATATTTGTAATCTGAGGGATTTTGGTCTCTGTGTGCAGACTCAGGATGTTTGTGTAATTTGTGATCCCTGGGATGTTGGTATGTGTTACGTTCACAGTGGAATATCAACGAAAGTTCCACTCCAATCATCTTTTGGTCCAGTTTAAAATCATTCCTAGTGTTTTTATTAATTAGGATTATGCAGTTTTTTTTTGTTTTTTGTTTTTTGGCAAAAACAAATAACCGGTGTTGTTTTCTAGGACATAGTTTTGTAGAGCGGCAGGAGTTCGTTACAAATTTACCTTTGAGTTGTGGGCAGTAGCGATGATGCATTTCTTTCCCCGTTGCGGAGCGGGGATCTTGTTATTGTCTGATTTATTTGTAAATTATAGTAGAAAATAAGTATTGGTTCACCTACAAACATGAAGTCATACATGATCTCAGACCTGTAGGTTCTTCTGTAAGAGGATCCTGTTCTCCACTCGTTACCTGTATTAATGACACCTGTTTGAACTCGTTATCTATATAAAAGACACCTGTCCACAACCTCAAACACTCCAAATTCCACTATGCTTTTTCACTTTAATTTTCCACTATAATTTACAAATAAATTCTTTAAAAATCAGACAATGTGATTTTCTAGATTTTTTTTCCTAATTTTGTCTCTCATAGTTGAGGTATACCTATGATTACATTTACAGGCTTCTCTGATCTGTGGCTGAATAAATACTTTTTTTGCCCCACTTTAAGTACCATTTGTATTTAGATATCTGGGTTTATTACAGATAAATCATTCATTTACTGCAACAGTTGTATATCTTTTGATGTTTGTCCCTGGAGTCTGAGTAGTTACAGGTTGAATGATGGGGGGTTAAAATGCTTTTGGTGCTTTGACTTTTCTACACCAAAAAAGTTGGGAAAGGCGTTAAAGATAATGATTAAAAACTAGTTACAATTCAAAATGTTGATTACAATTGCGTTTTGAAACTGCATTAATTTATTAAAAACATGTTATGTTGCTCAGAAAGGGGGGTAACTGTGTGTTTGTAAAAAGGCCTCTGCCCAGTGCTACTTACTAAAGCATGAGGTCATAGTTGCTGTTAACATGAATATTTAAATATACACGTTTTCCCTTCATTCTCATTTTGGTTTATTAGAAGAACACAACAAAAGAACCATCAAATAAAAGGTGGGAGGGGTAGCCGGGGGCTTCATGAGCCTGCAGACAGAACACTACTCTGTTATGAGACGTAGAGGGCTGATAGCCAGTCGGCTTCATTTGATTGCACACTTACAATCTTGACTCTGTGTCCCGGCGTGGCGGTGATGTCCCAGGTGCATTCCTTCCGGCTGGGGTACTTGTCTGGCCAGTTGGGGCTGCTCAGGGTCCCGCTGGGGCTGTGGATCTTGTGCTCACACTCAGCTGGACACGAATGCGGAGAGAGACACAGAAAGCACACACATAGGAAGGATGTTAATATCGTGGTTGTACAGGAAAAGATCAGAGGAAATGGCAAAGGGAACAGGAAGGAGAGAAACAAGAGAACCAAAGGAGAGTGAAAGGATTTTAAAGAAACATGTCCTGGTCAGGAGTTCAGAGGGAGTTTCACATGAAAGCATGCACGCATCTACTGCACAACCACTTTGGAAAAGAAGGTAGATTTTAGCAATTGAGGCTGCCTAAGCTGCAAGAACAACAAACTGTTTCCATACAAAAGACAGAGCACATGTGAATAACCACATTTAGCACAGGTGTCACCCCGGGCTCCCACGGCAACCGTTAGAGTTCAGGTGTGACGCGGGAGCAGTCTAGCTACGGCAGATGACTTCCATTGGCTACGGGATGGCTGTAGCCACATGCTCCACTGCTGACCTTGCAAAAAAACAAACTCACATAGGTTCATGCGTTAACCCGCTATTTATTACAATTTAGGTCTTTAATAGCCCCAACTTCACAAAAAGTCCTGCGACTCAACTCTAGCGTCCGGCAAAAAAGATCGCAGAGGTCAAACGTGATCGTATGCAGTCGAGGTTCCTCTCCCACGTTCAAAGTTACATAAAGACTCCGGCGGACGGATCGGAGCTGTAAAGGTTGCCGTGGGAGCCCTGGGTCAGACTCCAGACCTCAAGGGTCAGCATCCTGATGGTTTTCCAGAAACTCCGCCCTACTTGTTGCCGATTACCTGGATCAGATGTGTTTTGCCACGTTTTTTTTACTTTTTACCAGCAGCACAGGGAGCCATCAGCAAGGCACAGATGTGAGCATTAAGGGGGTGTCTGTGTGGGTTTGTGTCCAAACGTTCAGCCACAAAAAGCCCTGGCATGTGTGTCAGTTCAACTGTTATGTGTATTAGTATGTGCGTGGGAATGTGCAAGTAATTTTTAATAACTGATGATGTATGTTCACCGTTAACCTTTTCCACTCTGAGTCTGTTCCTCACACACATTCAGCACACTCTGAGAGCAGCTTCAGTTCCAGACTTTGAGGCTGTGCTCTGGAGGACCAATAACTTACAGCAGACAAGTTAAGAACAAGGCTTTCCGTGTCGATTTTGATTATGGATTTGACATCCCATTCACAGAACATGTCCATTGTTACACATATGAATCATATCATCAAGAGAGGTGAGAACTTTTCTGCTGCATCTTATACAAGTCAACTTAAAAGATTTAAGTAAGGGAAAAAAACAAAACTTACCATTCAAGTTAATGAAAATAAACAACAAACCAGTAAATTCCGAGAAGAGATGAGACTTGGACTTAAAACCCACAAGAATAAACTGTAGACCTCACCTCTATGACTTGAACTTTTGGACTTTTAAAATCCCACTTCAATCATCTTTTGATCTACTGTAAGTGCTCCCACTGTTTTTTTTAATTATTATTATGACTATGCTGTTTTAGCCTAAATTAAAAAAAAAAAACTGTTTAGTTTTCTTGGACATAGTTTCTGCAGAGTGGCAGTAGTTTATAAAAATCCACCCGGAGCTCTCCAGCTGTACAGTAAACTAGTAAAACGAGGAAAACTTAGTCTTACATGGATTCATTCGTCTACAAGTGGATGTATCAGAATGGAGTGGAGCAGGGAGCTTGTTGCTGTAGTAGCTTCTATATCACAGCTACAAGCTTTTTCCAACAGCATGTTTTCATCTGGTCCAGATTGACACATTTTTAATAAAGTAATGCAACTTAATTTTCTTTAAATGCCTCAAGAACATTCTAAAAACACAAAAAACATTTTTTTTTTGGAGTGAGTCTTTAAGCTTTGACTTAGACATGTAGCGGAGCAGCTTAGGTTGATATTTCACACAAATCGTGCACTTTAAGGTATTAGCATGAATGCAACTTAGCATCTCCTTTGTCAGAAAAGAATATTAGCCACATAAAAAATACAAAATGGCAGCCATTTGTAAAATATGGCCAATTGTTACAAGAATATTCAATGACTTTTTGCCCCATTCTCAGTAAAATAGGCTAAGCTAGGCTAGGTGTAAAGATTATTAATAAATGCTAAAGTATGAGTAAATTAAATCCTTTTATAGTTAGAGTTAAAAGTCTAGATGAAGGAGGGGAAAACAGAAGGAGGGAAACATTTGTTGACCATTTTACCTTTCTCAAACCTCCTAGAACTAAATCTTATAGTTCCTCAAAAGACCACTAGGAGCTGGTGTTAAAAATAAGCAATTTCTAATTTACTCAGGTTTAATAGACGTTTTAGGAATTAAATAAGAGATTATTGATCTAGTCATTAGTTAATTATCATTTATTAATATTTAATAAATAATGAACTTTTCAATACTTTAAGGTTATTGTATTTTTAACTCAGATATTTTAATCTTTATAGAGTATTTTATCATTTTTTTTTAGATGTGCTTGCATTGTTATGAAGCAGCAGGCCACTTTTGAATTTCCCTCAGGATTAATAATGATTCTTTTCTATTCTATTCATATGTCTAAGGTAGCAACGTCCTAATGGCTGCTTGGTCAACTGACTGGGCTTAAGTTCCTTGTGTTGTCAAACAAGCTTTAATCCAAAAACTAGAAGATTCCTGAAGCTAATCCCAACAAGGCTGTTCAACCTCAGTTACAGGAAGTTATGAAAACTAGCTACTCAATAAATCTTTTAGCACAACAACAACCGGACAATAACATGTAGAGTTGAAATAATGATGACATTGTACGCAGAAGCAAATCTCATGTGCTTTTGGGATGCTGTGTGTATGTGGTGGGGGGTGGGGGGGGTGTCATATACAACTCACCTTCCTTGCAGTCATGTTTGTTCTCATGCAGCACGAAGCCGTGACGGCACTGACAGACGTAAGAGCCCACGGTGTTGATGCACTCGTGCTGGCAGCCTCCGTTGTCCTTGCTGCACTCGTCTTTGTCTGTTGGGGAGAAAAACCCGCAACACGTCACTTTCGGGAAAACATTGGAGCTGGAGAGGGAAAAAAAAGGAGATGACAGTGATAGTATAAAGATGCATAAAACAATGGGTTGTGATAAGGAGAAATGTAATTAGACGAGACAGAACAGGACGAAGGTAAGAAAATAAGGGCATTATGTAGTCTGCTATCAAGTTAAACTTTTCCTTAACCGCAGTTACATCATTTTGACAAGAAGTTTTAACAGCTTTAAAAGCTTTTTTTCAGACCAAAACTTCAGCAGTTTAATATATAAACAGTGGAATAAAATGCAGATTAATTTACAACATTTATTTTGATACTTCCCAGTGTCAAATTAAAAGCTTCCGTATTGAAAGAATGGTTGTTAGCTGGTTTCAGATTTTCCAGATCAGCAGTGATCCTTTGGTTTGTTCTCTGAAATAGCTGACAGGACATTGATAGATTTGGTGAGAGCTTCAGTGTGTCTACACTATGCATATTTTCTGAAATCTGGTAAAATTCAACTATACTTGAAATCCCCAAAGGTAATGAGCCATTCCTTGTCAGAATTAATACTGACACACTGTAGAGTTATTTTAAGAATTTCAAAACTTTCGATAAAGTCTGATGAGCTGTTTCCACCCAACGACTTGGTTTTAACGCTTTAACTGCTAGCTCAACCAAATTGGTTGAGCACATTCATAAAAAAGTATTTTTAAAAATGGATTATGTGGGAACAGCCAGTATGTCACAAAAACAACAGGTTGGGGAAACCCAAAACATCAAAAAGTGACATGGAGGGTTTTTCTTTGAGCAAAAGGTCAAAGTAGATTGAAACGCGATATGAACTTAACAATTCTTAACAATTATTTACTATACAAACTTCAAAATGTTGTAGTAACAGTATAATTCTTTGGGAAAACTAGAAAGTATATTTATTTAGATGTGAGCTAACGCAGCTATATCTTAAAAAAAAATGAAGTTAGAAGAAGAGCAAAAGATTTTATTAAGTCATGTGTATTTTCTAAATATAAAAAAATACGAAGCTAAAGAAAAAAGTCAAAACTGCTTAATGCTGATCGGTTGAGAATAAATGGAGAAAAGTCATGAAAAAGGAAGCAAAAACTAACTACTGGTAAATAAAACAAATTTGAAAAATAAAGGACCCAGAGCTCACCAACACTCAGAGTATAAGTGCATTTTACAAGGGCATGTTGACTTCATTTTTGAAATTAACTTGTTTTCTTTCTCCAAAAAACAATTTTGTTCCTAAATTGTAATTAATAAATACATTGTATGGAATATTATGTACTAATTATTATAGGTCAAAACCCCTTTCAATGTGTGCAATGCTTTTATATTGTGGGGTTGACCAAAAATACAAATAAAGTCAAAGTAAGAATACAAAGTCACAACTTTTGAAAAAATTCTCATCTTTCAGATTTTCCAAGATCATAAAATATATTTACTGATGTTGATAATCCCATTCGAAATCTCTTGGACTGACCCAGTAGAAGACTGAAAGTTGAAAAAAACGTTTTTTATTTACTTTTATGCTGTAGTTTATGGCTTTTCTAATCACTATGCTTTTACCTCTGAATGGAAAAGTATAGGTTGAGACAGAGCATCTACGTGTGTGAGGTTGCCACGTTGAGCTGTGAGAAGCAGAAGTCGGAAAGGTGGATGAAATGAGTCCAAGAGAAAACAGATGGAGAATGTGAGAGACAGACATGGGAAGGAGATTCCTGTAAAGAGTTCTGCGATTAGACACAGATGCTCACTTTCACCTGAACGTGGCTTGATCTGATTTTAATGAAGCCACTAAGTCCTCCTCTGCCTCTTCATGTGTGTGCGTGTCAGTGTCTGATGTGGAATTACAGGGCTATTGTGGGCTCAGTCTCACCCTAACGTCGGCTAAGCAGCTTTTCCGTTGATGCCACACAGTCTTCATTGTAACAGCCTCCGGGTCAAGCACAAAACGTCCACACACCCTCACAAGCACAAACACTCACTTTCAGGGATTAGTAGTGAGTGGGAGGCTGCAGGGACCTCCCCAAAGCTGCTGGAAAATTGCCAAAACAAAAGTTATCCCTGGCAGCTCGCGACGACAGCCAAGCCACGCGGCCACTTTGAGCACGCTTAAATGAGCACAAATTATCTGCGAAAGAGTTATTCCTCCATAAAACCATGCTCTGCTTAGCCAGGAGCTCCAGGAACTCTGCAGGGAAGCTCTGCAGGGAGTTGAGCTTTGACATGATTATTTCAGCCGACAGGTTTACATGAAAATGTTGTGTTCGGATATTACGAAATAGGAAAGGTTTGGGTTTTTTGTTAGTTCGGAATCACTCATTTGAACATGAGGAATCTGAAGAACCATGTCATGGGAACATCACACCATCATGAAGTGATTCCACTAAAAGGACAGCTTTGAGTTGTTGCCCAGATTTGGAAGTAAATAAGGAAGAATCTGGGCTAAAGCACGTTTCGCTCGAAAAGAGAATGGATTAGGCAATAATCCATATCAGTGCAACAGGATCCACCCATTTCCTTACATCACAAAGTGGATCGGATCCAGAGGTCACGTTACCTCTGACCTTTGACAAAGTTGTCAGCTTGTTGGCTCGGGTAGGACCATGATTTCTATCATGGCAGGACTCAAATACAAACATGGAGTGCTGACACGGTACGGGTCTGTCTGAAGGAGAGAAGGCAGAGGGCAGTATGGGTGCAGCGGTGTTGCTGAAACCTCGAGAGTTACAGCATTGAAGACAGTACACAAAAACATACACACAAATGTTTCCTTGAATACTAAACCACATCAGAAGGGGAAACTAGTGAAGGTAAGACTGTGGATTGTAAAAGGGTTATACTAGACTAAAAACAAAGTTGATTTGTGTTTCTTTGTACAGAAAAGTCAAAATTTCATAGAAAGATGTCAAAGCTGATTAGAAAGATAACAAATCTGGCAATACGCAGAATTTGGTCCTGTTTTTAGAGCACTGCACTGTTCCAGTAAACACATGCGTTCACACCAGTGATGTGCAGTCAGGAGAGGCAGGCAAAATATAGCTTAAAAAATAGATACATTAAATAAGATGAGATGTTATTTTTAAATATGTTGGTTCTATGATTACTGTACTTTTTTTACTGTGATGTGATGGGTGAGGCAGCAGCAGCCCATGCCTCTCCTGTGCCTCACATACTAACTTGAGCAGCACTTTCCTTTTCCAGACTTTTTATTATCATAAAAGACGCTTTATTTTTAATTACTTCATTTTTCTATTTCTAGTCAACTCTCTAATTACATTGGTGCCAGTTTTTAACTTATTTAGCCTTTTTGATATGCTAAAAAAAATGCCTTTCAAAATGCACCGCAGTACACAAGCCTCAAGGCAGAGGTCGCTGGTGAGTCCGGAGAATGTGACATCGTGGCTAAAGAATAAAAGAGTTAGTGGTAGCAAGTCAAGGGCAGCCATCGAGTTATTCTTTAATATTGTATAGCATCATTTTCTAAATGGAAGATTAGTGTCTAAACTGAGGAATTTGTGGAGACATATCACTGACAGTGATCTTCAAAACTTTTAAAACTGAAGAAAGAAAACAAAGACCTCTACTAACAGGTTATTTGCAGGTTTCTTCAGAAGGAGCCGCGCACAGGCTTCATTTATAAGTAAAAGTAAACAACAGTTTGTAAACAGAAGAAAAATGCTGAAATTATATTTTTTAACAGGACACTTTAACTGTTTTCATTCAAATGGGGAATAAGCTGCTCTGTAGGGTTCATATGTTTGTAAATCTGACTGATGATGTCAGTGTCTCACCAGCCGTGAACCTCACCGCACCTCACTGATTTACATAGCTCCTCGGCATCGCACGTTCAAGAGGCCACTTCAAATGAAAATTGTATAGAAACGTGGAAACACACTTTTTCCGGCTCCTGCGTTCACCCACAATTTTAGAACCCTTTTTGGGATCTACGTACATATGAGCAGGCACTGAACACACGTTGAAAGTTAAACCAGTTGAACTTTGACCAATCAGGGATTCTGATTTGGTAGTGATATATGGATGGCATCCTTTTTTAATTCACAAAGTGCCAACTATTTGAAAAACTGATCTTGGATGAGAAGTTCATAAACGTTCTAAACGTTCCTAATGTTGAGCGTGTTTTTGAACGCCTAGCTTTAGACTAAAAATGTGTTTAATGAATAAAAGCTCTTACGCTCCTCCACGTGTCAAAGGCTACAAAGTTTGTAGGAGGACAGGCTTGGCTCCTGGATCTGGCAGTTTTAGTGGATTCCAGTGGTGTCAAGCATCAAAAGCCACAAACCACTCCTGCACTGTATTTCACTTTTAGTCTGTACACTCTCCTGGTTCTTACTCACACATAAATCACCAGTTGTGTAAAGGAAACACACTCAAAGACTAGTTTTACCTGAAAAGAAGTGAGCTTTGAAGCCTTTCTTGGAGACGGTGTTGTCTGACTTGAACTCGATTCTCATGTTGTTGTACTGGGAGGTAATAACCTCAGGGACTTCCGTGCCGCAGTATTTGCCATGCAGCTTAGAGTCAGATGAAAGGCCACTCCGCACCTCGACATAATCGTACTTGCACACCTACACACACACACACAAATGCAGTCAGGCTCCAGGAGGTGGCTGCCACGTTTACATACAGGGACACACATGCTCACCTCGTTGCCCTCCAGCTCAAAGGCCTCGAACTGCATGGAGATGCGGTACTGAGTGGGAGCCACCACCTGCCATACACAGTTCTTGTTGGGTGGATACTCTTTGGGCCAGCCAGGAGTGCTGATAGTGCCATTCAGCTTGGATAGGAGGCCCCCACATGCCGCTGCAAACACCCAGATGCAAACAAGTCAGAAACGGATGCAAAAACAAGGATATTTTGACAAATAAAACAAGCTGAAGGCTTTTTGGAAAAACAGTAACACGGTTAGATCCAGAAGTTTTTGATCACCCAATCTATTGTCTTGAAGGTGAATCATTGGAATCAGTCATGACGAAGCCACTTGGTTGAGTGGTGAAATGTTCCAAGAACACTTTAAGTCCAGATGCAGTGACTCAACGTCATGACAGTGAAGCACCTGGATCCTTCAACAGTCAATCCAAAGTTTTCTTTATCCATTGGACTTTTTTTATTAAACAGTAAAAAAAACAAAAGTCCAAGATGACCAACAAATGTAGGAAGTTATTTGAGTGAAGCCACAATTTGCAGTCAAGAATCAGTCATTCAAATGCTAAAAAACAAAACAAATTCATGCAGGCACTCACACACAAATAACACAATCACACACAGACAAACATTTATTTGCATGCAGAATTGGATCATTTTTAATCTCCGTGTTGGAAGATAACATTTTAAGCCACAGCTGTGAGAATGGGGAGGCAAATGACTTCTGGTGAGAGGTGAATTTTAAAGTAAAGTACAGATTCAGGACATTTAACCAAGCAAAAAAAAAAAGTTTACAGCAGAAATAGACCTACTCATTTAGTATAGTTCCCAGAACTGTGTTTGCTCTGTTGGTAAATTTGATACAAAGAAAACTCCAAAAGGATTAAACTTTAATATAAATCAATACTATGCGATTGAGATTGATCTGATGAGGAGTTTTCATTGATAAAGTCAAACCCTCAGTTCCAAAGCTTACCTAACAAATGTTCACTTTCTGAACTTCAAATTATGGTTCTTGTGATCAACCCCTTTTTCTGTCCATTTCTACAGTAATTGGTGAAGTCACAACAGATCTGATTTTTTTTTCTTTCAAATAATCTGGGAGGATGTAATTTAAATTATTGAAAAACGTTTTCAGCACATTTTTCTGAGTAGAAACAAGGTTTTATTGATGATATTACAGATGACTTACATGAATTCTGAAGTGACCATGCATAACATCTCTGCTCAGACAGCGCCAAACACACCAAAGTGCCTCACAGCACAGATTGTAAACAGACCACATTTATATAGCGCCTTGTCAACCCTGTCTACTAAGTTCCCCAGAGTACTTTACAATGTGTTTCTCGTTTATGTGATGATAAAGTATTTCTGATCGTGTTTAAGGATGGAATAGTTCCTAACCATGTGGAACAAAGAAAGAGCACATTTGTCCTTTGACCACGTCTGTCACTTTCTGACACAAAAAATGGTCTGAAAACAGTAAAGCAACTTGAAGAATAAAGCCAATTTGTGTTATTTTGAATTCCAGGTTTTAGACAGTGGTTTCCTTCAAAAGGCTCACAAGAATTATGTCATTTTAATCTCTGAAAAAGTAGAGCTTTTAGTAATAAAACACATGAAGTTTCTCCTATTTGCATGACATTCCCTCACATTAAAGTTACTTGTTAGTCACAATACACACGGATTATTTTATGCAAAAGACAGTAGAAAAACATTCGGATCACTACCTGCCTATGTCTGATCCTTCATTGACCCTCCCATGACCCAATGGCAATCAATAGCGGAGATCAATAGTTTTTACTCTGTTAGCTGGTTACCGTATTTCCCGAAGTATACATCCACAAGTGATATGACTTATACTACTAAGGAGCAACTTATCTGTGACAAATAAAAAACAAAAAACCACAGAAATAGGCTCATAAATTTTGTTATATTCCCACCAACAACTGCTTGCCTTTAGCTTTTGGTTCCGCTAACAACCACTAGAGGGCGCTGGATGTGTGTTTCAGTATTTGTAACTGACAGTGCTAGAAGAAGAAGTGTTGTCTAAAACAAACATGGAGGAGCATCTGATTGTTTTACTCTTAAACTTTGATATTTATTTTATTTGTTTCGAAACATTAGCATTATTATCATTATTATTTCACCCTCAGACTAATCCAGAACAGAAAATCATCAAACTGGGTTACAGAGAGATGGAAGAACAAGTAAAAGTGCCGTCATTTAGACACAACTCCTGCAGTATAGATAGAAAAAAAAAACGAAAAAACGGAAAGATCTCATGAACCAAATATGGAGTCATGATAACCGATGATTTTATAGAACTTTTAAAAATAAGTAAACTTGAACTCTTGATATAATCCATGTCTTCTGTAAATTATAAAAAAAGATGTACAGTTAATGCATAAAAAGTAGCAATAAGGCAAAAAAAACTTGATGGTAGCTTCTCCCATACGCGACAGGAGCCTCTAGTTTATGAAAACATTTTTGGACAAGTTCGATGTGTGAATCGCGTTCGGTGTAAACACGCTGGGCTTGGTGGATTTGTTCTGAATTGTCAGAGTTTTCTCCCAAAAGTGCAACTTATTCTCCAGAGTGACTTATATATGGGTTTTCTTCTTCTGGATTAAACATTTTTTGCTTCTGCAACTTATACTCCTGTGCGACTTAAATGCTGGAGCAATTTGTACTCCGGAGCAATTTATATTCCGCAAAATACGTCAGTTCACATGTAAATTTGATTGTTTCTGAACATAGAGAAAAGTTTGGGGTAATTTTACTGGAAGTGCCTGTAATTTCCTCCAGATTACCACTTGATGGAGTTTATTGTGTGAGATCTTCGTGGCACGTTGGGATTGGAACAAGGCTTTGTGCTGTGGGATTTTTCTGCTGATGGAGAATAAACAATAGCTTTATGTACTGTTTTTCCTGTTTATTTTTGATGCATTAAACACATCCTACAGAAAGACAAAGAATCCCACACAAAAATGTAGAAAGACGCACAAAATCACCTTCACAGCTCTTCTTGTCGGGGGCCAGTTCATAACCGGGGTCACAGACGCACTTGAAGCTGCCGAGAGTGTTTACACACCTCTGTTCACATCCACCATTGTCCGGTTTGGCACACTCATCTTCCTCTGAAGAAACACGAGTGTCAAAGAGCATAACAAATAACTTTGTTGAAAAAGCAGCACAAGAAAAGCACAGCGGACTGACAAACACAAACAGCTTGTCCTGGTTATTCTTACACACCTTTGAAGAAGTTAGCGGCAAAGCCGGCCTTGTTGACCGTCCCATCTGAAACGAACTTCATCCACAGAGTGTTTGAGGTCGAGCGCACATCTTCAGGTTTGTCATAGCCGCAGAACCGACCAATCAGAGGACTCGTTTCTAGTGGGCCATCCCGGACCTCTAGGTAGTCGTAAGCGCAGCTGTCATGCCTCTCGACCTGGACGAACATTTATACCACATGTGCACAAATGAAGGAACACAAAAATACAGTTCACACTGTGCAGCTACAGCATCGTCAGAACAAGTTTCTACTGGTCTGTCCCCACACTTGGTTGCTGTGGCATTAAAGCCTTTTGGACTGCAGATTGATGTCCAATATTACTGTAATATTACTTTGATATTTACAAAACATTATACCATATCTAACAGGATTGCTCTAAGGAATTAACTTCTTTTTAGTCTACACTTTCCATTTTGTAGCGTGATCAATAATGAACAGGAATGTGTATCAGGAAATCCTAATTTTCCCTTTGAGCGACACATCTGGATTTAAAAAGCCTTCAAAACATGAGGAAAAGACCTTTAAGACCTTGTATAAGATCTCAGATTAAATCAAATTAGTTAAGCAACAGCTAAAGTCATTGTCTGTTCAAGAGGTGATCTGGATTTGAAAGGAGGTTCACAGGAGGGTCATAATCATGCAATAACTCTGAGAGCTTATATGCAAAACATCTTACACAATCCTACTTATCAATAATGAACCTCATATAAAAGATAAGTGCTGCTTCCTAGACAGCAGGTAACAATTTTTCGTTTTCCGAGTTTCAGACAAGTGAGCTTGGCAAACAGCATTACAATTTTACTGCTGGATTATTTGTTACATCCTCTGAGTCCTGAGCAGCAACACAGCTGCTGGAATATCTGTTTTAAGTTTTTACAAATTCTGACCGACTGAAACAAAGGTTAGTCACTCCAGCCAAACACTAGGTTTCTCTCTGATGCTGCATTCACACCGGCCTTAGCAATCCCTGTTTAAGCGACTACTTCCAATGGAATGTCTACGTAAATGTGCGTTTTGGGCATACGTTTAAAACTCTCATATTTACGGGTCGCTACGCAAGTTTTTAGGTCTGTTTTAGTGGCTAAATGTGCAAAATTTGCAGTCATTGTGTCATGATTTCTGCTAGACAAAGCAGTTCCAGATGCTGGCAACCCAGAAGGATGAGGAAGAAAGAGTTTTTATTTTCCGTGGAGGTTGTGATGATCTGCAGCTGGAGCGGAGGTCAGCGATCGAAGGACGTTTAGGACCGGCAGCCAAAACTCATCTTGATGGTGAAGTGGCAGCAGACCCTTGAAGCGGTTGACGGTACTTGCTGATGGACCCAGATTGGCATGAAGAGAATCCATGGAAGGTAACAAACTGGCAATGAATACTGGAGCAGGCCCCTCCTAAATAGTGATCAGGTGATGAGATGATGGCCAACATCTGGGTCCAATTAGGAGGAGCACCGTGACACATTGAAAGCGCACTGAAAGTTAAAACTAGTTGAACTTGGACCAATCAGGTACTCGAATTTGGTAGTGTGGTATGGATCATGTCTTTTATTTTTTGCCAAGCGTTTGAAAATTGAGGAAGAGAAATTAATTATTGCCGTTTGTGCCCATACAGAATTATATGATAACAAGTCTTTCATATATTGGAATAAAGCTATGAAGGAAAAAGCCTGGTACAAGAAAAGCAATTTTTGGCACCACTTTGAGATTTCGCAGCCAGCCTCTTCCAACTGTATTGTTCTTGAATGTTTTTGTATGTTTATCATATGCCCTGTGTGTACGTAGCATAAATCCTATTAAATTATGTAAAATTATTAAATAACTAACCAGTTCCGTTCCTCCTCTGTATCCCTAATACAAAAATTAAGAATACAATTTTCAGAAATTTAATTTCCTAACCTTTTGTGCCAGAAAACAAAACATTTTGCTCAACTGCATCTTTGAGAACAAAAATCTGGATGACTCAAAATAATAATGGACCATAACCCCTTAGACCACCTAGAGTGTGTAGTACACTCCAAAACTGACAATTTATTGAAAATACAAAAGCCTCTTCTGACATATGTATCTGTTGATGTGTCTGTTATTCTCTATAGAGGTTTTCTCTGAAGTAATCGCCAGTTTTGATGTGATAACGACTTAGTGTTATTCATTGCCAATCAAAAATGCTTCTTTCTTTTGTTTGTTTGTGTATCTGTTATTATCTTTGCTTACTGCTTATGTTCTTTTTGCTCTATTTGTTATATTATAGTCTTGTTTTTTTCATGTACTTGTCTTGTTATGCATAAAAATTGAAAAAAAATATATATATATATAAAATTAAGTAACTGCACCTATTTACTGACTCCTAGATTTTACAGAATAGAATAAAATAGATCTTCAGCTCCCGGTTTCTACCTCTGCACGCTCATACACACACAGTTTAAACAAACACACATCTCCACACGCTCAAGCACTTTTATTAACTTTCTAGCAGCAACAGAAGCATGAAATTTGACCCAGACATTCCCAAGAACACTCACACGAACCTGAGGCACACACACACACGCACACAAAGGGAGTGGGTCACCTCAAAAGCCTGGAAGCTGAGCCCGACGTTGTATCCCTCGGAGACGGTGATCCTCCACACACACTCTTTGGACGGTCTGTAGTCATCGGGATAGTTGGGAGACTGAATCTGGCCCGAGTCTTTGCTTATTTCTCCTCCACAGATGGCTGCACAAAAGAGGCGACAGTGAGTGAGCCGACAAAGACAAGATGAGTTAGCATCAACCGTGATGATCACCGACACAGAAACACATTCAGTGTACGCCATGAATAATGTAAGCCGCGAGGAAAACTTCTTGGAAAGTCACTAGGACATCCGACTGAGAGCCAAAGCTGCTTTCTGAAACTTTAAAATCATGAATTCGTTTAACGCTATGCGGCCACTTTATTGTTTTAACTCTTTTCTGGAAGTCTTACCCTCATAAACAGCAGCAAAGCCTTTCCCCACCCAGTTGCTGCTGCTGCGGAACTCAATCCACATTCTGCTATCAGTAGATACCAAAACTTCAGGGATTTTGTCTCCACAGAACCTGCCTGTGAAACACACACAAATGCATTAAGAATGACTATGGATGAAAATTATTCTTGTAAAATGATGCAACAAAGAAAGTAATAGAAAATGTGTTTTTACTTGTAAGTGACCATAATGAATCAAACAAATCCTCCTTCATTTCTGTTTGAACAAGAAACCAGCAAAGCTTTCACACACCCCACTGACAAACACATAACTCTACATTATGAATATGAAATTGCTGCAACGTTATTTATGTACAAGCAACAAAACAAGGGGATTTTTTCCCCATTGAAACTATTTTTAAGAAAGTCGTAATCCTGTCTCGGTGGAGAGCAAACATCTGTGAAGCATCTTGGCGTCTCATCCACCTTCAGCTGCTTTTTCTGGCACTGACTTGGTTTTCTCATTTAGGCATTTATTCACCATAGATGCATCAGTGCAGCTTTTTAGTTCTGAATATACACACTTTAAACTGTGGTGTCAGCAAAGCACAGAAGTCTCTGCAGTGCCTTAAATTCAAGGTCAGTTTCATCTAAATCCAAAAATGCTCTAGAGTAGACATTAAAGAATAAGCAGCAGAAAGGGTTAAATTGATATTCAATAGTGCTAAATCAAAAGAAAATTGATTTATCTTTAAATATAATTAAAGGTTAAGCTAAAAAATGTCACTTTTTTCATCTTAGTTATGTTTCTTACCAAGCAGAGGGGCTTTTCTCCAGTATCCATCCCGAACCTCAATGTAGTCGTACCAGCACAGACTGCTCTTATACAGGTCCATAGTGGTGAAGTTGAGAACAATCTGAACAAGTACAACAGTAGAAACACATGAGCTACCATTTATCCAGTATTTTTGCATATTTGAGGGCACCTTGAAAAAGGAAGAGGAGGGTGAGATCTGCAGTGCTGAGACCTCATCAATAGCAGCTACTCTGTCAGCTCTGTCAGTGTCTTTTTATGCTTAGCTATGCATGCAAGTTCTCTGCACTGCAGGGGGGGATGCTGAGTGTGTGTTTGTGCGACTGTGTGTGTGTGTACCTTTTCTCCAGGTGTTACAGATATTCTCCAGACACAGTGTGTGTATGATGGATATCCATTGGGGTAGCCAGGGGACGAGAAGTTGCCGGTAGATTCCTGAAGTGTCTCCCCGCACACTGAAACCCACACAACAACACAGAGTTGATGCTTGAGGTAAGTATTATTTCTAAAGCTGGGTTGATAAAATCAATTAATAGATCAATAATCGATCCATAAAAGTAGAGATCAATCTAGCACATAAAGCTAAAGTCTGCTAGCTTGATGCTAACGTTTAATGGGATTTCTTATAGAAAGGATAATGCTAACACTCGGTCTGATTAAATGAACATCTTTATTTACTCATAGGCATGAATTTTCAAAACCCTTTCAAGGAAGCATTTTTTAAAGTAACCATTTGTGGTCTAAAACACAGTCAGGGACATCTATAGAGAAACTTAAGCTCAAAATTGCATTTCGAAAATCGTCTTTACTTGAATCATTGTGAATTAGGAGCAGAAGTAAAAATGCCGTTAGAAAAAGCTTGTAGTTGTGACGAAGAACCTACAACACTATCCCATAAGCTCCTTGCTCCGCTAATATTCTGATGCATCCACTAGCAGACAAATAGATTAATTTCCCATGCACATCTTCATTTTCCTCATCTGAACTGAGATCTGGATCAAAACTGCACGGCTGGATAGCTCCAATATAGTTCACCATTATTGTTGCACCATTAATTATATGTTGGAGTTGTGAGGGGATGTAAGCTAGTGGGAGAGTGTGTAAGCAGACGGATGACGGGAAGTAGGGGCAGGCTTACTCCATGCAAACAGTCTCACCCACAACTCAGAGGTGAACTTCTAATGAATTCCTGCAGCTCTGCAGAAAAATGTTATAAACACATAAAAAATAGCTCAAAAATGATCTAAGTGTGTCCTCAAGGTAAATTTGGAGCTGAATTGGTTTGATGGATATTTGTATCAAAAAAGGAATGTTTTACTGCCTTATTTAAAAAAAAAAAAATGTTTTCTGAATTACAACAATATCATTGTATCCATTTTCTTGAGTCATCAGTCAAACTGCTTTTTCTCTTATTCACGTCTCCACAAAAGACTCCATGTTTATTTACTCACATGTCCCATCCCCATTTAACCGGACTGAGAATTCCCCGATTGTAAATCATCATCAAAGATGCATAGGAGGAAAACTGTCAGACGGTTATGTTCTCATTCTCTGGATTTAACGGAGGCTTGCTCTCTCAAAGGAGGTTAGCCAAATGTGCCCCTCCTATCCTATCATGCATGCCGTTGTATTCCCCCACAATGCCCTGGGGCTCAGTTCATCTGTCAGAGAATATGGAAACGTTTAAATATGACCTTAAATGGCTTAGGTTGTATCCATTTCCAGCTGGGGCACGCTAACAAAGCCTGAATACATTTAAATTATTTTGAAGAGTTGCAATAAAAAAAAAATCGTCTTTCTCAAAGCAGACCTTGTTTTTCTAAATGAGGTAAATACATAAACTTTCATAGAAGACAAAAATGCAACAATATAAGGGAATATAAGCCAAAGTCAGACAAAAACAAATTTCTTCCTAGGATTTACCCATTTCTCCATCCATCTTTATAGCAATAACTTGTAGCTATAAGTCATTTTTTTTTTTTTTTCTGTGCAACCTTGCGTATCTTAAATCTTTGTAAAAGGCTTAACAACCATGTTTTGCTGTGAAACATTACCCTGTCAAGCTTCAGCTGTTAAACAGAAAGCCCTGCGTTTGATTTAACATTCCTTGATAAAGACATTTATGACCATCTGGGATCTCCATATCCTGCAGCACAGATACATGCATCCTCCAGAAGAGTCTGGACAGTAGGAGTGCAGTGTTTGTAAGAGGATGAGTTTGGGATGAAGAGGAAGGGTCTGAAGGACCCCTGCCCTACATGTGTTACTTATTTCCATCCTCCAACACACCTGGTTTAAAGGGATTCTGGCTTTTTAAGGGTTTCAGCTGATCAGCACTTTTATTTAAATCAGGTGTGTTAACTATGTCATGTGTGAGTCTTCTGATGATGAGTAGGTTTAAAAGTCAGATGATTAAATTAAACTAAACTTTACTATTTTCATTAGCCCTGTAAAGCCCACTACATAAAAAAAATTGACAGAACACTTAATTTATTTAGTTAAAATGCTGCACACCAATAGTTAAATGTCCAGAGCTGCACTGAGGTGATCCTGTTAGGCACAGAGCATCTTTTATTTTGAAAAATAAGTTATCTAAGCTTCTGTCAAACATTAAAAAAATAAAAATAAAAATCACATTTTGAAAGATGATAGTTTCTTTTTATATTTTTGCTTTTGTTCGTGCCAAAAAATAGACATAATTTATATTTATTATTTAAAAAGAAATAACTTAATGAATGTAAATACAAATTCCTTAAAAGTTGAAGTAAATCTATGCGGCTCCTTCTGGGTTTTGATCAGTAGAAAATGAGCCCAAATGGCTCTTTTACTGTTAAAAGTTGCAGATCCCTGACCTAGTGGAATGATTGTGAACTACAGAGCAGAAAATATAGACCAATGTGGGTTTTAAAGGGGCCATACTGGGATTTTCTTAATTTTCAGAGTAAACTATATCTATATATATGATCATATATTACCTTTGGCAACACTAAAAAACAAATTATTTATGAAATATTAACTATTTTTCGTGAGTTTTTTTCCTACCCTGAGGTAAAAAGATTTCATGGCGTTATCCTAGAGAATTTCTTTCTTCGTTTCTCCCACAAAAATGAACAGTATCCAAATTTCTTCAAAGATAGATGCACATACCATATATCTGCCTTTAGTAGCCATGGCTATCGCTGCACTGGTTCAGAACAAAATTGGGAGATATAGGGTATTCTGCATCTAAAGTTAAAGTTTTTTGCTGATCACCGCTAGCTCAGTGGAGAAATTGAATGTTGGTGTTGAGGATGGTGCTAGCAGAGCAGACTCTTCCTGGAGGGGACGGTTCACATCGTGCTGACGTCAGCATGAACGGTTTGAGGTGCTTTATAGAGGGGAATGATCAGTATAATGCACTTAAAACCTCAAAAAGTAGAATTTTCATTGTATGGCCCTTTTAAGGGGAGTTTAGATTATGCTAATGAGAGAGAGATCTCAGAAATATGTGTATCAAATATGATACAAATAGTTAAAAAGGGTTAAGTTCATTATCTGTTTTTTCTTATATTTTTAAGGGAAAGACAAATTTACTTAATAGTAGCTGTAAGAACTGTACATATTTTTTAATATAAAAACTTTGCTCAGTTTAAATGCTCTGAAACTGTTTTTCCTAACCAAAAGCAAAACAGTTTTTAAACTGAAAATAACTAATACATTTATATCACATTTTGCTGAATAGTAAACCAAACTGTGAAATGAAATGGATCCATTCAGATGTGTTATTCACCACAATGAAAAAAACAGGAAATACAAACACAAACTAGCATGAAGCTCGGAGTTGCATACAATCTGACTGTCTTGTTGTGTTTGGACTATAACAGTCTCTGTGTGTGGGCCATTAATCAATGGCACCATGTGTGATCGTAAACCTTTATGACGTTGTTGCACAGCTCATTGAGAGTCAACCCAGATCACGTCAGAACAGCTCGCAAGGGATCAGAAGAACAACACGGGTGTGAACAAGAAGTGCAGCAAGGAATGACTGTGTAAATGTGAGTGTGCGTTTGTGTGTGTGGTTCCACGTTTATTTGTGACATATAAAAAAATTGTGGAGAGTAACAGAAAAGATCGGTTTTAAATAAAAATATCAGAGCGAATAAACAGATGTCCAGCTAAAACAACATCAAAACACAAACATGGTGGCATCATAGTAAATATATCAATACCTGGACATCTATACAGCTTCCTTGCCTGTGCAATGTCTCCTTTGCTGAGTCTGGTCCGCTGGCCGATAGCAGGCCGGACCCCGTTTTCGTCTCTGGATGGAAGAATGGTGTCGAGGAACATCCCACTTAAGGAAAAGGACAAGCAGAAGATAAAATATTACAACTCTCAAATCTATCTTTACAAGCACAGTGAACAATGTTATATGTTCTATATGTGTGCTTCTAATTTAAGAGAAATAGATCATCAAGTGCAACAAGTTTCTCAGTAGAGTTTCTTTTACGTATATGCAGGCTTTGTTAGCATGCTCTGCTTTTGATTTCAAACAATTTTTACAATGTTGTCATAACTGAATTATTAGTGGTGTATTAACATGTCTTTGTTTAAATTAAAAAAACGAGAGTTTCCTACTACAGTGCCTATTTTTCACAAATCTTCCAAAAAGGAAGAACTGCAAATGTCATAAATTACATCATAAATAATCAGATGTCAAAGATTTGGAAAATACAAAAGGTAGTTGCGGTCTTAAGCTGTGTTCACACCGGCCTCGGAAACCTTTAAACAGCCACTTCCAATGAAAAGTCTACATAAATGCGTGTAAACGCGAGTTTCAGGCGTCTGCTTTCAAAACCTTTGTAGTCACGCATAGCTACACATGTTTTTACAACCATTTTCAGCTTTACATACAAAACGCGTGGTCATTGAAAGTGTGTTGCAAGCTAAACCATATTAACTTTGACCGATCAGGGTCTCAGATTTGGTAGGGACTTTCTACATTAATGGAAGGGCCAAGTAGTTGAAATTGATCATGAAGGGGAAATGTATAACTGTGGTTTTTACCCGGTCAGAATTATACAACACCAAGTCTTTGTGGAAAAAGAGAAAGAAGAAGAATCACCTCCTTGTTTGTTTATTATGAACACCATGGGCTAAATGCACGTTCAAGAAGGTAATCCCCGGCATGTACTTAGCATTAAACAACCACCACTAAAGAAAACATCAAAGAAGTTCATCTTCATTCCATGGTTTTTATCTTTTATATTAAGTTACCTTTGTAAAAATAACATTAAAAACCAAACTATAACCTTCACATTAAGCAGTTTTTTGTGTGGTTATATTTTGTATGTATTGAACCTAAAAGCTCAATCTTCAATGCCAGAAAAACGTTGCTGCTTATTGTTTTGTAAGTCCACTGTAGACATTTTTGCAGTCTGTTCAATCATTCTTTTATGCTCCTCTGCAGGAATGAAGCATTTATGAGCTGCTTCAAAGTGACAAACACAATTGAATCCACTTGCTCTCAAACATGCTTGCCGTGATACATATGGATTGTAAGTGTGTTGGGAAAAAACAACCAAAGAAAGTTAGAGACAAGTTTTTACTTTAAACTGCTGACAATAATAAGAAAACATCAGAAAAACAATGACAGAATATGTCATTTTTCCTGTGATAAAATTGGAAACACACATAATTTTGTTTGTAATAAGTTTTGTAAATTTGAAGAAGAAAGGTGTAGCCGCTGGTTACCGTGAGAAGGTGTTCCTGGCGTAGTGCATGATGCTATCAAAATCATATGGTTCTCCCAGGGAATTCACCTCCCCTGGCTCCATCTTCAGGAAATTGTATTCCTGCCCTGGATATTGCATGCCGTGCACACAAACATAAAACAACATATTTTCATGAAAAAAAATCTTCTTTACAAACTCAGAACAAAAAAAAAGACAAACACGCATTTTAAGGGCATTGCTGAAAACAAGCTGTTGTTGGAAGTGCGAACAGGTTTCTAAATAAAACTTGTGTTCAGCTCCAACATGTGTAATTTAATGTCACACCTGTCAGGTCGCACTGTTGCTTAGAGGATTTAAGGTGAAGTGACAGATTACTGTGAAAACCATCTAAGTGACTTCACAGCCATCAAAAAGCACTTCCACACTCAGACGTGAGTGTGAATTTGTAATGGACAGTCTATGAACGCTGTCACTTGTCTGTGGATGAGAAACAGCTTCAAACGGAGACACAGGTGCCTTCTGGGTAAGGAGGCTCACCTGGCTGGATGTTGTCCCGGATGATGGTCACATGGTCGTCACGGTCGGGGCGTGTGTGCTCATGCCAGAAGCCTATGACGTGACCAAGTTCATGGACCACGATGCCGAATTTGTCACAGTTCTTGCCTATGGAGATTGCCTGGGGTCCGTTGCCACGACGACCCACATAGGAACAACATCTAGGTAACAGAACAAAGAGAAAAATAAACAATGTATACAACAATTTTGCAATAAAGGGAAAAAAGCTTTCTACACACATACGGTAAAATATTATATATAAAATATTATAATATATAGACACATCAAATACACTCCAGTAGATGGGAATAAACCGCAGAAATTCACACATTATACTCAACAAACACACAAACCCCTTTTTCTGCTTAGCAGAGACATCGGTGCCAGCCCAGCAAATCAGATTAAAATTATCCAGTGAGCTGATTGCAGGATCAGGATCAGGAGTCAGAGAAGAACATGAGAAAAAAAATCTGAATTTGTGATTTATTTAGTTGGATTTTTCAAACACTCAAAAAACTTTAAAAATATATATATATAAAATGTGATAGAAAACAGAAACTTCAACTGTACTGTTTAATAAAAAAAAATATTGATTTTGATATTGTATTATGTTGAAAGGTACTTTTCATATGTAACTTCTTAAAACTCACTCCAATCATCTTTTAATCTCTTTTAAGTGTTTCCAGTGGTCTTCTAAATTTTAAAAAAGTGAAACCTTGGATCAATTAACAATTGCTGAGTTGCTGAGTTGCTGAGTTAAGTAAACCATCAATTCAATATTTTAATTTGATGAAAATGAATCATTTTAAAGTAACAAATTACAAAACTGTTGTTAATTGATTCAATGTTTCCTAATTTTTAGTGTAGTTTTTGCAGAGAGGTAAATGTTTGCTAGAAATTTACCTGTGAGAAGTGGGAGGGACCGTTGGTGTGTAGCAACCCCGCCCCCCTTCCCCTTCCTGTTGCTAGCTCTCTGTTTACACTCCGTACCGCTAGCTCACTCATTCAAGCTAACACTAACGGTGCAACAAAAATGGCGAGCAGTATTGGAGCTATCCAGCCGTACAGTTCTGATCCAGATGACAGCTCAGAGGAAAATAAAGATGTACATGGATCTAGACCCGTACAAGTGGATGCATCAGAATCCATCAATACGTATTTTCAACTACAACTACAATATTTTCTAAAATGCATTTTTTCTCTGCTTCTGATTCACAAAAATGTGAATAAAGAAATACTCAGAAAAAAACTATTTTAAGCTTAACTTTTTTTACAAATGTCCTCCATCATCAGAAAAAAACCCTTAAATGTGTCACATATTCGCCAATTTGAAGCACTGGAGTTCTTCCCAGACATTTAAAGCAAAAGTGCTAAGCTGACTGCTGCATTTTTTAACCCTCTATTCAATATGTCTTGGGAGGAGGGGGGCAAGCCCAACTGAAGCCTCACAACTTACAACCACCATGGAGTTAAGTGTCACCACTGTACAAACACACTCTGACCCCACCGTGCTGCCACTCGACAGAACAATGCACTTCTGCCGCGTATGAACCAGCGGACTGCAGGAACATACAAACACTTCAGCGGAGTGGTGTGATTGGTGGGACGGGGAAACAGCAGCAGGACAGGAAGGAAAGCAGAGCCATTGTTGAGTGACCGCTTCGTCTCTCACTGTGACAAGGTCACTTGCGAATTCGAGGTACACAATCACACACACAATCCAAGATATACAAAGACGTCTTCCAAACTCACCCACAGGGTCTATAGGTGAAGACTATGTAGCTTTCTTCGTCTGTCTTCTCAATGAAGGTTACGCATGTTTGCTTCTCCCAGTGACGCATGGCCTGCTTGAACATGGCCCTCTGACTACCTGAAACACACACATTTACATCCTGCTTTTACACAATCACACTTGACGTGTACTTTACTGCTGACTGGTAATAGGCGACAGCCTAGAGGGGCTGCTTACCAGTGAAGTTTCCTCCGATGACGTACGGAATGACTCCCCCGGGCCATATCCTTTCAGCTCGGGATGTGGCTGCTCGAGGAATACGACTCTTCATAACTTTACCATTATTCAAAGCTTTCGCAGTTTGACTCTTTATGCTAGTGGAATCTTTGCTGTTGTTCTTGGATAAATGATCTACAATGAGAAAGTTAGGGTGATAGCATAAGTCTAATTTAGTTTTATTCATTTTGATGAAAATGTCTTAGTAATTGTAATATTCAAAACACTTATCTCATTTCAAAAAGGTTGAGAACAAAAGGTACATCAGAACGTGAAAATGAGCATTTAAAAAGAAATTATAGGGGCAAACTGGACATGAGCGGACTAAAAGTCATTCAATCCCATTTGCTAACAAAAAGTTTCAACTTTTCTGGTCCCAATCTGGAAAATACCAAAACATGAAGCGTTATCAAAACTGCCAGCTATTACAAGCCTTGAAGATGCAAATTGTTGATTTGGTGGAGTTTTGCAGCTACAGAACCTGAATATTGCAATAATGGCAGATCAATCAAGAACAACAACAGGCTATGGACACATCAGCCATGTGATGAACTAAACCAGGGGTGGGCAAACTTTTAAACTGGATGAAAACCCAGATTTAATTTAATTGAAAATTATTTTAAAACAAAACACTTTTGAGTTTGTATTTAAACATTTGTGGCTTTTACTTTCAATTTAGAGCCAATTGCATTGATGGATTGATGTCCTGAAGGGAAAAACTCAAACTTAGAGAAATGTTACGTTTATGTGGTGTTGGATCAATATAAAAAATGACAAATGTTCCTTACGTTCTTGCTTTTATGTAGAAACTAACGAATTAAGGTAACTTTAGAGCTGAAGTGCAACAATAGGAGTCAAGGCTTTAAAAGTACTCTTAACAAAAACAGATTGAGTTAGTAATCCAGACATTCCAGTAGCTACAAACTACTTACCAAAGCCGTATCTTCGTATTCTTTCCAGAAGTAGGTATAAGGATCCTTTTTTCACTGTTTCATGTTCTCCCACGCCACCTTATATAAAAACACATCTCTTTTACTTTGCTGACTGTATAAATTACTTTGAGGTAAATAAATGATGAAGTATCAAAGGGAGGAAGATGATGATAAAATATTGCCTTCACTTACCAGATGTGTGCCCCTGCTGATGTGAATGTGTATGTGTGTGTTGTGTCAGGTCTATTGTTCGGTCAATCTGGAACATGCGCAGGTCCTCCTCATCTAAAGCGATGTCTCCCCAAAATACAGCTGAAAGTAAAGAAACAAGTTACACAAGTACAATAATCTGTTTTGAGCTAAGAAGAATCACAGAGGAGACGTTTGTATACAAGTTTGTAATGCGTATCCACAAGTTTCAAAGACTTTGTCCAGTCAGGTGTAGTTGACCACATTTCCTGTGTTAAAGAGTAAAGCAAAGCAACAAATATAAAATTTCCACTATAAAACAAACATTTCCTGCTTAGTTTTTCAGTAATCCTTCTCCCTTCACCATCTGCATTTTTGTCATATTGTAGTTCTCACACTTTCTCACAAAACTTTAATGTTCCTGTCTATTGTTAGACAAAGCACATTCTTCTCTGTACACTCATCACTGCACCGACAGCGTAACAAATCAGCCACTAACAATGCAGAAATAATGATAACCATCGATAGATGATTAGATGCAAAGGTATGACCATCCACAGGGATTTAAGACACTGATACGGTCACAATGGCCTCGGAGAGGTTTGCCACTTAGTTAAACAGGGTTGCTACTAAAGGAAGTGGGGGTCAGGGGGCCATTGTGTTCAACTCCATTCTATTGTTGAATACTGGAGCAAACCATAGTAACCACGAAAAATACCACCAGATACAAAGCAGGAGTGGAAACTGATGTTTTTATTTTGGTTTCATAGTAAAACCGAAACTAAAAAGATGGAATAAAACATAAAATTAGATAATATACATACTAGAACTTTTTTACAAAATGAAATTGTACAATTGTAAGTTCTAGGAAGAAATTAGACATTATAGAAACCTAGAATCATGCAATTTATGTTAATTACTATACAGCTGATCGGAAGACAGCACCAGTGACCGTGTTATCCACACAGAGAGAGGGCAAATATTGAATTAAACCTCAACAATTCTAATGGAAAAATATTTAACGGGAAGGAAAAGAAGTGGAGAAACTGAAAGAAAGGGAGAAACAAAAAGCTGAGCGCGGCGCATATTGGCACTGCGGATGTGTGTGTGTGGGACAGAGAGACAACATCAACACAAAACGTAAAGAAAATTAGATCATTAGAAACGAAAAAACTGGAATCAATTGACTTTTATTGATAGTATGAAAGAAGAGAGTCTGTAGGAAATAATTCTATATGGCTCCACAACCAACATGTGCAGACACCTGAGAACTGAGATAATCTTCTCTAACACGGAGCAGATCATTACTGACAGAAGAACCAGATTACATCCTCAAAGCTGTGACACTTTTGTCTGTCTTAACGTTATTGTGAATAAAAGTCTTTATGTATTGGTTTTGTACACTTTAATTTGTATTTTGGGTTGTCGCTGCAGAGTTTTGTATTGTTCACTTCAAAAAGGAAAAAGCTTAAAAATGTAGAGTTAAAAACTGAATAGTTAATAGTTAGTTCTTTTTTCATTTATTTGGTAAATTTTATCTGGATGGAATAAATAACAGCATATACATAACATACATATATATAAATAAAAACATGTTTACATTAGTTATGGATTTTGTGCATAATCCTACATAGTAGTTGATAAAAAATGGAATATAGCAAAAAACAACCTAAAAAAGACATTTGTTAGCTGAAAGAGCCGCTGTTTACAACGAGCCAATGTAAAAGAACTGAGTCTCTGAGAAGAGCCAGAATTCCTATTCACTTCTGTGTAAGGAAACAAGTAAAAACCATTGTTTTTTTTATTTTTCAAATTAAAAAAAGAAAAAATAATATAAACTGGTTATTTAGAAGTTTCTAGAAGTTTTTAAAATTATTATTTAATCATACTAAAAGTAAAATATTTTGAAAAGATATCTGTTTAACTTGAGCAAATTGACTAATGATACTAATTATATTTGCAACAGAAAGTTGTAAGGGGGGGTAAGAGAAAATAATTGAGTAGCACTGGGTTAAAACATATTAAAAATCTTTAGGGTATATAACATATTTCTTTGAAGGGGCATCCCAACGTATTAAGGTCCAAAAACTGGGCTGGTAGTCTATATATTATGAAAACTTACTTGGCAGTGAAATAAGTGGGTGTGCCTTTGTCATAAAAATGTGTTAATATAACACACTTAAACCTTATAAGTGGTCTAGAGAGACTTGTTACAGCTGTTGGCTGTTAAAGCAGGAAAACTATTACTCCTTCAACATGCAAGGAGTAAAAAAAAAAAAAGTGGTACGAGAACGGTATTGTTAAGTTGTGGTATTGGTAAAGGCCTAAAGAGTATTATCGTTAATCCTCTGTCATTTTCCTTTTTGTACCTTGGAAACTTTAATGCCTCTGGAGAGATTAGGACTTGGGATAGTTCACGAAAACAAGGGAAACTACAAAGACTTGTATCTTTCCAGGAAAAAGGAGCTGACACAAGCAGATATGCAAAGCGAGAAGAGGAAGGGAAGAACAAGGATAGTAAGTTTGGCCTATTGATTGGGGTCTTGTTAATTTACAGAGATACCATAAATAGCTCAAAGTCAAGTCGGGGTGGGGGGTGAGGAAGGGTAAGGACAGCAAGGCAGAGTGGGGAGATGCAGGAGGAAACGTATTGATCTATAAACCCCAGGACGTCCCATGAGGCCTCCATCATGCTGGCCAGGTCCTTACGGTTTGCCCTTCAGCAGGGGCACTGCAGCAAACGCACATACACTCTCAAGTATGCAGAAACACAACCTCAGTTGTAATGAAAAGATAAAACGTTCACCATCTTTTCTCTTTTACGAATTACTTTTCACAGGGAATGTTGGAAGCACATTCATTCTGTTCTTTTTCTCTTTATTCTTAATAAACTGTAAAGTCAAAAGCAGTAAAGATTAATTGATTATATGATGTTCTCAGTAAGGTGCATTTAAAACAGAGAATGCACACACCTCACTAAGATCCTAATTAAAAACTATGAAGCTCTACTCTTGGTTTGTCTTCACATTGTGCATGAACATGAGGAAGTATATGAGCTACTCCAGTTCTATCAAGTTCTCACACTGTTAGTTTATTGTTTTATCAAAGACGGATTAAACCGACGTGTTTAAGAAGTTCTGTGAAAGTGGCTTTGTTAAAGTTAACCCTTTGGGAGCATCAGTTGGAGCTGATTGTTGGTCATTTTAAAAAGAAAAGCGACAAGACAAAGCACTTTAAAAATGCTGGCGCTGATCGCACTTCACAGCAAGCTTTTAAACTGCAAAAGCTGTAAAATTGATGCTCCACCCAAGACTTTTATCCATCAGCCCTGTCAGAGGAAAATGAATCTGTAAAAGGAGCATGTTTTACTCTGACCAAAGGCTGTGGTTTGGTTTAATTCACAGCTTGTAAAACAAGTCTGGACATAAAGGATCACAACAGCCATCAAAGCCTCACGGAAATTTATGGGCAGTGTGTTACGAGAATGCACTTCTTCCAACTGAGGGCTCAACTTGCAATTACCATTTCAGGCAATGCACATGTCAGTTGTTAAAGCAGTGTAGTACAAGTGAGAATATTACTCAGTTTAATTTGATCTTAGAATAGTTTTCCTGGGCTGTGTTCTTTAAATGAAACTAAACACAAAAACGTCTTCTAACACAAGCACCAACACTCTTGAAATGCCTCTTAAAACATAGTGAAATCTGGATTAAGACCAAAGTTTGTTTTTCTCAGATAATCTGATTTGTTTGAGCTAGTTTGAAAGCCCATCTGCAGCCCCATTAGCCTAAAAATATTTTAGGCCTTTGTCACAATTGCCCTTAAGGGTATAAGAGATATCTGTGGGTAAAAAATGAGTAAACCTGTGCTGGGCACACAGATGGTCCACATGAAATATCACAGTCGTAGACCACTCTGTGAGCTCAAACAGCAAAAATGTTGATGTGCTATAGGTGAGGGGTCGTGGTGAACACTTAAACAACATGCATGGGTAAGTATGTAGGGTTGAAGTAGCAGATATGCAGACACATCATTTGGATTTTCCATCTTTTACAACCCATGGAGTTGATAAGTGTTCACTCCACGTGTGCAGTCTGACTGTTAAGTTGCATTCACACCGGACGCGATCTGCGGCTGGGGCGTCAAGTTTAATTGTTATGTCAATGTACAGACACAATCTGAGGTCCTGCGGCGTGATTTATGCATCGTGGGCGGCAAGATTGATGCACCACATTAACCAATTAGGGACTCAACTTTGGGCATGTGACGTTTTCAGTGACTCGATCGAAGGGTAGAAAAAAAAATCCAATATGGTCGCTCAATGGGAGGATTTTTGTCCTGAACTTCCATTCATTTTCTTAACCCACTTGGGCCAAGGGGTTGCCGGAAACTGTCCTGGTTACTGATGGGTGAAGGCAGGATGCACCCAGGGCAGGTCACCAGCCTGTCACAGAGCTCATGGAGATGGAGCGATCAAGCCCGCTTTGCTAACCAGCCACCCGGTGGACAGCATAGCGAGCAAATGAGCGTTGCCACCCAGCCGGTCCCTGGGCTCACAATGCCGGCCTACTGGGCGTTTAGCTGCCCGGCAGATAGAGTAGGCGCAATCGCCCCAGCTCCATGGGCTAATGATTTTTTTTTTATTTTCATTAAGACAATAACAAAATAAAAAGATCCTCCATTTGTATTTTTTTCCCTTTTGGGATAACACTCAAACTGGGACACAGACAGACGGAAGTAACATTTAAAACAACCCTAACCAGAGACGGCTTTCGACCGGGTTGAATGGGAATATCTCTGAAACTCTGTGCAGATTTGGTTTTGGCAGTTCCTTTCTGTCTTGGATTAAGCTTCTATATGCATGTCCCTCTGCTGTGGTTCTTACTAATAGTACTTACTCAAAACCATTCAGGTTGCACCGCGGTAAGCGACAGAGATGCCCACTTAGTCCACTTCTGTTTGTCCTTGCTACTGAGCCATTGGCAATAGCAGTTAGGAACAACAGCTCCATTCATGGCATTTCAAGGTGGGGTAATGAACATAAACTAACCCTGTATGCAGACGACCTTTTGTTGTTCATATCCAGAGTTGAAGAAACTATCCATTATTTTCTTACTCTCCTGACTAAATTCAGGATAGTGTCACAATATTAACTTAATCTACACAAAAATGAGCTGATGCCACTTAATTTATCCAAGTCTGTCCTTTAAAAAAATGACTCTCCTTTCAAGATTGCTCAACATAGTTTTGTTCATCTTGGCATAACAGTAACAAGAGAATTTTGTAACCTTTTCAGGGAAAACCTTAACAAATTAAAGATGTCTGTACAACAGGATTTATCTAAATCGTCTCTTCCTTACCTCTCACTGGTGGGAAGGGTAAATGTAATCAAAATGTCTATACTACCAAAATGTTTTTATCTATTTCAAAGCCTGCCTGTGTACATCCCTGACAGATTCTTTAAAGAATTAGACCCTATCATTTCATTGTTCATATGGAAAGGTAAAAAAAAACATGTCTTCGCAAGGAGCACCTACAGAAAGCAAAACGTGAGGGTGGGCTCTCACTTCCTTACGTTTGCTCTTATTATTGTGCTGCTAATCTGTGCTGTTTGTCTTTTTGGGCACATCGCTCTACCAATGTTGGCCCTCCTTGGGTAGAGATGGAAAAACTTTCCTTTGGGTCCCAGTCACTGCCATCTGTAATGGGTGCACAACTTCCATTATCTAAACTTCTAGTAATTCATAACCCAGTAGTACATGATTCAATCAGAATAGACCATCAATTCAGAAAACATTTTGGATATTTAGAATTAAGTTTGGTCTCTGCAGTGGCATTAAATTAATTCTTTGCACCCTCATTATTAGATGTTACATTTCAGAAATGGCTAAATGGGGATATTAAAACTTTTAACGAAATATTCTTTAAAAAATAATTTGTTACTTGTTACTGCAACTCTTAAACTATTCATGCGATTAACTTGAATCCACTGATTCTGATTCTGAGAAAAGTGAGAAAAGGAACTTGCGGTAGTCAAACAAATGAAAATACAGGAGCCAAAGCCATGATGTAAAGGGGTTAATACACACGTAAAATTCATTTTGAGTGAATTGTGATTCTTCTTTAAGCATCCTATGGTTTGATATAAAAAAACTGGTCTTATAAAAGTTACTTCTTGTAATTGACCATATGTTTTTACTGTAAAATATCAGAATGAGGGAAATTCTGTATTTGTATGGGTTTAAATAAAAGCTGGTGGTGGCCACCGTCTCCACGGTCCAGTATGGTGTAAACTGCACTTGAGCAGCACTCAAGCTAAAACTTCCAAAGTGTGTGTTCTTTGTGAGTACTTACGATGGAATAACAATGAGCTACTTCATTTTGTAAGGTGCTGGAATGTGAAGTGATGCTGGTGTTTGTACCATCAGTAGTCCAAAAAGGTCTTAGGCCAAGACCAAAGCAGCACACACTCCCAGCCTGCAACAGCAGACGGGATGATCTAATGTGTGTGATGAGATGATATAATGTCTGCGTTTTCTTTGGGGAGAATGTCAAACCTTTTTTAAACCATGATAATTACAAAAGTATACCCTCAAACCAAGATTCGTTAACAATACTTAGGATCCCAGACACTGGCAACGACTACGTTTCACTGAAACAATGTCGTGTCCAAACCTTGAAACTTGTGTGTGTGTCTGATTAGTGTAAGCACCGTTTCTTCATGCATGAACGCAATATACAAAAAAAGGAAAAACAGATGGCAGGGCTGCAGGCAGATCTGGAATGACCCAGAAACAAAAACCCTCACTGATCACACAGAAATATATCAAACACAAGAGAACCTCTGGCTTTTATGACTTCTGAAGTAGAAATACTATTCTAGAAATTCTCATAAATTTAACTTTTGGGTTTTTTATAAAAGGGAAATGTTCCATCAATATTTTAGACATTCACAAAATATATAAAAAGAAACAAAAAGCAAGTTTCCATAAACCATTTGTCTGTTCTTAATGATCTTAAATTTAAATGATATTTACTAAATAAAATAGAAAATCTGGGACATAAAAACAAAGTCTTGTGTGTTTTTTTTTAATTGTCTATATTATCAATTTGAAAAAGTAAAGAGACGGTGACATGTTTGGTATGAGGTAGAATAAGTCAATAAGTCATGACTTGCTCACATAAAGACAGACAGCTCCTGTGAAGTCCTAATCACTTCACTGTGACTCTCAGATTCCTCTTTAGCAAGTCATGGGTTTGTGCAGCCAAACACAGGGAGCACCATGACTCATGGTGTCTTAAGTGTGCAGCTAAAATATTGATGGATGGTTGTATAAAGAAAAACAGTGCAATTCATGAAACCAGTGGATCCTTCAGAAGATTCTCGTTCGATTTCAGAGTACTTTTTGTGCCTTAGACAGTCAAATTTCAGTTAGTATATCTAATGATGCCATGATATTATTTCTTATTTGTACATATCTCATAAAGATATTGTTGTAGAGCTTTTGATCTCAATAAAGTATAAAGTTGTTACCCTGATATTGACTCTGAGGCAACTATCCATTCATTTCCTCAACCTGGTGAATCCCTTCTGGGGGCCATGGGTTACCAGAACGTAACCTGGCCACTAAGGGGGTAAAAAAGTTTCAATTCAGCGAAATATCGTGATACTTTATTTGGCAATACTTGTATCGATTTAAAATACGGCCAAGGCGATATTTAATTATTATTTAAGGGCAAACATATAGTTCAGTCTTACTTTTTCCCCCTTAAATGTTTCTCAAAGAACTAAAATAAAAGAACCATGAATTTGAGGGGAAATTAACTTGTTTATGAGGCACAGTTTCAGTGCTTAATGTCCTGATCATTAAATAACATGTATTTTACAATGTTACTTTTGTGAAAAATATATTAATATTCACATAATTATTAATTTAAAAAAATATATTGTCTGGTACTGCCTTGGGATCTATTGGGATAAGCATCATATCTTTGACATATGTATCGCGATATGTATCGTATCACCAAATTCTTGTCACTACACACCCCTACTGGCTACTGTTGGGCGAAAGCGAGGTACATCCTGCACAGATCTGAACTAGCAAATGTAAAGGGATTCTTCCAGAGGATGAATGAGTGACTCCCCTCACATTTTTTTAAGAAATAACATCACTATGGTACTTTCTGTCAAAAGTTGACTTCGAATTAGTATAGAGTCTTTAGTTAAAAGTCTCTAATATTTGGTGAAGAGCAGCCAGAGATTAACAAATGCCTCATTATGAGAAAAAAAAGAACCAACTCAAAATTTTGGCTACCTTTAGCAAAAAGTAGTATATTTAAGTGTAATACAAGTATACTATATTAAACGTAAAGTATTATACTCAAAGTTTATTTTTCAAACTTTTATGTATCTATATTTTGTGCACTTAAAAATGTTCCAATTAAGTCTGAAGAAGAATCCGTTTAGCATACTCCCAACACTACACGTACATAATCTTATGCTTATAAGTAAACTTAATAAATACATTTCAAGTGTACGACTTTTTGTTAAGGGGCCTACTGTACTATGCAGAAACCCAACATTTCCAGCACGAGAATGCGCTCTGAAAATTTCAGGCCGAGCAAACACATTCCCTATTTTCTTTCATTCCTATAAATAGCATAGTTAAAAATATAATATGATCTCTGCTTCTGGTTTTCTGGGCCAGAAAGCACAGTGAAGCTAATTTGTGACTTTGACCATTTTCCTTACTATTTTTAGAAAAGGTTGTGTCCCGTTAAAGCAGCTGCTACAAGGAACTCTGGGGGATTGGACCAGCTCATTAGAGGCTTCCTCAGTAAATCAACCTGAAGCCATTGTTCACCTGTTTTCCAGGACACTGGGGTTTTATTTTAACAATGCAGCATCATAAAATGCAGCTTTTAAAACCACAATGTACAGTTAAAATAAAACATTATTACAAAATATACTGAAATGTCTTCAAATCTAACTGTGTTTTTCTATACGCATCTGCTCATTTGAAGGTCTTAGTCTTAAGTATTTAGAATAAAAAAAAATGTTGTTACACATCATGAAAGCAAATCAATGTAAATATAAGAACAATGTAACCTGTTTGTATAAGAAAAAATATTTTTTATTTTTTTATGAAAATAAAAATCTTTGAATAAAAAAAATCTCAATAGTAGTTAACATTGATAAGATGGTAATTTTTGGATCCTTCTCACATTGAGGATCTATATTATAAAAGAAACATCACGCCACAGAATTACTAAAGGTTTTCCATCATGTTTGAAAACCTGCAGTCTTAAAGTGGTCTGAATGGAGGAGCTTCATTCTCAAGAAGGGGGACCACAATCCATGTGGGACAGGCTGGGACATTCCAGCATTTCACAATTACTGAAGAGAATGTGAGAAAAGAAGAAGAAGAAGAAGAAGAAGAAGAAGAAGAAGAGAGGGAATTACAATGAAGTTTATTAGACTCTGAGTGAAACACACTGCTGGGGATTTGAGTCTGGCGGTGTTTAATTATGTGGAAGTGAATACCTGCCTGAGAATGAACACTCACACCTCATAAACACACTGAGCCTTTGGGTTTGAATCCTTGCAAACACAATAAAAGAAAAGGAAGAAGTAAAAAAGCTGGAGGTCAAGAGGAAATGAAGGAGTACACTTGACATTTATGGGTGGTTTGGAGTTGTGTTTCTTTAAAGTCCCACTCCGGTCATCTTTTGATCTGTTGTAAAATCCTTCCCAGTGTTTTATTAATTATGATTATGCTGTTTATAGCCAAAATGTTAAAAAGACGTGTTGCTTTGTAGGACATAGTTTCTGCAGAGCGACATTAGTTCATTCAAAATTTGCCTCTGAGTTACGTGTGTATGGAGAGAAAACAGACTCACCCCAATTTGTGTGTATGTGTATTTTTTTGTATGTGTATGTGTGTTTTCATGTAACTTTGAATTTGAGCGTGCGTAATCAGCTATGCGTGCTGATCAACTATGTCCGCTCTCTGAGTGTCGAGGAGGACCTCACGCCTCCAGCTCGTGGAAGAGCTCTGAAAACCTTAGTGTTGAGTATTTTAAAAACACATATTTAGTATTTTTTGTATTAATTATCAGGCATATCTGTTTAAGAAAGCAGGAAAATATCAAGTTTCACCATATATTATTCACAATTTAAGTTCAAAGCGGCTGGAAAGAAAACCCAGCATTCTAGCAGCATTTAAACACATCACTTACAAACATCATGTTAGTGTGTAAATGCGGTTTTGTGTGTGTAACAAGCAATTTGTGCATAATATTTAAAGATTAGTCTGTGTACTTAGTTTCAAGCTATTGTCATTTTTAGTTGTGCGTGTGTAAATTGTATTTTGTATTTTTATGAATTTCATATTTTTTTTTACTTATTCACAAAGCGTATTGAATGAGTTGTGCTGGGTGACTTGAAGATACATATCGTCTGGGCAATAGAAAAATTTCTATCATGCCAGTTTTCTTCTATGGTTTCAATTATTTTTGTTTAGTTTTATTGCTGAACTGTTGTGCAAAAATCTTTTTTCTTACTAAGAAACTTGAAACTTTTGTTCCCTTAAAAAAATGTTTCTCATTTGTAACTATTCAGTTAAATGCTACTTGAAAAAATAAAGTCAGAGAAAAGTAAATACTGAAATTTTTGTCAATTTTATCAGAGAATTACTGAAAATATACTTTATTGTGGTATATCGTGATATATATATCGTTATTGTGTTATAAAATATTCTATATCATGATATACAATTTTCACCATATTGCCTAGCATTAGTATGAGTTACAAATAAAGAATTACACACACACAAATCCAAAGTTACATACTAATAAAATATTGCGCATGCACAAATCCAAAGTTATGCACAAATCAAGAATTACGCACGCACAACTTGGAATGAGTCTATTTTCTCTCCATACAGGTGGGACCATTGGTGCAAGCAACCCCATCCCCCTCTGTTGCTGAGAGCTCTCTGTTTACTCCCTCCCACTAGCATACAGCCCATCAGCCCATCAGCCCCCCAACCCCTCCCCCAAAACTGAAATTACTGTTGCAACAAAAATGGTGAGCAATTTTTAAGCGATCCAGCCGTCCAGTTTTGAGCAGATGCCAGGAAAATAAAGACATACATGATCTACTCATCCACAATTGGTTGCATCAGAAGAGAGTGGAGCAAGGAGCTTTTTCAAACAACACTTTTTCACAAAAATTTGAATAAGGAAACTCTCAGGAATGGAATTTTAAACTTAAAATCCTTCATATATATCCTCCATCATGAGAAAAAAGCAACAAGAACATGTTAAAAACATCAAAATCTCAATTTTCCATGGATTGGGTTTTTAAACTGGTTGAGGTGAATGATTTGTCGCCGCTAAAAAATACCATCAGAAGGTGACAAAAGCCCCATCATGTTTAATAATTGAGCAATGTGTGACAGGTGGAGAAAATCTGACTCATCGGCTCTGCAGCTCCACAACAACAAACCCGGGGCTCTCAGCACAAAGCCGTCACTTGTGCTGAGGGGAGTCCTGAGGAAGACTTCAGAAGCTCCGTGGCAAAAGCACTCTGCCTGGGAAAATCCTGTTTAATATAGTATGAGTGAGACCAGTTGCTTCCTTACCACACACACAAACACACGCTTTGCTTTAGCTTCTCTTCACTGAAGAAATGGGGGAAGGGCTGTACAGTAGTCGAGCTCTTCAAGATTCGAACCAGCAGTTTAAGATTAAAGTTTCAGTTTCAATTTTTCCCCTTAATCAGAGTTAAATGTAATGTTTTTCCCAGATAAAAAAAAACACACAGACACAGGAGTAAACTCTAAATTTTCAAGATCAATCTCTGACCATGAGCCTTTGAGGATACACTGCTAGACCTGGGGGAAAATTGGATTAGACGTGTTTACAGCAACTATCAACAACCTTTCATATGAAAAATGCAAAACACTTTTCTGAGGAAAACTGTGCAGCCTGTGTGCACATGCTGTGGATCTATTGCTTGGCACAACCACAAGCTTCAATTTAGCCCTCAAACTTTAAATAAACAGACACAGCGGACATGTGTGCATTCAAGTCTGTAGTAGTAAAGATTTGGGAAATACAGTCCTCCATGAAGTGGTTTTCTGTTGTGTTTGTAGCGACTTTACTTATCTGGTGAGCAGGCAAGTTTTTGTGCATTTTTCTAGTTCCCTTTTAGTTAGATTTTGGTGGTTGGGTTTTGTTGTTGGAGTTTGGCGTTTGACTTTGGTAGTTATTCTTTTCATTAGTCATTTCCCCTTTTTTGCAGTCAACATCAGGGCATGTTTGACTTTAACGATCATCATAACTTGATCAACTCGCTCCCTGCTTTTGTTTCTATTACCCAAAGTTCTAATCCCCTTTTTGCTTTTCCACATGTGTCTCATTCACCAAATCACCGAAAAGTATTGACTCGTGATCTGAATCAGCTGTCTTAATCACTTGCCCCGTCCACAGGTGGATAAAATCAAGCACTCAGGCATGCAGACTGTTTTTACAAACATTTGTGAAAGAATGTTCAGGAGCTCGGTGAGTTCCAGCGTGGAACTGTCATAGGATGACACCTGTGCAACAAATCCAGTCGTGACATTTTATAACTATTCCACAGTCAGCTGTCAGCTCTATTATAACAAAATGTAAGAGTTTGGTAGCAACAACAACTCACCCACCAAGTGGTTGGACACGTAAACTGACGGAGAGGGGTCAGCGGAGAGAGGTCATAATGCAAAGAGGTCGCAGACTTTCTGCACAGTCAATTTCTACAGAACTCCAAACGTCATGTGACCTTCAGATTAGTCAAAGTACAGTACGCAGAGAGCTTCATGGAATGGGTTTCCATGGTCGAGCAGCTGCATCAAGCCACACATCACCAAGTGCAATGCAAAGCGTCTATGCAGTGGTGTGAAGCACGCCGCCACTGGACTCTAGAGCAGTGAAGACGCCTTCTCGGGAGTGATTAGTCACGCTTCTCCATCTGGAAATCTGATAGACCAGTCTGGGTTTGGAGGTTGCAGGAGAACGGTACATTTCAGACTGCATTGTGCTGAGTGTTAAATTTGGCGGAGGAGGAATGATTGTGTGGGCTTGTTTCTAAGGAGTTGGGTTTGGCCTCTTAGTTCCAGAAAAAGAAACCCTGAATGCTTCAGAAAACCAAAACATTTTGGACATTTCCATGCTCTATTGCAGTTTGGAGGAGGCCCCTTCCTCTTCCAACATGACTGTGCACCAGAGCACAAAGCGAGGTCCATAAAGACATGGAGGACAGAGTCTGGTGTGGATGATTTTGACTAGCCTGCACAGAGTCCTGACCTGAGCCTGATAGAACACCTTTGGGATTAATTAGAGTGGAGACTGAGAGCCAGGCCTTCTCCACCAGACCAATGCACTTTTGGAAGAATGGTCCAAAATTCCTATAAACACACTCTTCAACCTTGTGGACAGCCTTCCCAGAAGAGTTGAAGCTGCAATAGCGGCATAAGGTGGACTCACATTGTATTGAACTCAATGTGTTAGGAATGAGATGGCACTTCAGTTCATACTACTGTATTTACCAGCATTGGTTCCAAATCCGACCTCAACTCATCAAGAAGCTCCAACACTGCAAGGGTGGATATGAAATAGCCCATATCTCAGGAATCTTTGCCTCTGGCATCCAAAGTATTTACAAAAGCAAAAAATGTGCTCCCGTTCTTGGTTTTCATTGTACCAACACCTCCTCCTCAAAACAAGAACTGCAGGAATTTTTGCATGAAATTGTACCAGTTTGTACCTGCCTGTCATACAAAATACAGATGAAATCAGTGGTCTCTTTGTGTTTAAAATATGACACACACCACATTGACTCATTTGCATCTGTTCCAAGTTTCTAGCCATTCTGCAAAGAATGCCAATATCGATAAAGGTTTAAATTAGAATGCATGTGCTACTTTATCGTTTTACATGTGGAATTCTAAATTTTAAAGCAGGGATCCCCAAACTTTTTCTTGTGAGGGCCACATAGTGGTTTTCTTCTCTGATGCGGGGCTGGGATCAGTTTGTAGGCTAACGAAAGAAGCGTAAAAATCACAGGATGCGTCTGAACTCAAACATTTAAAGTTTTAGAAAAAACCACACATAACTGGATAGGGGTCACAGACTGCAGAACAGTCTTAATTGCATGGCCAGACTAAAGGGTCGGATCGGCCCGTGGGCCGTTATTTGGGGACCCCTGTTTTAAAGCATCCCATTGACAACAATCTCTGCCATACCTGATTTAGGAAATTATTTAAAAAAAAACATGATGTTTTTTAAAGTTTCTTTTTGAAAAACTTCTTTAAATTCACACGTTCAAAGTATAGGGAAGAATCATATCAGACAGAAAATATTTACCTCTAAAAGACCTCATTTCTAGATCTGTCATCGTTAACATGGATGTTTTACCATTAAGAAATTCTAAATTTTGCTTCAATAGCTTCAGCATCTGTTAAGCCTTGAACCAAAGCAAACCTCTGAGCTTTGAATGTTTGCCCACAGTCCATGAGCTTTGTTGAGATGTGGAAAGAGAGTTAACAACTGCTAATACTTTAAGAATAATCTGAAACTACAGAACAAAAAATGACTAACTTAAAACAACATTGGAACTGTAATGCAGATTGAATTCAGTTTGCTGTTACTTTCCAAATGTTCTGACTTATTCACAGCAGTTTGCATGACATATCTCTGTCACAATCCAGTGGATTACTTTGATGAAGATATTTTGATCTTTTCTGATCTTGAAGACCTTATAGTCACAAAGGCTCTTCTGGGTTAAAATGGTCTGTTTGCAGGTTAAAAATGGGCAAATCTATCAAACTGTTAAACTTTCCACACACGATAATAATATGTTCCGTTTTCATGACACCTCTTGAGTTGGCTGTACGAGCCTCAGGGGAACTGCAAGACACACCAGTCTATGACCTCCTACAGGCCCAGATAACCCCTAAACCAACAGGATCCATACAGCTCAACCTCAGAACGGGTACATGTGACCATGGCTTTAAAGTCCCTCTGCAGCTATATCTATGTCATTACTAGTGGTCTTTAAATTATGGCTATACAGTTTTTGGCTAAAATCTAAAAGCAAGTGTCAAATTTATGAGACATGTTTTCTGAAGAGCAGCAGTAGTTCATTAAAAATGTATATAAAGGTTTAAATAAACCTTTTCTGATATCCCATCATCACTTTATTTACTCTCTCTCCCAATAGTTTACAGCCAAACACAGCTCCCAACCTCACATTACCGGTGCAACAAAATGGTGAGCAAAATCTGAGACATATCCAGACATACAGTTTTGAGTCAGATGTCAGCTCAGATGAGGAAAATTAAGATCTATTTGTCTGCAAGTGGATGCTTCAGCATTGGAGTGGAGAATCAAATGAATCAAATGAAATTATCTTTTCATGTTTTTATTAGGGGTGCACGGTGGCGCAGTGGTTAGCGCTCTCGCCTCACAGCGAGAAGGCCCCGGTTCGACTCCCGGCTGGGGCCTTTCTGTGTGGAGTTTGCATGTTCTCCCCGTGCATGCGTGGGTTTTCACCGGGGACTCCGGCTTCCTCCCACCGTCCAAAAACATGCCTCATAGGTTAATTGGTGACTCTAAATTGCCCCTAGGTGTGAATGTGAGAGTGAATGGGTGTGTGATTGAGGCCCTGCGACAGACTGGCGACCTGTCCAAGGTGTACCCCGCCTTCGCCCATCAGTAGCCGGGTTAGGCTCCGGCACCCTGCGACCCCAAAAGGGAAGAAGCGGTCAAGAAGATGGATGGATGGATGGATGTTTTTATTAAACACAATTGTATGTTGAGTTTATGCATAAAACCAAGTAATTCCAAATTCCAAAAATGCCACAAGAACATGTGAAAAACACCAAAAACACAATTTTCATTGGAGTGGGTATTTAAGAACATGTGCTCAAGAAACAAAAAAGTGGAACTAGAAAGTGTAATTAGCAAATGTTTAAGTGCTGATTTACTACCTTGATTAAGGCCTAAAGTGTATTACAGTCCCATTCACGCCACACACATTCACACACTATTGGCAGTAGAACTGCCATCCAAGGTGCTAGCCAGAGCACCAGGAGTAATGGGGGGGTTCTGTGTCTCGCCCCAGGACACTTCATCACATGGGCAAGCAAGCCAGAAACCACACTTGCAACCATCCAATCAGAGGTCAGACACTACCTCTGCACTAAAGCCGCCCCGTAGAAGTTAACAGTGTTTACAAACATTTTTTAAGGTATGACTCCTTTAATTTTTTAACTTTGTAAATATGCCAAAAATGTTCTAAAAGAATATGCTAGAAAAAAATCTAAATTACTGTGTTTTGAACATTAAATTTGGATAAATTTGATATTGGAACAAGAAATTAGAGGAAATAATCTGACCAACCACTTTACAATTGTATAACCCAACAGACAATCACCTTTTACAAAAGTATAACAGGAAATACAAAAGTTATCAGTCAACAAAAACAGAAAAATACATTTTTTTGTATTTTTCATACTCCATTTTTAAGGGACATTGAAGTATAAGTTGGCTAAAAAGATATGAATAGATGGCTAACTTTGGCTTCCAAGTGCCACTAACTTATGTGTTTGCTGTCCTCTGAATAGCTGATCATTGTCTGAATTAGGACAATTAGAATGTGGAATCAAACATTGCAAGAACAGATTAAAGCCTTAATTTATTTTTGACATCTTCTTTAGTTGGACTCTCATATTGGCAACAAAGGAGATAAATTAATGGCTGACATATACGTTTTTTAAACGCAGTCTACCGCTTTGCTACAGAAGAGTCTCCACACTCCAAGATCTTTACGACATTCAAAGAAAAATGTAAAGGAACAATCGTTTTCCTATTGATCGCTGTGGAAAAAAGCCCCATACTGTTCAGATACTTAAGTTTGTTCGCCTTTCATTTCATGTATGTGAGGATTTTATGAGAACAGTGATTTGGAGGAAGCATGAATGACTCTTAAGTGAGCGTAGGAGCACGTGCGTGAGCGTAAGTGTGTGTGTACGTGCGCGCATGTGTGTCATCTCCAGCTGAGCAGCAGGATGCAGACAACCAGGAAGAGATAAGCCAGAGTGAATGGAGGGAGCTTTGCATGAGTGTGTATCAAGTGTGTGAGTATGGGTGCATTTGTGCGTTCGCGTGGGGAAATCACTTCACAAAGGCCTGGAAGTGTGTGTTCCCCTGTCTGCCAGCGCGGGACTCAGAGGAGATAAGCAGACAGCCAAATATTCCCCTTGTGTTTTCCCAGCAAAAACAGGAGGCGAAATACCAACCACTCAGACTGATGCCACAGGGTCAGGCCTGGAATGAGTTGTGTTTCCAGGTCTTAGAAGCCGCATACAACTTCATACACTGGTGGAAAAATTACAAAAAAAACTAACTAACTAAAGATGAATAATAATGGCAAAAAAACAACAGTTTGATGCAAAAATTCTGAATGATGAGGACCATCCAACTTTGCAGCAGATGAACATTTGAGATGTGTGTGGAGATTGCAGTCACTGGTCACAGATGGGAAACCTGAGATTCATTTGTGAAGAGCATGCAGAACACAGGGCATGGCTGTGAAGGTTCACCATGAAATCAGCTGTGTCTTGTCCATCAGCAAAGTGGATTGGGGGCCATACCAGTATACAATATCTGCCAACAGAATTAAAAATACCATAAAAGCAGCGGGAAAAAAGGCTCAAAGTTACTTAAAAACCCATTCATATGAAAATTGTGTTCTTGGTGCTTTTAACACAGGGGTGGACAAACTTTTTGACTCTTGGGCTACAACGGGTTCTAAATTTTGATAGAAGGACCTAAAGCAGATGCATGACAAGAGAGAAAAAAGGATATAATCCAGATAAAAACATACTTTAAACTTGATTGAAAATGAATGCATTTTCTAAAACAGAAGATTTGGGATTTCTGCTTGGACTTTTAGAGAGTCAAAACGGTGATTTTTGTTCTCATTTTAGTGCCAATTAATGGGTTGATGTCCATAATGGAAAAATGCAAACTTATAGAAATGATGGGTCCATGTGGTGTTAGATTTATCTGCAAAAGGCCTGTCTAACACCTGTGAACGTCAGAAAAACCACAAATGTTTCAACACCACATGAGCAAAGGTCACTGGATCTGTGGTGCATCCTCTATGGAGACACACCAGACTAACAGGCAAAATAAAACATTAATACAAATTATAATTAGAGAGTGTAAACAGACGGATGATAGGGAAAGGAGGCAGGCTTACTCAGCACCAACACTCCTGGCCACAACTCGAGGGAGGATTTATTTGAACTACTGCCGCTCGGCAGAAACTATGTCCTAAAAAACTACAAAGGTTTTTTGATTTTGGCTAAAAACATCATGATCACAGTTATAAAAAAACATATTTTATCTTTTAAATTGCTTTAAAAAAGCTCAAATGATGACCAGGTATCGAACAAATGTCAGAGATTTGAGTTTTCACAGAGACAAACCTTGAATCATGCCTGTAGCATTCAGGAGATGCACATATTTATGCTTCTTCTTTATGATTCTTCTAGTTGGGAATGTTTCCCAACAGCCATAACAAAGCTTTAAAGGCATTAAGTGAAACATGGTGAGAAAAACACAAAGAAGCAATCCATTTTATTGTATACGGTAGCTATAAGTAATAGCTATAGTAGCTCATGGTTATATGTTTAATGAAATATGGTAAAAATGAATGATACCATGATTAATGTGCTCTTATGATGTGGAGAAATCAATTGAATTGAGTGAAGGACGATACTTGTACGATGAGTGGTTTTTTATTATATAAAAAAATAATTCCCTACTTTTTCTTACTTTCTTAGCTTACTTGTTTTAACATACCTTAACATGTAAATCACAGAGGACTGAAGGCCTCTTTTTAACCTACTCAGCTTAAAATCCAAACAGGACACTAACTGTGTCTGTAGGTCACAGAGCATCCACATAAAACCACTTTTTGCAGAGATCTGTGTAATTTTCACACAAACAAACATACTCTTACACACCGTCCAGTGTGCAGGGCTGTCAGGTTTGCCTTTTTGGGTATGTCAGGAATGTGAACTCTTTCTGCAGAGTTCACATCACACTCGTGTGTCATCACAGACAAAACCTACATGTTCACACAAATCACATAAACACATTAATCATATTTAAAGCATTAATCATTTATTTCATTTTAAAAGCTGAGGTGAACCATTTACTCATATTTGACTAACCTAAAGTGACATCCAATCATTCTGCTGCTCTATATGTGGCCAATAAAACCAACCCATACTTAACTAATACTGCTTCCAGAAGAAAAAGAGAACACCAGGACAACCACTCCGCAATGCAGCTGTCTGCTCAGTTAAACACAACACACATCGTCCTCTTTGGACGCCACAAAAACATATATGACTCTACTGGAAATCTACCCTGCATGCCTCAAAAGCATCTTTGAGATGAACCCTGCTATGAGACATGCAGGTTAAAACTACAGATGTCTCTGGTGGATGAAGCTAACGGACAATGTGCCAGATGTTCCCAGTACCAACACTCTGCTGAGGATTTTGACTTAAAGGGTAACCAAACCCTAAATCGTCTATTTTTGGCTGTTGACGTCTATAAAGTGCAGCTTTAAAAGTGCTGTCTGTCGGTCATTGCCAAATTTTTGACAAATTGAAATAAACTTGTTTTATTCTTGAAAATATATTTTTAAAAAACTGTCTGCGTGCTGTCCCCTACAGGTTGAAACGTGGTATTACATTTGAATTTCGTGATTGGTCATCAGTCCCAGGTCATTTCAGAAGACCCACGTCATGATCTGCAGCTCCAGTAATAACAGTCCTGTTCCCCAGCCCCACCCCTCTGACTGGATTTTCACATTTTGGCTGTGGGCGGAGTCAGCATCCAACTTCCCTGTATGGTTACCCTTTAAAGACTAAAGTCTTAAACAGAAATGTGAAATCTGATTCTTCTTCCACCACTGCAGCCCAGAAGAACAGTAATGGTAATTCAGGCCATGATGTGATTTTTGCTACTAGGGATGTAGGAAAAAATCAATTTGGTGATATATCGCGATACTTCTTTGGAAATACTTGTATTGATTTAAAATGATGACATGGGGATTATTAATTAATAATTTATCCTTCAGCATCTACTTTTGTTTTTTCTTATACTGAAAAATATTTTCTTTTGGAAATCAGACAATTTTGACTGTTCCCTTTAAGAACAAAATTTGTTTTAATTTACCAAAAGAAAAACACCATTAATTTGCTTGGGTAAAAGCAACTTGTACATGAGATACAGTTGCACTGATAAATGTTCTGATCATTAAATAATTTTTTATTTTTTATTTTATTACAACGGATTCATATTCAGGTAGAGATTTTTTTTTTAGTTATACTCTTAAAAAAGGAGTTAAAAATGGTTCAGGTACAGTCTCTAGATATATCGTGATACATATCGCACTATGAGATGAATATCATGATATGTATTGTATCACCAGATTCTTGCATATACACACCCCTATTTGCCGCTACAGCTGTACATTTAAAGCTGACTGGAGAAGACAGGTAAGTGTAACAAGTCAGCAGCTCTCCAGGTGAAAGTAGTTTTACTCAAACCCAGTCCATACCAGCCTTGTCATTCCAGATGCTATACATTGCAAGGTCAGATAGGACCGTCTAGTTCATGGATTCATAATCTCAGTATAAGCATCAGAAAATCTGGATTTTCTCCAGTCAAAACTCCTTTCTAATGCTTTTATCTTTGTCTCACTTCATTGATTTTAACTGTATGGGTGGAGGGCTGTGCAGTGATGTAGCGGTTAGCAACCTTTGCCTCAAAGCTAGAAGACGTTGGTTACAATTCTGGCAAAGACCTTTCTGGGTGGAGTTTGCACGTTCTCTTCGTGCACATGAGGGTTTTCTCCAGCTTCCTTCCACAGTCCAAAAGCATGCTTCATGGATTAATTGAGGACCCTACATTGTGCTAAAGTGTGAACCAGCAAAATGTCCCAGGTGTATCCTACCTATGCCAAACAGAGACTGGGATAGGCTCCAGCAACATAGTCAGCTCAAAAGGATTCAACAGTTTCAGATGGATGGATGGATGGATGGAGTAAAGCAACACAAAGGACACCAGCAAAGGTAAGGATGGCATTGTTCTTTCTTCAGCAAATAAATATTAAGGTTAAGCCGTATGACTTAAAAATTATAACTTAAACTCATCTCAGAGCAATATTACCTCTTTATCCTTATCAGATAGCTTTTGTTTTACTCTCAGAGGAGGTTAAAACCCTATTTTTGAAAAAATCAACCTGCAGTTGACTTTTTGCTGACTGTTTATTTTTCCCTTCATGCATGTCATTGTCTTTAATGATTTTATTGCAGGGTTCAGATTAAAGGGCCCTCTTACTCCATGCTCCTCTGTAACCTTGATGTTGTTACAGGAAGAGTTACTCATCCTTTGGTCCTTGTCTTTTGAAGGAAAACTGTCAACTAAAATTAGCCATACTTCTGATATTTTATAGAATAATTCTCAAAAAGTGTTCCATATGTCTCTACGTGGCTAACTGTTTACAGAATGCTATGAACAACAGACTCCTCTAAGGCATCCTAACAACTTTGCTCATTTGGCAGGCTGTTCTGGTTCTACTGGTGAACTTTCTGACACCTATTCAGGTTATACTTGGACAGAGCTGACACAATTGCAGAATAAACAATGAGAGACCAGCGACAATAGAACACTGTTTTCCGTTTGGACCTATTTTTTCGGACCTATTTTTTCGGGTTTTCAAAAAAGAGTTACTATAAAAGGTGAACACACTACTTCCATAACCCATATTTTTTTCAAGTGGGTTTGAAAAATCTGCTTCATACATTAAGATGAGGTCTTTTTTTAACAGTTATATGAAGATGCGCTAAGAAAACAAATCGAAGACTTCCCTAAAGGTCAAATCATCACATCAGCTCCAAAGAGTGTACACGCAGATTACTATAACTTTGATCAGGATTTATTATTTCACACAAGCAAAAACCACACACCTGAGGCATGAGCTAACATGAGCACTCCAATAAAAATGGTGTTTTTGATGTGTTTAGAGTGTTTTGTTATGATGGAGGACATTTAAGACTAAATCTGTGATTCTGAGTATTTCTTTATTCAAATCGAGATGAATCAGGAGCAGGAAAAAAATGTGAATAAAAGTTTGAATTTGCGACTCAGCAAGTAAAATGGGCGGGAAAAAGCCTGCTTGCTCCGCTTCATCCACTTGCAGACAATTAATCATGTTCATTTTTCTCATCTGAGCTGGAACGTTTTTAAACTAGGCTGGATAGCTCCAATGTTTTTGTAGCACCTGAGTTGTGAGGAGCTTTAAGTTAGCGGGAGAGAGTGTAAACAAGGGGATGATGGGATATCAGCTGAGGCTTACTTCGCCCAAAACTCAGAGGCAAATTTTTGATGAACTCCTGCACAAACTTTGTTCTAGAAAACGACACAGATTTTTGGCTACAATCACAATTAAATACCACAAAAAATAATTTTATAATAGACAAAAATATAGTCTTGATCTAAGATAAATGTGGTAAGTCATGACTGCAGAAGATATATTTTCTTTAATGTAAAGATATATTATTTACAGAGGACACAAGAAAATAAAGTTTTCCTGTTGTGTGTCTGTTTTTTTGTGGGTGATTTATTGGCCACAAGGGAGGGGGCTCTTATTTCTCCCAGGTGTTTTTCCATCTCCACTGATGCTCAAACACGCAAACGCCTCCAAATAGCGTCCCTGCTGGCTAATCTCTGTATCTATGTATTTATTTTTTCTCCCTCTTCAAATGCCAACTTTTTACTCACGAGTGATGCGCACTGCGCGCGTGCAGCTAAATGTGCGTCTCGTCTGGGGAAACACGGCTTAGCGGGACTGTCACCGGGCTGCACGTGGCATCCATCTGCGGGATCACCATGAATACCCACTTATCTGTGGGAAGGGGAGGAGGGCATCTGGACCCCGTGCACGCGCACACAAATACGCGCGCACCACCATCGCTCATACACGCGTACACGTGCCTCATCTGAGGGGATGAGGATGAGCGCGGCTCACGTGAAAAATGAAATTCCTGTGAAAGTTATTGACTTGACAGAGACATAAAAGTTCAGTAGGGACTCACCTGCTTTACATGGGTCCTTGTAGTCAATGGACTCCGCTCTCTCCTCTTCATAGTAATCAAAGTCCGGCTCTTCGTAGTCAAAACAGCGAGAAATGGTCACTTTCCCCAAGAAAGTCAAGCCCGCGAGCACCAGCGTGATCCAGTGCATCTTAGCTGCAAGTGCCAAAGGCACTCGGTCCATCTGGGGTTAAAACTACACAAAAAGGTGGTCTCTCTGCTGTAATCTTTTCTGGATTCTCTTATCCTCTCTCCAAAATCTGAGGGTTCAAGAATTGCTCAGATCATCCTGAAGATGTGCCGCCTTCTCCGTCTGTTCCGCACTGGTTCAATGCGCCCGGCTCGTCATGGTGTGAGGGCACCCAGGTACCTGGCTGTGTCTGTGTCGGTCCCCCGTGCGAGTCAGTCCGCAAAGTGTCCGCCGAGGAGGTCCGCGGTCCTGCGCGGTGGACACAAACGAGAGGGAGAGACGGTCGGGATCAGGAGGAGCTGGAGAGGTCTGCGAGCGCAAAGACGCACGACGGTGGCCCTGCTGCGCACGCAAGGAGGATCCGTGTCGCATACTTTCAGACAGATCTGATGCCTCTTGCTGAGTGCGACAACCCCTCCACCCCCACCCCACCCCCCAGCTTTCTTTCCCTCCCTCCCTCCTCTCCTCTTCCAGTGTCCAGGAGCGTTCCTCTCATGTCACCCAGCACACACAAATATTTCTAAAGTAGCTTCATTTATGTGCCTTCTTTGTTTATTTACTTTTGTTGTTTTATTTTTTATATTTCATTTTTCTTGACCTTTAATTAAAACGGCTTCATTGCAGTGACGCGGCGGTCATCACAGGTCACAGTGTTATTGTCATCGATGCGTAAATTACCTAAAAACGGCAGCAATAAAAGTAGCAGGAGGGCTGCCTGCCTGTCATTTAGCTGTTTAAAGGTGAGTGCCAAGTAGTTGATACCTGACCCATGAAAAGACACTGGGGGTTGAACCCTCTATCACATTGCCGTGACAAATACAGCACACTTTAAAAGGGTTCATATGTTTATTAAAGTTTATAGTTGGTGCGTAAAAAAGATAGACAGATAGATTTCCTTATCTTGCAGCCTCCAAACAAACAGAAAAACAACCTGACACAGGAGCAGTTGTTGACGGCCAGACTGTGACCACCTTGCCAAGGTAAATCCTCCTGAGACTAGCTCACCCCGTGCGTCCCCGCAGCTTACCTGCTGCGTTTACCTGCCCCGGACGACTCGATTTGCTGCGGCATCACGAAGCGACCCATCATGCTCCAAACGCGGGGACTTTCTTCAGGTTGTCGTGGGGGTAAGTGGATGGGTGAGGAGGGCGCGCTTTGGGTGACCTTTTTTTCCCCCTCTCTCCCCCGGTGGATCCGAATGCGCCCTTCCTCCCTCATTTATTACCGGGAGATTACCGGAGCGCAGTCTCCACGGCTCGGGACTAATCCTGCCCTTGGGGAGAGGTAGCGGCGCGCTGACGTCACGCTATCAATCCAGCAGCAAGCTGTCCACTGCACGCGCCCGCAGCCGCGGACAAATCCCCTGGAGACCACTCACGCGCGGGATGGGAGTTCGTTCAGTTTAGGGCAACACACCCATGACCTTTGCTCCTCAGATGAGTAATTCGGTGCGTAAAAATGTAAATTAATAAACAAGTGCGAAATTCTCTCACCTCTAAATATTTGAGTGAAGATGTAAGCATGTGGTTTTAGGGTCTAAGGAATGTAAAAGTTGTTGCAGTCTGAAATTTACACGAGTGTGAGACATGAAGTTTTGTAAAATGAGTCGTGGACTCTTTTTTGTCAACCTGGATATTTTACTGCATTATTAACTAAAATACACAATTTATACGTCAAAATAATGACTTCTAAGTATCCAACATTTGTGATTTTTTTTTAATATTGGTTATAAAATTAGTAAAATATGTTCCTGAAACCATACTGTCAAAGGTATGCATGATAGACGTGCTATAGCATTTGTGACAGACAGCAAACTTACTGTTTCTAATGTTTGCAGAGCTGCAGTGCTGTGGCAAAGTAGAAAAACATTTATTGAAATAAAAGTATACATAGGAGACTTAGGCTGAATGTGAATTGCTTCCCATACAGCTTTTCTCTATCTGTGCATTTATCCCTCAAAGCGGAGAAATATGAAAAAAGATTGTCCGAATTCCTTCCGTACTCCCTCATTATTAAAAAATATCACCTCTTTCACTATTTTTTTTGTAATGGCAAATATGGCATCACAGATTTCACAAAGTAAAAAACTATTAAATATAAGCATTTTACAAACACAATTTTGTGTCCTAATGACTAAAATGTAGATGGTTTATTTAAAAAAATAAATGAAAGTACACTTTTCACCATCTTTTTTCAAACATAATCCATTGTGGTCTAAATTCGCCAATCTAGTGAACATCAATGGACAGTTATTATTCACAGAGACTTGTGGGTCATTTGTAGTGCAGTCAATTTTGGCATTGTAGATTTGGACAGCTCTACAAAATGACAAATGCATTTAGTCCACTGAATAGTGAAGGGTCAGTGTCATGTAGGATTATTGAAATTAATTGAGAAAAACACACTGAGACTGAGTGACTTAAATTAAGAAAACATGGCCGTTGAAAATATTACACAACATGTCATGAACAAAAACACACAATGCTGAAAGCAAACTAATCTAAATCCTCCAAGCACGTTTTGGCAACTACTTTTGTTATTTTGCAAGTTATTATTTGGGTGACTACTTCTTACTTCCCGTAGATTTTTATTGGTTTGAAGTAAAACTGCTCTTGTGTGAAATCTACCTGGAAACACCTGCAGGGCATGCTAAAGCTAGGCTACTTTTGTTAAAGTAAAACAAAAGGAGAGTCTCAATTCAGCCAGTTTAGCCAGGTTTGGTGTCAACATCATGACAACACTCCAAATACAAAAGCCCAACAGTCAAAAGTTTCACTTGGAATGATGGGAAACTGGTAAAAAGCCTCTTTAAGATTAGCATGTTACTACGCTAATTAGCATAACAAAGCAGGCACAGTTGAAACCAGCTGTTAAAGGCCTAATAAGTACCTGTTTATAAAACAAAGTTCCAGGCACATTTACAAATCTTAAGACAGAATGTGAAACAACAAACCATTTGTTCCAAATTAAAGAGAAACTTTTTCAAAATTACAAATCCCAACTAAACTAAAATTTGAAAAGTAATAGGCTGTCAGCAACAAAACAAGGTTACAAATCTGTTGTTTAAGAAATGTGACTCAAGTACCCACAAAAAGGTTCTTTATTTGGAAGCCCTTTAAATTAACTTGTGTTTTATTTTGAAAAATAATTTTCACATCTCATATATTATAGGAAGCAGGGGTAACCACTTGAAGCCTATCATTGATTTAATGTTTGACTGTTCTTTGTGATCTGCCTTTGATTTTAATTGTCAATTTTCAGTTGTATGATTAAAAAAATAATTGCATCACAAGATTTGATAGAAATGCATTTATACCAGTAAATAGTCCCACTGTAATATATAGGGTTTAGATTAAGTTTATAAATGTCAAAATCTTTCACTTTAAGTTCCTATACTATCCTATTTCAAATTAAACAATATCCAGGTTTCTATTATAAATTCTGTTTTTGTGAGAAAAAAACATTGCATTAACATTTTTTTGTATGTAAAAGTAAGAAACCAGTGAGTGTGTACGTGTTAAATAGCCATCCAGGTTGCAGAGAGAACTGTTTCTATATAATTAGTGTTCACATTAGTTTGAATGTGTTTGTGTAAAAGAAAATAACACAATTCTTTCCCAAAATTGCTGAATTTTACTCGGTAATATGTGAGTCAGTCATTAGCAGAGCCTTAGTATTATTCTGAAAATAGCAAGGATGGGACTGCAGCTCATTTAGAATGATGTTGATTTATCAAAAAAGTGTGAAACAGTCACAAAAGGAAGAGCAGGTTATAACGAGTCGATAGTCAAAATGAATATCAATCAATTAATCACTTTATTTGTGTAACACTTACACACTTTGCCGTGTAACACATGGTGCTGAACAAAAAGACATATATATAAACATTAGTTAAAACATAAGAAGTCGTAGATAAAAGAAGCAATAGTAAAACAGACACAAAAAGGGAAATAAAAAATAACAAAAACGCTGTGGCTAAAATGAATATGACCACAAGAACTTCAAAAAAGAACAGTTAGATTCTGTTTCTTAAAATTCCTGTTCTGACAGTCTCAGTAGACATTGCTGCACAATAAGTAGTCACTTCTTACATTTTGTTGGAATAAAGTTGCTAAAAATACATAACTAAGCTTTTGGGAATTTGTGTTAAAAACACACAATGCGCACACGAGTGCTATTTTTGTGTGTATTTATTTCCATAAAATCCCTACAGACCTATATCTAATTAAGGTTGTGGAAAGTGGCTTTCTTCAACCACTTATAGTATCTTTGTAAGCGTGCCTCCCAGCCAATCTATTCAGCAATTGCTTCCTTTCCTTAAAAAGGATCCAGTCACTGAAGTAAGTGCTGTGTGCAGGTATTTGTGTCCCTATTTAGAGCACATATTGATCAGCGTGTCTCCAAACTCCGAAAGTACCTCGCCAGCATTTTGACCCAGCACACTGTCTACCGCCACCTCCCTGAAACCACACTCTCTTGTTTCCAAATGCACACACAAACATCAAGAGACAGACCCTTAAACTAAGCAGCAGCCCCCTGAGGTTTAGCCAAGAGCTGAGCTCTGCAGCTACTGCAGGAGCAATATTATTAACTTTGTTTTCCTCAAACACATTTCCTTGTTAAATCTATGTGTGGTGGTCTTGAACTCCACCAAAGTTACAAAACCCTTTAACTTTAGAAGGAAAGAGGCCTTGTTTTGAGTGATCTACTGAGGTGCCATAATTTTCTATGAGCTGATAAAGTTGTATATATCTTAATATGTGTTGCAGCTGCAACCCTATTCATTTGGGACTCTAAAAGATATGATTCTTTAAAAAAACAGACAGGAGTATGTGTTTCCTCATGTGTTTATGAAAACTGAAGTGCCTCGTGTTACACATTTTTTAATTCTTACAATATTGTTCTTACAGCAGCTAGGATAAGCTGGGTAGTGACACATATTTATGGAATTTTCATAGGCAAATAGTACCGCAGGTGGTTTCCCATCTAAGCTCGTGTCGTTCACCAGAGGCCTGGTAGCTTCAGGGTTCTGCGCAGTATCTTAGCTGGTCTTAGCACTGTACTTTTCTGGACTGAGATGTCTGAGGTATTTCCAGGGATCTGCCATAACCACTGGTCCAGTTTACTGCCCCAAGTGCTCCAATTACAACAAGCATGACTGTCACCTTCACCTGCCAAGCTTTCTCCACTTCCTTCCTGACTCCCTGTATTTCTCCAGTTTCTCGTGTTGCTTATTCATGACGTTGCCACATCAACAATGGCTTTCCTTTGTCCTTTATCCACCACAACAAAGCCTGGTTGGTTTGCCATTACCATCCTGCCAGTTACTTAGATGACCAAAGCATTAAGGAATAGCTTTTTAAGTCCAGTTCCTATGATTCAATTTCACGATTTTGCCACCTGGGTGACTGAGAACCTTCACCGTCATCCCACAGGATCTTTGCTCTCTCGTTCTCTACCACTTTTGGAGGTATTTCCCACTTTGACCTTGGGAGTTACAGTCCATTTTTTAATTTTTATTTTTTTTAATACTTTTGGATATAGATAGACCATGTGACAGACTGGCGACCTGTCCAGAGTGTACCCTGCCTTCACCCATGAGTGGCCGGTCTAGGCTGTCAGAGTCCCGTGACCCCAAAAGGGGCAAAATGGGTTTAGAAAATGGATGGATGGATAGTCCTGTACTGGTAGTACTTGTCTATTTTCTGATCAATACTTAGATAATTTCACCTGGCTGTGCTGGAAACAATACACCCACTATTTTATATTACCAAAGAACAGTAACGCTGAAATGACAAAGTTGCACTTAATACGTTTGCCCTGTAGTGTGTCAGTGCAGAAGGGTGTCATTAGTGCATAGTTGCAATAAAGCATTTGTACCTTTCAAAAAAATAAAGACATTTTCAACACCTAACACAATTGCAGCTAAAGCAAATTTTCCAAATGATTTGATTCAACCTTAAAAAGGTCACATTAAGCTTTTTCAAAACTTTGGGGAATATTGAAAAAGGATTCAGCAGGAAAGCTATTGGGATACATTTTTTTCTTAATTGCTTTACTATCAGACCTTTTAAAAACTAGGAAGTTACAGCACTAAGAGGACTAAATTCATTTAAACCCTGGAAAAAGAATCAACCCAGCAGTGCAATAACAACACTTAGCGATTCTTTTTTGTTAAAGTCTAGTATTTTTTTTATTGATGAGCAAAAACATAAAATATAGTGTTTAAACTGCAGATTAAAGACAGAAACAAAAACAGTTAACCCAAGGAAAGAAGGAGATTGAAGGCGAGAAAGATAAGTTTATGAAAGGTATGAAAAAACATGTTTCTCTCAAGTCTGCTGACTCTGATAGTGTCTTAAGTGTTTCATGAACTTCCCCTAGAGGGAGCAAATATGTGGCCCAAGAAATCCATCACCTGCCTCAGGAAGACAGTCTGCTGACACCACAGCAGGGCACAACAGAAGGTGATAACACTCCGATATTGTTCGGTAAAGTCAGAAAAATGTCAGCGTGGTCCAATTTCCTTTACCCTTTAGCCACATACATTTCTTTAAAAGTGTAGGAAGGAACACAAAACGGTTATAATATAAGCGAGGGGGGTTGTATTGTTTTAATGGTATCACTAAATATTGGCACAAGTGAAAAAATGTGAGATTTCAACTTTGAGGGTCAGGTTTATTGTTAGAGAGGGTCGTTATCACTTGCGTCCAAGGCAAAAGCCATCAACATACCATTCACACATTAAAGCTGTGTGAAGCCGTCTCTCCTTCGGTAAACAGAGAGAGCGGAGGGAAGACAAGACACAGAGAGGAAATCCTCTGTTGAAATGCCAAGCCGTGAGTGCCATTCTTTCCTTGCAGTTCTTATTTCCTCTTCTGTGCACCTCTCACGGCTCTGATTCTGCACCTTCATCTCTCTTTCACTGCCTCTGATGTGTTCGTGCATGTGGGCGTGATTGTGTAGGTGTGCACGTGCCAGTTTGTGGCTCACATTCATGATAATGGTCGCAAAGGAAGAGTGGTAACACAGAGGGCTTTCATCTTGGTGCCAGCAGAATTTGCCATCATGGGAGAAGAGGAATAAAAGCAGGATGCATGTTTCTCATTAAAAGATAGCAAGTGTGAGAGCAGCAGCATGGAGGGCGACTACATAGATATTGCTTGACTGAATCTAATATATAGCCCCCCAAAAATTTGGTCTACTGTTTTAGTGGCCTGCTAATTCAAACCTGTGATATTTTGGCTATTAGTACCTCTCGCAACTTAAAGTATTAGTTTTCATGAATTAAAAAATATGGTTTATGAAGTTCTGATTAATGTCAGCTAAGTTGTATTTTGGGATAAATCAGAAAGTCCGATAAAAAATGGAATAATATCATCCCTAATAACAATAAGTAAACTTTACTATTCCCCTCCAGAACCACCACCTTATTGTGGTTGGAGGTGTTTTAAAGACCCACTCAAATAAAAATTGTTTGTTTGTTTTTAACATGTTCTTGTAGCATTTTTTTCATAATAGATGACCTATACTAAAGAATTTATTATTAAGACTGAGTTTCCGAATATCTCTTGATTCAGATCAGGAGCAGATGAAAACCTGATGCTTGAAAAAACTCAGACTGATGATGCAGCTACTAAAATGGTCATGCCACTGTCTCCTCTTTTCCTGCGTGCACTCTGGCCTGCTCACGCTTAGGTGTGCGAGACATGGTGAGCGTTCAACACTTGTGCCGTAGCAAATTGCAATTCTGGCTCAATATGGCTCAGAACTGTAGATCTGGATTGATTCAATATTGCCCGCCATTATTTTTGTGCTGGTAATGTTGTCTTGAGGCTATAAGCTCGCGCGTGAGCGTGCAAACAGCTCTCAGCAACAAGGTGGGGCGGGGTTGCTCTGCGCCAACCGTCACGCACACAAGCCTGAATTTCTAATGAGCTACTGCTGCTGGGCATTAAATGTGTCTTTAAAAAACTACAAAAGATTTTTGATTTTGGCTAAAAACTGCATAATCATAATTAAAAGGTCACTGGGAACGATTTTACGATACCAAAAAAAATATGGTTGCAGTGGGACTTGTAAGAGCTTGGGTGATTGTAGGAATTGTAGGATAGTAGGTCCTTGATATAGTCTTCCAGTAGCAGAGAGATTGTAGGCACACCGGACTAAGAGCCGTTCAAATGCTCCTCATGGAATCAATAAAATGGCAAATGGCGTATGCTTACATAGTTCTTTACTACCTTCTTAGAAGGCCCAAAGCGCTGTACAGTCACAGTCCCATTCACCCACACACACATGCACCACTGTCACACCTACTTGTAACCATCAGGACCAATGTGGGGTTCAGAGCCTTGCCCACAAACACTTTGACACAAGGGCGCGCAGAGCAAGAATTGAACCTACGATCTTCCAAACGAAAGTAAACTCCTCTACCTCTGCACCACAGCCGCACTATTAAAGTAAATTCTCTTACATTATCCAGACTGACTCTACCAGGTCCATTCCTGGAGCCAAGCTTGAGGTAGAACTCCCTAGTGGCCAAGTCTCATCCCATGAAACGGCTAGGTTCAAGCCAAAAAATTCAAGTGGAATCACTGTCCCATAGGCCTACCATCTGCAGGAAGTACAATAAGGAGATGGTGCTGTGAGATTGGGAGGGCACAAATGGGTTGGTGCTCCGTGGTGCAGCGGTAGAACGGTTGACCTCTGATCCTTCTATTCTGGAATTTTTCATTGTAAAAGGTGACAGGCTAGTGTGAGTTTGCTCGGAGCCCCCCAGCTCAGTTGTCTTGTATTGAGGTTCACTCCAGTGAATAAAAAGGTCTTGTCACTACGTCTAAGGTCATGGATGAGCCTCATAACATGGCCTTAGGTTATGATCAAACAACAGTACAGATTACCTGGCCTGCTTGGAGTTTTTTAGAGGGGTTGTAGAAAGTTCACCAACAAGGGATTTTTCCACTGGGAGACATCAACACTTACCTGGATGATAAAAGTTATACCTGTAAGGACCTAGCTGGGAGGAACAGACTCCATAACTTGAATTTAACTGATGTTTTATTATTGGATTTATGTGCTAATCACAATTCGCCCATACTGAACTCCATGTTCGAGCACAAGGGTATCCATAACTGCATGTGGCACCAGGACACTCTTGGTAAATGGTCGCCTTTGTAAATGTGTTATCAGACCTGTGGTCTTGTGTCCTGGACACTTGAGTGAAGATTGGGACAGAGTTTTCAACTAATAACCACTTTGTTAGTGAGTTTGATTTACTGGTGATGGAGGAGGCCAGACAGACAAGGCAGGTCCAAAGATTCTGTTGACTGAACCAACTGTCAGAAGGGTCTTCCATTACCATATTCAGAAGAGCTTTACCCAGGTACCGACGGAACCTGGAGACATTCAAGTCCAAGTGGACTGCTTCCATCTCCATTATCACGACAGCTGTTCAAAGTTGTGCCAATGAGCTCTCTCATGCCAGTTGGGGTGCCAATCCATAAACAAAGTGGTTGTTATAAGACATGTTGTCAAGCTGAAGAAGGAGTCCTGTTGTTAAAAACAAACTAGATTGCCAAATTTAAGGGACAAATCATCTAAAGCTGCGTTCACATAGAACACAATTCACTTGTCAGGGTCGTCCAGTTTCAATGTTAAGTCAATGTACAGAGGCGACCTGACATCCGTGGCACGTCCAAAGATAAAAAATCTGAACTTTGGCAAAAATTAAGTATTGCGTCAATCAATCAGGGAGTCAGTGACATGTTTATGATGTGATTAGTGGGTGGAGTCCAAATCCAAAATGGAGGAGAATCTGGTTGTTCTCCTCCTGAACTTCAATATGATTTTCATATTTGCATTGAAACTATAATTTAAAGGCCCTCTAATTTTTTTCCCTCCTCAGACCATTGCAGGACAGTAGGTCAGACAGAAGCACAGCTGAAAGATTGAAAAGTTGTGTCCTAGCTTACTGGGGGAGTTTCTGAATGATCTCATGAAGCCAGACATGGAGACGTGATTGCTTTTGTAGAACTCTTCAAAATAAATGAACCTGATCCCTCAACATCATCTGCGTCTTCCATGCATTGTGAATGAGATATTCAGATATGCAATCAATAGTTCCATGTAGCGATGAAGCTAAATATTGCAGACGCAAATTGTGTTCAGTGGGAACGCAGCATAAGTAACATGTTTGGGTGGTGTAATTCAAAGTATTACTCATTTGACAAAGTTTTCCTCAGTGTCCAAGCCCACCAATCTTCTTGGGCTTTGGGTCAGAGAAGCTACCTGCTTCTGTTTGTTATATTTATAAAAATTTAATCAAGTAAACTTTGATGATTGAAGGCTTTTCTAAGGAGAGACTGAAGGACGCAGAGTCTGAGTCAGCTGAGGCATAAAGCTCATTGGTGCCAAATACATCAGTAAAACTGGCCGATGCAAAGATATACTTCCTATCTGCTTCAAAAGATAAAGGAAATTTAGAAGCTGCTGACCGCTCGTGTCCAGGCAAAATTATAACCTTTGAAGAAGTAAAAACAAAAGTTAACTACACAACTACTTGGATCACGGAGAAAAACCTTTTATTAGTCCTTGAATAAAATTCTCATCATGTATTTGTTGGAAAGGAAGTGCAAGTGAAAAACATTGATGCTTTTGGGGCACATTTAGCTTTGATTTTGACATAGTTTTTACATGCTTCTGAAATTTCTCATCTTTAAATTCCATCCATGGTGGTATATTTGTGATTATATTACCAATAGTTTGTGCTGCTGACGAGAAAGTTAGTTTGTGCTTGATGTTGGCCAGACATTTTCTCTGTACGCCTGCTAACTCATGCATGGAAATTACATCCCAAACTCCCTGAACTCCTGTTTCACATTTGAGAAAGATGAATCCTTCCATTGTCATCCCGTAAAAGGTCATCAAGGAAGAAAAAAAAAAAGTACTGATAGGAGAACCTCCTTGTTGCTAGTTTTTTCTGCAACAAGACCTAGTTTTTTTCTGCGTTTTTTAGGAGAAAGGGTGGCACAAAATAGATGACACACTAATGCTTGTTTACTTATGAAAAAAGCAGATGTTAAGTGTTAGGCTATCATTCATGTGCAGCGCGTTTAACAACATGCTAAACATGGGCTTTTAAACTTAATATTTAGCCTATGGTGTTCACACTGAACAAGCAGGGAGGGGCTTCTTCCTCTTTTCTTTTGTTTACTAGCGCATGTCTGCCACCGATAGTTGTAAGAGGCTTGGTATGAAATGTCAACGCAGTACAAATCTCGCAAATCTTGCTCCAGGCTTTTTCTTTGACAGCTCTATTTTATTTAATATATGACAAACTTAAAGTCATACAATTCCAGAATTCCGCAAATTCTTTTTTCTCCTTTGTGATCAATACTCAATTTTAGGATTTTTGTAAATTGAAAGGGACCCAATCTATACATCACTACCAAATCTGAGTCCCTGATTGGTCAAAATTCAGTCATGTTTGACTTGCAATGCGCGTTTTGTATTTAGAGCCCAAAAATGATCGTATCTTGCATACCAATGAGGGAACGAAAGAGTTTTGAGCACAAAGCTCAAACTTATAGCATTTACATAGATTTCTCATTGGAAGTGCTCGCTTGAAAGCATGTTGCTGAGGGCGGTGTGAACATAGTTTAGTGCATGGCCCTTCAACAGACTGACCAACTATTCAGAATGTACTCAGTCTTTGCCCTAACGTAGATATGATAGACTCCAGCAACCCCTATGACCCTGCACAGGACTAGTCGAGAACAGATTTAGATCATTTATAAAGACTAGATCCAAAAAATGCTCATCAACCTTTTTACTGAATGTGATTTTACTGAAGACGGAGGGCGACAGTTGGATAAAAAGAGGGAAATGGTGCTGAGTTGAGAGATTCCTGTGAATTGAAAAGAGGCAGACAAAGATGGAGCAATAACTTCTGAAGAGACGAAATCTTCCTATTCGCATTATCGTGCACAAAGCAGAGAAAGCTGAAAATGTGTGTGAGTGAGAACAGCATCCCCTTGCTGACATAGCACTTCAGAAGGAATTTGGCATTGTGTGACTGTGTGCATGCGGAACAGCGTATGCTCACACAATGGGTGTTGTGGAGACAGAAGTCTTTTAAGTCAAAATGCAGAGACTCGTAGTCATCTATTAACAAGTTTAAGTGAAGTTCTAGTTTGGTTTAATGTTAGATAAACTGAAAACATGTGCTAAGCTCAACCTCTACAAATTTAAGGTGCATTTATGTCAATGTAATCGTGAATACAGTGTTTGCTTTGGCCTCTGCTCTTTGCAGATGTGCTTCCTTATGGAGAAGCTCCAGAAAAATTCAATTGCATTTAT
>NC_050512.1:14063739-14100499 GCF_002922805.2 Oryzias melastigma
GGAGCACTACTGAAGGCCTAGGTGTGAAATGCACGGCCCGCCACTGGCCCACAGGTATGCATCAGTGGATAAGGAAACGATATCTGTAAATAAAAAAACTGGCCAGATAAATTGTCACTTTTTAATAATTCCCACAAATTTGTTAATAAAGTTTTAATCTGTTTATTTATTTCAAAAGTGTAAAAACAGGCATGTAATTTAAGAAAAGCTAATGTCTCAGTTTGACTCCAGTGGAAGAAATTAGACAATCAGATTTCAACACAAAAGTTACAAAGTTAAGTAAGGTTTTTCATCCAAAAGGGAACAGCAAGATACAAATTACATAGCTAATGTAGGATTTTTTTTTTCTTCAAATGTGGTACCCAAAAAGTTAAACTGGGTCAAAGTCAACACAATCTGAGGTACAGCCTGCGGAAAAAGCCACAAGATACCATAAACAAATGTTTTTAAGTGCATAGCCTTTTCTCTTTTTTTGTGCTTTCTTGAATTTTAGAAATGGAGTTTGGTGTAGAGTTAGAGTCATCATTTCACTGTTGGACAAGATTTTAGCTAGTGAGCATTTTCTGGATGACGCAGAGACCACTAGTCGCTTTTACAACTTAAGTCAAAAGAAAAGAAAATTGCAATTTCAATTAAAAATGGATATTATTACAATGTGACAATTAATGAACTGAGAGAGCAAAGCCCAATGTCAGGTTTTTGCCAACATTGCATCAACAGAAGTGTTTAAATGCGTGTTTAAATAAATGTTTTAAAAACTGCTTTTTTTCTTTCATTTTTTTAGATTCCGCCTAGTCAAAATTACAACTTAACAGCACCACAGTAAACAGGAAGTTGTATATGCTCCAAATAAAAAAAAAAAAACAATCCATTCAAAGTTCAAGGTTTGCCTAAATTTACTTAAAAAAATGCCACTGAAAGTAAATAAAAATTTGTTCTACTTGATTTTTTTGCTCTAAAGTATTTGATCCATCAAATGGTTAGATGTAACCTGGATTTTTGACACTGAGTAGCTTTTGTGAAAATTCGCAGGAACAGATTTAGATGAAGAAAATAACAGAATGGCAGACCTTACCAAAACGCCAAAGGGTTTCCTCTACCAGGCAAAAGAGAGTTCTGTTTTCAAAAGTATCAGCTGTTAATGCATTTTGTTAGACTGAGACTGAAAACACTTTGGCGCCTGAAGATGTCATGTGTTTTAGACCAACAGAAGCGTTCAAGGCTCAGTTCAACTGCAGGACCTTAACCCTAGAGCACTCTGGGGGATTTTCACCCGAGCAAAAGTATCCACATGATGTTCAATAAGTTGTGTTTTTCTGAGTGTCATGGGTCATTGAGTAAAGTCTCTCGTGTCCCATGAATGGGTGGACCAAAGACCAAGTCTCCAGTATCATTATTTATTTTTTCTAGGATTTTTTTCTTCTCAAATTCCTAATTTTTCCACCATTTTCAAGCCTGTTTTTAGGATCTTCTTATTTATTTATTTTTCATTTTGTTACATAAATCACAGTAAAAATAAAAAACAAAAAATAATCATGTGTTGTCATATTTGGAACTATTTTTTGTGTGAAATACTTTTTATCTGGTATATTATATCAGATAAAAATTACCCGACAAAAGTGATGGTGTAACTTTTTATAGCGAAAGTGTCGTAGGGTTAAAGGCACCAGCAGCCATCCTAGGCGAGTGCAGAGGCCAAGTTGTTCCTTGCAAGACTATCTTTTTCAAAGGACGAGTTCAAACTGTTCCTAGGGGGCAGCAGAAGAATGAAATTGGCCCAGTGGCTGACTTGTGCAGGGATGCTGTCAGCTCGTCATCTTCTGCTTCAGAAGGTGAATGTTTGAAGACACCACACATAAATGCTTCAGTGACCATAGAAGTAATGAAGAGCGTGGGGTCAGAACATGACAGGAGGGAGGAGATGTTGAACTTGTCAGGTTGTTCCTCCCAGATCCAGAGCAGATCCTTCCCCCTCATAAACATCCTCCGAGTCCTGGATCACCATTCCTGTGTGTCCGTGCTGTCTGAAGCAATGCAGCTGGATGAGATAAATGCACACAAGGTTCAATAGGCTGATTTATATATTTTAAAATTTGAAGTATTAAAAAATAAAGATGGATTAATACCTTTTTTCAACCCTAAATCTGACGCAGAGAAGTCAACTTCCGATGTTGGTTCAATTCCTGTCTACCGCAGTCACATGTCCAAGTGTCCTGCCCAGTAAGTGTCAGAGTTGATCCCCTTAAATATCAATTTTTTTAACTTTTAAGCCATAATCATCAAATTGACAAGAAGCGAAGACTTTAAAATATTTTATTCAATGTGTGACAATTTAATTTAAGCTTTAGTTTTTTTTTTTTTTAATTGACTGACACAAAATATTTAAACCTTTTCACTATATTCTATTTTTAAATTTGTCTCTGTTTTATCTATTTTTTCCTGAAAAACTCTTGATCCTTAAAAATCTGTAATGAAAAGAGGAAAAGCACTTTCTTAAAAAAAACAATTCAGATTCTAAATTATTCCATTAATAATGTTCCTTTTAAACTTAAAACATTCATTTAGGTACGTGTCGTAAATAGATATGCATAATTTAAACTTGATTTTTTGTTTTCATAAATTTGTGCACAAAAATTGAATGGGGATTGTGCATCTGTTCAGAGCAAGATGAAACTCTAGTTCTCCAAAGAAAGTAAAAATACTTATTCTTGATTTGACCTTTATTTATTTTTATTAACATTTTTTTGTTGTTCTTTTGGCTACAAATTCCATTTCAGCCATTGGAAAGTTGCACACACATAAAAGTTGTGGAGTCTGCAAAGTCTCACTTTGTAAGATTCGTCTGATGCTGGCTCTCTGATCAAATTAAAAGTCCTCTTTCTCTGGGCAGGTCTCCTTTGTGTTCCGCTGCGTCCCGATGCCAAAACAGCTTGATCAATGGTATTGATGGAAACATGCAATAGCAGATGCTAATAGGGCCGCTTGACTAATAGACCAAAGTTTTTATTGATCTGCAGTGTTAGCATCTGATGCTAAAACAGCTGATTCAACTGCATAGTTGGAGCAAAAGTGCCATCCTTGCTATGTGTGTGTGTTTGTGTGTGCGTGTGCATTCCTGGAAGTGATCACAACTCTTTTTTAGAGCTAAAGCTACGCACAGAAGGTATTTGTTATGAACAACCATAATCACAAACTTTTTGAGTAAGAAAATCAGCAAAAGAAAGAAAGGAAATAATAGGATTTCAAATTATTCTATTATAGATCTCAGTTTTTGTTGCAGTTTTTCATTTCACTCAATTTGTTTTCAGTTACATTAATGAATCAACAGTTTTCTCTTTATTTTTGTTGAAATATAACCTTAAACCCCAGAGATCTAGAAGATTCTGGATAAGTACTTTGCTATTTAGTTCTGTGTTCACCTTATCCCCCAACGGAGGATGCTCACTATCACATCACTGACTCAGAAGGCTGCGGTGCTATTAATGAGGTGATGCTGTGGGTAGAGTTTCCTCCTTTAGCACTTTATGGAAACATGGCCAAATAGTTCAACCTTCAGAGAACTTTGCTTCTGATTATCTGAGAGCTACACTGAAGCATTTGCCTGAAGATGAAAATAACAGTAGATAATTTCTCAGCAGTTCATCATTTTATCAGTCTTTTTTATCCATATGGGACTCATTTCTAATGATTCTTGGCCGACTGGTTACATCCCTAACTAAAGTCCCCAGACTAACTGTAAAGTCAGGCTGGAAAAAAGTTTTTTTTGTTTCTTTGTTTGGTTCTTTCCTAAAAAGTGAAACTTTGCCGCAATTTCAATAAGGAGGATCGACCTCATCTTCAGACATGCTGGGTTGCTGATTCTTCACATCACTCATCAATTAAAATGCTCACTTTCTTCTCGGCCAGTCACAATCAAATTCCTGCCTTCAATTTCAGAGACGTTTGTCAATCCACATTACAGACATTTCACCTCCTGGCTCTTTGCTTCGGCACCTTAACCACCATCACCAGGGGAGTCCAATTTTAGGCCTCGGGGCTTGATGTCCTACACGTTATCCAACCGACCTGTCATTGCTCCTTATTGGATAAACACACCTGATCCAGGTAATCATCAGCAGAGAAGGCATGATATCTGGAAAACCAGCAGGAGGCTGAACCCTCGAGGCCTGGATTTGGACACCCATGGTATGTAGGCTCTGGGGTCTCTTCACATGGTCCAAGGTCACCCGATGCATGTAAGAGCCCAACCACCAAAAACCATGGACTAATCATGCTGAATTCCTGTTTCACTATGAAATCTTTCAGTAACACTTTCACGATCTCTCCTTATTGAAATATGTCTGGAAACCATCCTGCCTCTGCGATGTTGGGGACTCCTAGCATTACATCGTTTGGGGAAAGTGGAAAAGTTATGTGACTGAAGGGCCCTGGCAGCTGGATTTTCTTTATCTATGTCCTCCATTTTTAGAAAAATCCCACAAGAACATGTTAAAAACACATGAAACATTGTTTTTTAAGAGTTTTGAGTAACAAACTAATTGAACCAATTTCAAAATATGTTTCAAAGAGTCAAACAATCTGTAGAATACATCCTTTTTGGGATGAAACAGCTGTCTATTTGGTGATCTGCTTCGACATTCAAGCTCTAACTATAAAATCAAACAACACTAGACTCAGGCTTTCTAACCTTTCAGAAACATTTCCCTCTAGACATTTTGTTTGGTGGAAAACGTTTGGCTTGACGTCCTTAAATTACTGCATAAAGCCTTTGTCTTTTCCAGTGCATAGATATTCACGGTTCTACATCTCCCCAAAAGCGGTTTATCTCAGGAACTTCCTCTTTTCTGATAAATAGATCACAGTGTAAAAATGAATCTGCAGGGGAGGGAGAACTAGACATGAACTTGGGTAAATTACTGCTGGGAGCGGCTCACCCTAAAATTTATTAGGGTTTGAATTCTGCAGGTACTTTTACAGCAGTCGACATTTAAAAGCTCACAAATCAGGAACTAATCCCAACTGATCTACATGCTGTGATGAACACCATCCCTGTGACTCTCACTGTAGACTCACCCACACGGTCCACTTCTTTTCATTGTAGTTCACTGTTGGCACTTTGACTTACTGCAACTCCGTCTAAGAATTGTTCCATAAATTGAAACCCAAAGTGGATTTTTAGTGAATTCTTTTTTTTTTTGCTTTTAGGTCATTAAATAGCTGTTTCATGTTCAGGGTGTGTTTAATAGTCTTCTGTGTCATGAGCTCACCAGGCTTTAGAGGCCTATCAACCAGCTCTATCTGTTAATTAGTCCTAAGAGTATTTAACCCATAGTTTCAGTTGTTGGAATGTTTTGAGTCTCTCTTTTATTACTTCATGGCAGAAGTTTTGTTCTGTTACACTTGAGTTTCAGCTCTACTTTTTATTGTGTTTGCATTTTAAATTGCGTTTTTTACCATCATGGTGTTCTTATGCATTTTGGTTTTCCGTTATACTTAAAAGAAATAACCATTGCCATGTGTTTTAAAATTTGTGTTTCTCTGCCAGTTTATTTGATTTGTGATACCAATGGGTGAATGGGCCATAAATTCAGAATTTTTATGCTTTGATAACTTTCAGTTGTTCTTCATGTCTTTGATCTCATTACAAGGTAATGTTTTATATAAAGACATTGTGAGGTACAGTTGATACTATTCATTTTTTGTATCATCTGAATACTCCATAAGAAAAACCTTATTCCGGAGCCAAGACAGAAGACTAACCTCTAGTGGGAACCTCTCACAACACAAGTTTATCAAATTTAAATTACATTTCTAATCCATCATAATAAACCAGTACCAGAGTTTGTAAGAGTTGTTGTTCTGTTGTGCTGTTTTTTTAAGTGAGCACCCAATATACCATAGAGTACTTCAATTTTTAAAATATATATATATATGTTCTAGAATTTCACTTGTACAATATGAATTCAAAACAGATTGTGTTTTACTCATTCATTCATCCAAACCATTGACTGTATAAGAGAACTGGATAGAGTGAGTGTGATGTCACCCACAGAAAATGGCTTACAACTTCCTTGAATGAAACAGTAAAATCAGCTCCCATTTTTACACAATACGGACGCCTTCATGTTGGAGCCAGACGACGTCAGTAAGCAGTGATTGATCCGAGTCGGTCTGAGTCAGCGTTTCTATGTAAACTACTCTCACCAATCAGGAGTAAGCTCGTTGGAAGTCTGCACCTCTACCGCTTGAAAGGTGAATCTGGAGAATCTGTCAATCAAACATTTTTAACTTTTGTCGTGAGACCATGTATTGAGGCATTCATGGGGCTAGTGGGTACTTCCTATTTGGAGGAGGGAGGGGTTATTAAGTCCAGTTCTCTTATACAGTCAATAGTCTCAATCTGTGATCCTTGTCTTTTTGTGCTGTGTAATTAATATCTTTTGAATTCCATAATATAAGGGAAAAATTATTCAACTAAATGATTATTAAAAGTGCTTATTGTGCTCCAACTTCATTTGACATCAGTATGAAAATGGCCATGCCCAAATTCCCTCCTTATGTCCTGACTACTAAAAAACTAAACACTGTCTAATGCCACGGATTTTTAAAAGTAAAACCTAATTAAAAAAAACATTTTACATAGAACATTTTTGAAACCTCTGTGTTTTGAAGTCAAAAACTTAATATAAAATTAATTAAAATACATTTTTTACATGAGAAATCATTCAAACGCAATGCATTGTGGTCTCTCTTTGCAAAACTAGTGAGCATCGATGCTCACTGGTTTTTCACAGAGACTTCTGGGTAATTTCTAGGGCTCCAGATTTTGGAATTTTTGATTTGGACAAAATGGCAAAAAACACTACATAGTGCAACAAGTAGAACTGTTTCACTAACTGACAGCTTGTACACTTTTTCTTAGAAATTACAAATATTCTTCTGGCAGTTCTGTGGAGTTGTGTGTTATATCCTTTTTTTAAATAAACAGGTGTAATAAAAACGTGTCTAACTCTAATAAACAACACAGTTAGAATGCACCTGAAAGACATGAATGTACCTGGTTCTGTACACCCATGTGGTTTCTATGTACTGGAAAGTTTCCAAATGAACAGATGGGAGAGCAGTTTTTGAAAGATTCCCACATCATGATTTGTTTTTGCTGATTATACAGATGACTGCATCATCATTTTGCAAGGTTAAAACTTCTAATTTGACTTGGCATTATTATCTTTATGTCTGTGTGGAGACACATCTCTGAGCAGAGAATGTGTGGTGCCAGGGAAAGTGTTTCTCCACTTGCGGTGATTAATTTGGAGTTTTGACATTTTTACAATGTGACTGTCGAGTCATGTGACTCCTAATTTACTGAGATTTTTCATTACTTACATATGATTTAATCTCTGTGGCAAATCAATTTGATTACAGCGTTCTACAAGAAAAGTAAAGTAGCAAAAATATTTCCAACATATTAATGTTTTTGGCTTAAATTTGTAAATTGTTGAATAGCTGCTTGGGAACATTAAATCTGTTTGTTTTAAAAGTCCAGCACCGTTTACACTGGTCTTTCTGAATTGCTAGAAGAACCCAACATTTCTCAACAGAACAGATAAGTGGATTTCTTTAATCAACTATTCTTAAAACCAGAAAAAAATGATAAAAGTATAGAATCAATGATTCTGCAAGTTGTTCCACTTAAACAGTTACTGTGGTCCCATGTCTCTTCAGATCATTGCCCAGTTTCTTTCTGGGCTGCTTCCTTGCTGTTTAAAGACCATTTGTACTAAGTGAGATCTTGCATTTGTACTATGTGATTTCGTGGATTTTTTTTCTTTACTTTTTGTCCCTCACAGTTGAACATTTCAGACTTATCTCGTGTTTTTAAGTGGGACAACCTGCACAATCTGGGGATAACAAAGGTGTTTTTGCTACACTATTTCTACCTAAATAACAAAAAAGTTTTATTATTGCTGCTTTTATTTTTTTCAACTTAAAACATTACTTGTGTCCCAGTTTAGAAAAAATATTGCACAATCCATATTTATAAAAATGACATTAGGATTTTGGAAGGCAAGGTTATAATAATTCCAATTTGACAGTTCAGAATGAGTTAATTTGATAAATTATGATCTGAAAAAAGTAAGGGTAAAACTACAACAGAAAAAAAATAAAATAAAATTAAGATGCCAAACAAGACCAGGTTTTGACTGTCCTTACAGCTTTTGTATTGGTACAAGATTCAATATTCTTATTATACAAAACAACCTCTTTGTGAAAAACATAAAACACAGTTTTTTGGTAGCATATTTAGATATGAAAACGCCGGGTCTTGTTGGCTGATTCTCTGCTCCATAGGTGTTTTTCTGCCACCTAGTGGTCAAAAATAAAAACTTAAAAAGAGTTTTTGGACACTGAAACAGGAAAAAAAAGTTTCTTTATACATAGGATGCTTTTTTTAAATAGTGAACTTAACTTCTAAGATTTTATAACAACTTTTAGTGCAGAGAACTGCTTTAAGCATATTCTACAAAACAAACTATTTAATATGTGTAGCTTGAATGCAAGTCTATAAAATAAAACAAATGCACAGTCGAAATGTTTGAACCAAAAAAAGACATTGAGACCAGTTTGACAACATAAAGAGGGGATTTTATTGATCAGGTCATTCATCACACTTTATAAGTTTCTTTAGCTGTACATTCGTAAGTTCCTTTTCTGCGGTTTCAGTTTTGTTAAACTGCATCCACTCAGTTTTCTAACATTTATGTTTACAATAAAGTTTAAGAATAGAGTTTTGCAATAATTAATCTGTGAAAATCAATTCCTCTGACAGCTCCTTACAGTCATGTGCAGAGAGCACACAGAGGAACAGCTTAGGTCAGTCCAACATGACGTTTCTAGAGACTAAAAACCTCGGTTTATTTGTTTTTAGGTAACCAAATAGTTGATATATGTCTTGCAGTACCTAGTTCATAAATACATTAAATATTATAATCATTCTTGTGCTAAATTCAAAGCTGTGCTGCTGTTTAAAAAGAATCTCAACATCACTAAGAAACGACTGAAATGAGCCGGCCTTTATGGACTGCGTACAATATAATGTGTACAGTTATATTACAGTGTTTTTAATGTCCCTGATTATCTCAGAACCATAGTGTTGTTTTATTAAATTATATTACAGTACAGAAACATCATTTCACACGCCGTGAGTAAAGATGACAGGAGGAGAAAGCTTTCTGTGTGCAGTAACTTTCTGTGTTTGTGTACTAAAGCCTGGGAAAACAGAGACATTTAAAACAGGAAGAAATAAAATCATGGTTTCTCACAGACGGAGCCATGTGGTAGTGATGTAAACAGCTTCTCTAATTGCGCAATCATTCACCGGTTATATAGATAGGTGCCATGGTTACCAATCACGTGAACAACGAAAGAACACAATGCCACGGAAGTCAACAGCAGCCTCACCGCCACCCGCTCGCTTCTTGCTCGTCTTTCACTGCGTACAGGACATTCAGACCATCTACAGGAGTTGTGAGGCAAAGAAGATAATCAAAGGTGTGATCAAAAAATGACTGGAAAGAGAGGATACATATATATCCTCTTTAGAGTGGACGGGCACACAGGATGAGTATTTTACACAGATGTGCGAGTGGTCGGACCGCTGAGACAGACGCTCTAGAAGTTTAGTGTCTCTGACATCATCTTCCACCAGTCCATCAGCTCCTCCCGCTCCTCCTCCTTCCTCTCCATCAATGACTCCAGCTCAAAGTCCACCTGAGATGAACACGAATGAAGGCGGGAGATTGGAAAAGTTTAATATAAACGTAAAATATACTTGCAATTTTTAAAATAAAGCTACAGGATTTCTCATGTAAATTTAAAATGCAACAATAAACCTTTATGAATGTGTGTACACTTCTTTAAAATACTTATATGAAGTTTTAATCAAATTAAATCAGATGGAGAAACTTAAATATAATATTAACACCGATTGATGGAAATGTGCTCTTCGGCTCCAAAATTACCTTAAATTTAGCATCTACATGAAATCAAAAAGATGTGTTTTTATTTTTTTTTCATAACTGGAAATAAATTTAAGCATCAAAAGGTAAAAAAAAAATCTTATTTCCTGTCCTGTTAATCCCTTATAAATATTTATCATCTGACATTTTTCATTAGTTTGTATAAATATCTGAAAAAATTGTGTTTCTAAAAGTGTTTTTTATGAGAAATTATGATTTAAGGTAATTCATATTTTGTGGCATCAGCAAAAAAGCTTTCTCAAACAATGCTGAATATTTTCAAAGTATTCCCAACTCCTTTGTTTGCATCTTATGTCCCAAATATGTATAAACAAATGAACTCAAAGTAACTGCTTATAAAAATGGTAAGGTCTCCTAAACCATGTATGATATGTTTTCTTCTACTTCTTTTTTATATATATATTAATGACAAAATTACATTCAGAAAATATTTTCTGTTACTTGTGGTACATTAAAGTCTTTGTCACCTAATAAAGTGTAAGAAATGCAAACTTTCACTTATGCATCCAATTCATAGAATTTATAAATGTGTCTATCCTTTTGTGTTTTAACATTTTATGCATAAAGCTGCACATATCTATTCTCATGTTGGAGGTTTAGCTTATCATTAGATCTGTTGTTTGTGTGTGTCTCACCCTAGTTGCAGGGCTGTAGGGAACAGCCACCTTCTTGATGACAGTCAGGTATCCTGGTGCAGTGGCTGCTACTTTGTAGTTTCCTGGAGCCAAAATGCGCCAGTAGTCTCCATCTTTGGCTAAAACATAGACATTACATGCTGCTCAGCTTTGGAAATAAACATACAATGGGCTGATAATTGTTTGGGGTTCACACGCAATTATTCTGAGAGACTGTAGTACCAGTTGTGTCCACAAGAGGGAGGTATTGAGGTGTTATTTCTTTTAAAAGACAGTAGACTCCAATGTGGAGTTTGCAGTGTTTCCTGAGAGTGGTGTCAGGGGTGTTAGAATTTTTATCTAAATGTTAATACCTGTGGTAATGTCATGGTCGATTCCCTCCACAGAGATGGTGGCGTTGGAAATGGGGTTTCCCTGCAGGTCACGAACAAAGCCCTTCACGCCACGGTGAACCTGGACCAGATGAACGTGCACAGACACGACAAATATAATCACTTTTACAGCTGGGTTTAAAAAACAGTGTGATAAAATTAATTATAGGTCATAGAATTGTGATAAGATTGATTAAAAGATGCTGCATTTACCAAAATACTGACTAAATAGTTGGCTGGGTTAAAAAAAATGGTTTATTTTCTTTTGAAGTACACTTTTCAGTTGATTTTTAATGTAAGAATGAATAATTTCAGCAAGCAAAGTAACTTTTTTGTTGACTTTTGTCGCTAGTTATGCAAAGTGTTTTCCATTTCTAAACAAAATTTGTTTTGAATACAAATTTTATATTTGAATTAATATTTATTGGATTCAAATTTGAAATGAAGTCAAACCGCAGTGATACACAGACCTACTGTTTTTTTAGTGAGGCGGTCTGTTTGCAGTAAAATATCAAAGCTGCAATTTATACAAACCCATTAACAACTGTAAAACTCAGATTATGCCCCATTATCTAGCAGCAAAACATTTATTTTAGCTTTAAAATCAAATATGTCTCACTTAATTTGTATGAAATGTCCTTTGCTTATCCCAAAGTAAATATTGTACAAATAGAGGAAAACAATCAAATATATTTTAATGTCACACACACTAACAACCTACTGTTTCCACCTTCAGCATTTAATCTCTTTGCAGAAAGAACCCATGAGCTGTTTAACTGGACAGATCTCTGCTGACCTGCTCGATGTAGTTGACCAGGGAGTTGCGGTTCTGCTCCCAGTAGGTCTTCAGTGTGTCCTCACTGGGGAACTTGTCACAGCTGAGCTCCAGAGTGATCTCAAAGCAGTTGCTGCTCAGGTAATTGAAGTCTTGCATACCTGTTGAGAGGATGGAGGGTCATAAAAAACCTTAACAAAATCAAAATGTCACTTTAAAAAAGCACCAAATCTAAATGTGCAATTCACTGTTTATCTGCTGTTTTCATAAAGCCCCCTAATTATACTGCATTTTACTACATTGGTTTCTGCATTGGGCTAACCAATCTTTTATATTCAAGGTGGAAAATACATGTTCATATCTTATAATATCAAACATAATAGAATTCATTGAAACGTTAATCTTTACATGAATCTCGAGGTCTAAATATCTCCTTTTTTAGTGAATTACCACTCATTTCTAGCAATTCGCTTTTTTTTTAGTCTTAAAAAGGAATTTAAAATGCCAACATACATTTATCATTTGTTTTATTATCTCATTGAGTGTTTTTTTTTCTTCCTATTTCTGCCGTAGTTTTTGACATGCCTGCATTGTCAGTTTATGTGACCTGTTTGTGCTTTTAATTTGAAGAAAGTAAAAACTTCCTATTTTGGCCACATACATTGAAGATGACAAATATAAGATTAAACTTTTTTTTATTTTTTACTTAAATAAAGTAAAGCAACTTCTTGTTAACTTTAAGCGATCCAAACATGTCCAGTCTGAATAAATCTTAAGAGATCATCTAAATCATCCTGAAATCTGCTGTGTGTATATACAGGTGAAGCAAAAATATTTTAGACAGAAGGTTTGATTTATCACCTCCAGGCACGCTGTACCACGCTCCGCCGTTAGTGATGCCATCCTTGAAGCTGGAGTCGTCGTCATTCTTGCGGCAGGGGGGCCGCTGGGGGTCGGACATGACCGGGTTGTACATGGAGTAAGCTTTAGCCAGAGACTTGAAGGTCACGTCATCTGGACTAGCGCTGTACTCGTGGGTGGATCCTTCAGGGAGGAGAACATACAAATGCAAAAATCATTAGACAATAAGCTGAGACAAAATCAAAGCCACCACATTAACATTGCACCTTGCAGTTTGCTTACTAATAACACTGGGGGAGGCTTTTGAGGACAAAACAATTTGCATGTGGTTCAAATTAAATCCAAATGGTGGTTAAAAAAGAAAAAAAAAGTAATTTGAATCCTTAACGGAGAAGGTGGACCTCCATAAAACAGAACGAAACATCCTGAAAGCTGTTTACATACTTCAAACAAATAGGGAGACAACAGTTTATATAGAAATGACTCATTTAAACGAGGAACAGATAGTGTTTGACATACATGTGTCTGAGTTCATACCAGTTCTGGTCTCATCATACGGATAGTTGGCTACAACGTCTCCTCCATGCAGGTTTGCAGAGAGGACAAAGGGGATGTCCATGATCCAGTGGATCACCGCCTTGGTCTCTGGAGCCAGCTGAAGATGAACAAATGTTTTAATGGTTTCATTATAACTGTTTTATAATGTATAATATATTAATTGAGGTGTAAAAACACTAAGTGTGTTATATACCTTTGCATTTTCGTCTACGGCCTTTTTCATGTTCTGCAGCAGGTGGTGGTTGGCTCCGCCCTCTCGCTCGTTGATGTAGACGATGCGGTCCAGGTCAGGAAAGTTCCTGTTCAGGTCGATCCCCTGCGCATTGCTGCGGCCCACAAACCAGTCCTTGATTTCTCCCGGCTGAGCGGCACAAAGGAAAGGCAGAAGTTACCGGACGTTCCCGAGACAACCCCAAACCCGCCGATTACCTGTGAGGCCGCCTTCTCAAAGCCATCCGGGTTCATGGAGGGCATCAGGTGGATGCGGGTGTTGTGGATGAGGTCGATGATGGTCTCGTTGCCTTGTTGATACTGGTTGCAGAGATACTGGGCCAGGTAGATGAGCAGCTCTCTCCCCACTGCCTCGTTTCCATGCATGTTGGCGATGTACTTAAACTCCGGCTCACCTGCAGGAACACACCGTCGTCACAGTTTACGCTTTGATTTGACATTTTTTGCTTTCCAGAATCACAATATCACAGTAGCTGGGTTGGCTCCAGCAACCTCGTGACCCTAAAGGGATTCAGTGGGTTCAAAAGATGGATGGAATATCACTAAACAATCTCATATCTTTAAAAAAGTAAATCAAAATAATAGCTAACTCTAACTTGGTTTGGAACAATTTCTCCAGGGTTTTCTCCCCTGAAATACTGACAAATACAGCAGCTCGTAAAACAGAAGTTGCAGCCCAGAGCTTCTCTTGGACAGTAATGACTGAGAAGCAGCAGATTAGAGACCGTCACAGGTTGTTTATCACTTGCAGAAAAACAGCCTGAAACCGCGTTTAAACAGGTGTTTGTTTTTTTTTTGTTTTCCTACAGAGCATGACAGCAGAAGAGAAAGCTCACAAAGGAACTTTGAAAAAAAAAGTAAAACCATCAAATTACATTTGCAAGACATATTTGCTATAGTTTATACTAAAGTTTTGCTTTTGTTTGTTTTAAATATAAAAAACCTGACAAATGTAATACCTCAGTTTTTCAAAATGTGAACTTAATGGATAAACATATTTTATTTTGTCTCAACATTAGTATTTACTTTTATAATAGTTTATAATTAATAAATTAAAACCTACAAAAGAGAAAATAGATTGACTGACTGTCAACTTTAGAAGCAGGGATAAATCTTTCTATTTTCTTTGTTGTAAAGGTATCTGTTCAGGTTTGTAGTTTTGTTTTTAAGGTTATTTGTGAACAAAAGAAAAAAAAACACCACATTCAAGCTCAAGACAGGGAAGTAAACTCACATTTAAGCCTAAAAATCCATCACATTTTTTGTTATTACATGTCAAAACTGACAAAGTATGAGCTAAAGTACACCGTGACATTCTTTTTATCATCTGTTACCTGAAGATTAATGGTTCTATGTGACAACAAAGAATGTATTTTTTCCACAAAATATGACAAAAATAATACTTTTTTTTGGAAAGCGGTCGTGAGCATTGACTATATAATCACTGGACATGTCAACCCCTTCCCTCTCGTGTTCCAAATAGGAAGTACCTTCTAGTTCCAAGTAGGGAAGCACAGAATATTTGGTGACCAAATGTATTCGGCAAAATATTAGAAAAAAAACAATATTCAGCTTTGGTGGGAATGAGGCTGAATAATGATGCGGGATTAATGACCCCCTTTAAAATACACAATCAACGCGCATCAGCGATCTAGCACCTACTTTAAATATTGTCTGTGTGGAAATATTTAAAAGCACCTGACTGCGATAAAACATAACAAAGTTAAAATATGAAAAAATATATTTATAGTTGTGAGTTTTCAAAGGCATCTCAATGTGTGTGTGCTTAAAGCTTTAAGGTTCCTGGTTTTACTAACCTGTGCCCAGATTTTATTTCCATGTTCTTCTTTTCCTGACCACAAACGTGTATAAAAACAATCTCTTCAAGATGTGGGCGAACGTTCAAGATTTGCAACTCATTCCTGTTTTTTTTTTTCTGTGTTTGATGTACTTCTGCAGCAAAGCCATTGAGGTCATAACTAGCAGGATACATACACAGCCCAGTACACATCTGGCAGTCAGGATACTTTTAAATGCTGAAATCTGCCTAATGATTTCAAGACTGCGCCTAACTCTGCATGCAGAAAAAGTCTACTAAAATTTCTAAAAAATAAAATAAACTTGCAGATTGCACTAATGCATTCTATTTTAGAAATATTTTGAGTGCTAAAATATTTGAACATAATTTAATTTGCAAAAGTAAAACATCCAAGATGCTTTCAGGAGAGAAACAGAGGTGAAGATGACTCATCAAAGCCCATCCACCAGCTGTCAGAAACTTCCAGGCTTTATGACAGCTCGTCGATAGTGATTTCTTCGGTGACGGAGGAGTAACGGTTGCAGCAGCGACGTCAAGAGTATGTTGCACCTGAGTAATCTCAGTCGTCGTGGAAACCCTGACAGGAGCAGGTGCTTGGGGAGACAAATTAACTAGAAGATTGAGTAAATACGCCGTCACGAACAGGCACGAGTGCTTTGTTAGCCCTGACATCTCATATTACTGACAAATGTTCCACCACCAGACCTGGATGGTAAATGGAGTAAACTTCTAGAGCGCCTTTTCTACTTTCCTCAAGGCCAAAAATGCTTTGCAGTCACAGACCCATCACTCACTCACACGAAGGAAGAAACAATTCTTGGTTTTAAACCAAATCGTACGTCAAACTATTGAGCTGAATTGTGGGGAGAATTAATTTTTGTAAGTCCAAATTTTCATAAGTTTCTGTGAGCTGAGATCCCTCAAAGTTTTCAAACTTGTCTCATCTAAAGATTTGTAAAATGTTGTTTTTTTCCCTAACAATTGTGTCCAAGTCTTTTTTCCCTGAAACAAACAATGGGACTTTCTTTGAAGAAGAAACACACTTACTCACCGTTTCCTGCTGCCAAGATTGAATATGTGTGGAATAGCTACCCACTCACTTTTATCACCAAGAAGTGGCATAAATTCAGTTTGTAGTGTTTCAGAGTCCAGAGCATTGACAGTATAATCACTGGACAACTCAACTCCTCCCCTCTCGTGTCCCAAATAGGAAGTAACTGCTGGTTTCAAGAAGACCAAAATCCCATAGACTTCTATTGAGAAATAGACAGGTATTACTCAGTCATTTTTAATCCTAATTTTTTCAAAGATATTTTTTCTTTGTTGCAAATTATTCAGATTATAAACTGATGGATCAGATGCCTCAGTAATAGTATGTGGTGTCTGCTTGCCCCGCCTCCAATATTTGATTAACAGCTTCTCCAGAGCCCACTTTTAGTATGAGGGTCTTCGAACAAGCTGGAGCCAGCTCACTCATGATTGGTTGACAGTAGTTCCTCTTAAAATGTGACTCAGACCGACTCGGACCAATCACTGTTACGGGTTTCAAAATGTCGACAGACGAACAGGAAGCCACGGTGACGGCTTTGGCCTTATTTCACGAGGGTCCGAGGGAGGTAGGGCATTTTCTATTGGTGACATCAACACCTTGTTTTGTCCAGTAAAAATATGTCAATGGTCCAGAGTCATCACCTTCTCCATCACACTGGCATTAGGGGGAAATAAAGCGTCTTGGAGTTTTGCTGCTTTTTATTTCATTTGAAAATATTATTTCTTATTTTTTTAGATGTTTTTATTGATGATTTATCGATCTTTGTCAATAAAAAGACTAATATTGACTCAAAAATTGGGTGGATAAGTGTGGCGTAAGCTTTTTTCTGGGGGGGGCAGCGGCCCCCTTGTCCCCCAGTAGCTCCACCCCTGAACCAATGGTAATTTTACAACCAAATGCAACAGGAAACTATAAACGAAATGATAATTCTTCATGTTAAACGTTAATAAAAACACAAAAAAGTAAAAGTAATCAAAGCAGGTCAAAGCAATAGTGGTAAAAGGGGGTGGGGTCTTTCTGATCTATAATAGATGACCTCCAGACTGCGCTTTCATCTTCTTTCCTGTTCGGATTTTTAACCTAATCCACTCTTTACCTTTTTCCCTCATTCCATGCAACATTGACTGTTTTCTCAATCATCCCTCTTTTGTTTTCTGTCCCGTTTTTTTTTCCTTTTTCATCAGCTCCCCCCTTTCATCTCAACAGGAAGAGGCTCCGAGTCCTCGGAGGGAAAACGTCCAAAAATATACTGAGTTTTATGGGCAAAAACTCTGCCCTCCTCCTCTGCTGGTCCCTCTAATAAGGAGCTTGTTCCATTTAAAAGCCTCTTTAAATCCACAAGAGCAGACGTCATCTGATATCACTGTGTTTGGACAGTTTACTCTGCTGATCACTGAGGGTTATTGCTGTTTCTTCAGTCCAAAAAAATGTGACTTTTATGAGATTGGAAGGAGCTATTAATTTTTCATCACCTACAGACATATCCAAAACCATTATGAGATAGAGTTTCTCCTCATGTTAAAGAAAGGCTTCCAAACACGATTCAGAAGAGAGGCCCCCGGTTTCAGTTCAGCCAGACACGAGAAATAAACGCCTCCTTCGTATGAGAGAAACATATGGCACAACGGCGGGTTCACAGATGCACTGAAAACATAATCACTACCATCAAATGGACTATTTTTAATAATGCTTCCTAAATTAATCCCAGCTGAGATTTCCTTTCATGTTAGGCTGACAACTTTCATTTTAAAAACCTCAGCATTTACAGTGAAAACATCTTAATGGATACAAGTTTAGTATTTTGAAATGTCTTTAAAGAAATAGAAACAAACAGATTGTAATGTGAATGTAATACTTCCAAGAAGTGCATGAGGAAGTGTGTCGCTGCCGGGAGTAATCCATGGAACAGCCGTGGTGATCTGTTTGTCTTAGGCCGTCTGACTGCAGCAGTCACCAAAATAATCTCATTATGTAGAGAGTGGAAGACTGTATAGGTGCTATGTACCACAACACCAGCTCTAATGGAGAGAGATGTCTGTATATTGTTTTTCTGGAGCAAGAGTGGACAATAATGCACAGAAATAAAAAAATAAAAAGATAATAGTCTTTTTCAGGATGTCAAGTGAATCCCTTCACTGAATAAACTCACCAAGTTCTTTGTAGCATATAAATCAGCTTCTTAGTAACATGCTACATTTCTGATTCGATTTAGTATAAAAAAAAATCATTTTTTAAATCAGTTTTATTAAATACTTATTCATTTTTAACATTTCTATTCCAAAACATTTACATATTTTGTCATTTGAACCATCAAAAGGTGGAATTTTCCAAATAAAATCATGAATTATTACCTTAAAGTCAACTCTGATCAGCTTTTGATCCATTTTAAAAACCTTCCTAGTGCTCTTTTAATTCTGATTATGCAAAGCAAAAAAGGTGTTGTTTTTAAGACAGTTTCTGTAGAGCGGTTCTGGTTTATACGAAATTTGCCTCTGAGCTATGGGCTGAATTATTGGCACGGAGTAAGCCCGCCCTGACTTCCCATCATCCCTTTGTTTACGCTCCCACAATGCCAACCTCACATTAGTGATGCAACAAAAATAATGAGCATTATCAGAGCCAGATACCATCTCAGATGAGGAAAACAAAGATTTACATGGATCAGTTTAACTATAATGGGATGCATCAAAGCAGAAACCTTGAAAATAATCTACTGTACCAGCATCACTCCATGCTACCGGCTTTTCCAACTGTATTTTTGCATTTGCTTCTGATTCACAACAATTTGAGTAAAGAAATACTCAGAAATGCAACTTTGATCTTAATTTTCTTTAAATATGTCCTCCATCATTGAGGAAGGGTGTGCTGAATACACAATTTTCATTAGAGTGGGTCTGCAAAAACTAACTAGGAAGTCGCTGTTTTTTGCCTAAAAACAATATGAGAAATTGCCGTGCTAGAAAAATCAAAATGTGACTTTTTTTGGTCAAAATTGCAACTTCTAAGTGAGGATGGGGTTGATTGAGCTAGCATTCTTTAAGTTTTAAAGCCTAAAAATGCAGAATGACTCAACTCTGAATGAAGTTTGCTATTATTACTGACTCACTTTGACACCTAGGGTTGTGGAGTGGTTAGCGCTTATTGCTTCACAGCAAGAAGGAACCAGTTCAATTACCAGCTGGGGGGCCAAAAACAGATTCACCAATGTGTGGAGTTTGCATGTTCTCCATGTTTTTTTCTGGCTTCCTCCCACCATACAAGAAAAAAAATGTTTCATAGGTACCCTAAATTGGCCCTAGGTGTGAATGTGAGCATGTATTGTATGATTGTGGCTCTGCGACAGACTGGTGACCTCTCCAGGGTGTATCCTGTCTTCGTCCAGAAGTGACCGGGTTAGGCTCCGGCAGCCCAAAAGTGACAAAACGGTTTAGAAAATGGATGGATGGACTTTGACACTTAAGTCTTTGGTTTTCAAATAGATGTTAAAATTGAGGTAATTTTGGCGCCAAAGTGGTTTGATGTATATTTGCATCAATAGTTGTCAAGCGGTTAAACAAGCTCTGTTTGGGAGTTTTACTTTTCCAAAAATGTCTAAATTAGAACTGTCAATAATGTCTTTTAAATTAAAAAATTTTAATGAGTCTACTACTTACTAGTAATTCCCCCTCGCATTTTCCACTACATACTAATGAGTCACCATTGTTCATCTCTGCAGGCAGCGCCTGTGCTGCTGCAGTGTATGACAGATGGTTGTTTACCGAGAGATGCATCTGCTCAGGTCCATCGTCTTCCTGAGCCAGCCAACCAACCGCGAGCCTCCAGCCAGCTCAGTGCACTAAGCCGATCTGTTGCCCTGGCAACCGCTATTTCGGCTCCACCTTCCACTACTCATTGCAGAGTCAGACAAATATGGAGGGCTCCTAAAAATGGCCACATTTCCTGTGTTCCACACAGATCTGTCCGTCCATGCAGCCTGTTTTCTTCTCCTGTTTTCTCCCAACATGGCTGAGATTGAAGGCCAGGGAGGGGAGACGGAGCTTCAGAGCAGCAGTTTGGAAACTCATCTGGTAGTAATAAGAGATCCACATCGCTACTGTGACTCATGCCTGTGCACGCCCACCAGACTATTACAGGCCTATTTAGCATGTACAATCATTAAACTCTGGAACCACGGGAGCTAAATTATACCAAACCTGTGGCACACCAATGAAACCATACAAACACGCCCTGAGAGGAAAATACACCTTCATGCGAATGTGCATGAGTATTACATAGTTTATTTTTTGGGGGGGCCTGAAATTAATTTCTTCTTAAAAGTTTGTCAAGATTTAATCTCACCAGATGTATCAACAAGGGTTGCATTATTATTTATTTTACAAAAACAAACATATTTTTAGGTTTTCTCCTTGTAAAACATGGTACACCTTGGGAAAGTTAACAAAATGCAACCTGTCAATAAAAAACATAAAAAATAAACAATAAGAAAGTGAAATATAATGACAGAACACACATTCTAAAGGTCTTATTTTAGTAATTAGACATGAGAGTTCAAATTCAATCAGAGGTAAACACACCAGCTATTTCTCAGTTTAAAGTCTCACTCCAAATATGTTTTGATCTATTTTAAAATCGTCCCCAGAGGTCTTTTAATTATGATTATGCCATTTTTAGCCAAAATTATGTTTTTTTAAGGAGTTCATCAGAAATTTGCCTCTAAGTTGTAGGATTGTTGGCGTGGAAGTAACCCTCCACTGATATCCCATCATCCCTTTCTTTAGGTTCCCAAACTACGACCCGCGGGCAGGATCCGGCCCACCTCCACATTTGGCCCGGCCCCCTGAACAACTTTTTTCCCCCAATCTGGACCCGAAAATAAAAAATGAGTTGAAAGCTCATTTACGTAAACTGGGCCAAGAAGAGCTTTAAAAACAACATTAACAAGGAGCCAGTGAAGTATTTATTTCCTGACTTTTTCTGTGAATATCCCAGAAATATAAAATATAAACTATAAACATTTATAGTTTTCTGGAAAACTATAAATGTTTAGACACACCCTGCGATTGATGCTAACAGATAACACTGTTAGCATTAATCGCAGACAGAACTGCTTTCAAAAAACGCTTTTTCTGTTAGCCTACAGACTGACCCGGCCCGACATCAATGAAGAAAACAGTTATGTGGCCCTCACAAGTAAACGTTTGGGGACTCGCACTCTCTCTTACAGCCCCTCGCAACCCCAAGCTAACATATGTGGTGCAAAAAAATGAGTAATATTGGAGGTATCGAGATACCTCAGGTAAGAAAAAGACGTGGATCTGTAAGTGGATGCATCAGAATGACGAGGAGCGAGGAGACTTAGCCCCACCCACGACAGTTGCTGCATCACAACCACAAGCTTTTTCAATTATTATCTGTGCCCGATTCACGAATAAATAAATATTTATATGCAGTTTTAAGCTTAAATTACTTTATATGTCTTCCATCATGAGAAAAATTCTACAATAACATGTAAAAAAAGACTATTATCATTGGAGTGGGACTTTAATGGAAAATCCTGTTGATTTAAAATAATTTTGAAGATAGGATTGACATTTTGTTGCAGCTCCTATTGCACAGATTTTATTAAAGTGAAATAGATGTAACAAACACATCTGAAAAATACCAGTCCACATCTGTTTTGTTTGATGTTATAGAAATCCTAAATTCAAGTACAATTGGTATTTCTTTAAGTTTTCTTTTTTAAACATATGGAACCATATTCTACTCTAAAGTGTTTGAGAACTTATTTTTAGAGGTCCAAACATGTCTGTATACATTCATGTTTTTGGATGTATCTTCGGAAACGCAGCTGAGGCCTGATTCAACACCTTGAGGGGTTTCCTCAGGATCACGACTCGGAAAGGGAATGAGCAGATTCTTATCAAGCAGCAAAATGGCGGCTTGGCGTCGCTGATACCACAATCTATCATCTAGATTTCTGTGAAGTCATGCGGCAGGCCCCTAAACTCACACCTGCACCCATCCTCTAGTTTCCTTGGATCAATAAGCTCTGATCGATGCATTTTACGCATCAAGAGTTTATGCCTGATGGGCTTGTCTCATTAAAGTGGAGGGATGTTGAATTCCTCATAAATAGAAGTGTAAATATTCTGGGATGCTGGATGAGGTGTACATCCGCAGCACTGTGGAGCAGACTTGATGCGTAAAAACTGACCAGGCTCGTGCGTCCCGGGGTTGTCGGTCATCTCCAGCACCAGCAGCTCGCGGCCCTCGAAGCTCTCCCCGGTGGTGTAGATGCGGGTGATGGTGGGACACTGCAGCCACACCGACACCAGCGCCTTCCGCAGCTCGTCATAGCGATGGTACTCGAAGGAGATCTCCCCGTCGGACGCGGCTGCGCGCGCCAGCGCAACCACCGCGGCTCCGAATAATAGAAGGAACGCTTTCATTTTTGGCTTCGTCGTGGTCCGTGCGCCTCTCTGTGGGTCCCGAAGCTTCGCCTCTGACTGTGCTCCTCCAGCCTCGCTCTGGGCTATAAATATCGCTCCTCTGCCTCCCTCTCTCTCTCAGTGTGATGCGGCGGTGTACCTGAGCGCAGTCCGATCCCGCGGCAAGTCAGACAGATTCACGCTTCCGGTCTCACCTTTAAAAATAAAAGCTTTTTTTCCCCATCAATGAAAATGTGCGTTTCGAGTGTTTCTACATATTTAAAACATTGTCAAACTTATTTAAAAATATCCATAAACAAATTACTACAATGTGTAATGTTTGACTACTTGTCTTATGAACAAATCTAAGAAAACTAAGATAAAAGAAAGGTTGAAAATATCTTTCAAAATATTAAATGAGTACAACCTAAAATGCAATTTTCCCCTTTTATGTCCAAATTAAATATTAAATGAAACAACATTTTGTACTAAATGTTTCATTCGTGGTATGCATCCACGATGAGCCAAAGTCTGAATCTTCCTGTGCTTGTCCCCAGTCCGGATAAAATACTGGATTGTTGTGTTAAGAAGGGCATCCAGACTATAACTCTCATGGAAAAGGTGAACAGCATTGGTGTCTCTTGTAATTGTGGGAAAATTTGTTTAAATAAACAAAATATTTCCATTACTAATTATCATTAATGGAACATGTGTCCCACAACATGCACACAACTTTGTTACCATGACCTTTTCATAGTGGAAGAAGAATCCTTAACATAGAATCACATGATGTGCCGACCTCTTCTATTTGTCATATTTTTACAACTTAGATTGAATGTCTCACTTTACCCAGTGCAACCTTTTTACACTTTTAAGCAGAATACGACTAATTAGGACTAATAATATCATTGCTACCATTATTTTTCATAAGTGATCTTGATAATCACTAACAGTTAGGTAGACAATTAGCTTCAACTCCTGAGAGAAAGCTAATATTAGTACAGATTTACATCCTGCAAAAATTGGTAACAGGGTTGCACCAAGCTTTGCAGTCATCAAATATAAATCCTAATGTAATAAAAATTGTACAGTTGATCTGAAAAATGAGGAAATAAATATAGTCCTGATCTATTGATGAATGTGTAGAAGCAAATAACAAAAGTTAAGGTTTACTTTTCATTAATTTTGAAGCCCAAATGTCTTCCAATTCTGGTATTACTCAAAAATAAATAAATGACATTTTATGAAATGTTTTGATTTGGCCATTACGGTTACCCTAATCCTATCCTTTATTGACACAATGCCTTGTATTCAGTACTAGAAGCTTCAGTACTTGACTCATTTTAAATCCAAAGCTTAGTTGGCAGATTGTTGAAAAATCAGACAAGCTCAGCCAGGCATATAATTGCTAAATATTTCATCTTGATCGTGTGAAAATCATGGGGTAACATGTGGAGGCACAAACATAAAACCTGTTCCAAACACCATGGATTTGAGGTTTTATTGGTTTCTTTTACACACACTCCAGTAAGTCATGGCCTGAATCACCACTTACTGTACTTGATCATTAACTATTATTAATTTATTATTAAATACTTGTTAATATCTACCATTACTATGTATCCTACTGTGTACATTTGTGTATAAATATTTAAACCACCAATGGATACAAATTGCATTTTATTGCTGTGTACTTGAGACGTGTAATGACAATAAAGTGGAATTCTATTCTATTCTATTCTATTCTATTCTATTCTAATCTATTCTATAGCACTAATGCAGTAATGTAATAATTCCTAATGTGGTATGGTAGAATTTTACAGCTGACAACTAAAGTTTTAACCCTTTTTACATTAAACAATGTACAACATTTTTAAAGGATCAACTTTTAACCTTTTAAATTGTAAACATTTTATCTTGAGAACAAAACAAAATTATGGTTTTTAGTAATTTGCAATAAGCTCTTTTCTGACGGCTAAATCTCCTTGACATTTTCCTTTCCCTTAAACTGTAAGCAAATAAACAGAAAGATTTAAGTTTAGTTTTTGTAACACACTTCTGCTTCATTGTCATCACATAATTTACCCAATTTATTGAAAAAAATAGATTATTAGTTTAAACATATTTGACAAGAAGATTGTTAAAATACCTGTCTGCATCCTTATTATATGAGTCCCCTAATGACACTAAACAAGTGTAACAACATTTAAATTGTTAAAATATGTTTGTTCCGTTTTTGTGGTGCTGTTCATGAGAACCTTTGCCACTTCCTGTCTGATGACTAGCTTGACACATCCGTGTGAAGCTGCAGGGGTGTGACCTCAGTGCAGCAGAGGATACTACTTTCTCACTATCCAACAAGGAGCCTAAGTCCACCGGGAATGATAACCTCCAACGCTGTTTGTAGCCATGTTCTGTATTTGTGAGCATCTATAATAACATCAGTTCCAGAGACACACGTTCAGATTCTTCTTGGCCAAATGCAACCACATATAACTACTTATTTTATATTTAATTTAATGTTACAAACACAGAAAAGAGAAACAATAAAAAGTCATTTTTTGTTTGAATTTTAAAAGCATTTCATGATTTTATAGTAATAAAAAAATAGACATGAACATTTTGGAAGAGCTTTACAAGCCAATTCCCTTTTCCTCATTCTTTCAAAAGGCAGCATTCACTTCAGAAAGTTGTCATTACACTGATAATAAACTGAAGGAAGTTACAACATGTTTGTTACGGTCAACTTAAGGAGAAGTGCAAAAGTGCTGAAACATTCAGAGGTAAACAGGAGCATTTCACAACAGTCATGTGATCAACTTTTTTTTTCATTTGGTGACAAGCAAAAAAAAAAAAAAAACGTCAGGAAGTTAATCATCTTTATTCAGCCGCCAACTTATTCCATTCAGGCACAAATGGTTGATGTGAACATGTCGTCTGACTCAGAACCAAACACTGAATCAGTTTTTGTGCATCGTTGTTTCAGTTTGTGTCCTCGTGGCTCCCTTAGAGTGAATATATAAGGAGACTTGCTCTGTTTACTGCTCCTTCTTGTCTCCTTCCTTTTGCATGTGCTTATTGTACTGGCTATCGGTGTTGAACAGCTTGTCCCACCAGGTGAAGGTGGAGGCGTAGTTCCCAACGAAGTTCATGTGGTGGAAGTCATGGAAACGGGCGCCAGCGTAAAACGGGATCAAGTGAAGCGGGTTCAGGGGAATGTCGTAGCCACTGGGGGTAGAAAAAGTCACAAAAAGGGAATTAAAATAAATATAGTAAAATGTTTCTAATTGTCTAATTATAATTAAAGAAAAATTCAATTGTTCTTGGAATCTATGGAAATGTTCTTACTTCTTGTTAAACTCTTAACGCTCAAACTTTCCTATCCATCGCAATCAGATTTTTTTCCCCCATTCTAGAATACTTTTTCAACAAAAGCTTGGACTTCCAAAATTTAAACAAAAGAGAAAAATGTGAAAACGTTCAAGTTTGCAGTGAGGATTTTCACAGCCTTAAAACATCTGTAATTCTAATTTGCAAATTTCCCCTATCGCAGTTGTTTTTTTAACATCAACAATAAAAAAGTAGAATTAATTAAGTAGAAACTTTCTAAATTTGTCCGTGTTAATGGTTAAAACTTTACTTCCATGAATGACAGAAGTATCACTACACAGTATGATGAAAGGCAGCTGTAGAGCTGGAAACTGCAACTCCACATCGTAGAGATGAGTGAGCAAAAGCATACATGCTCACCATGATGGACTCCGTTTAAAAGTTAATCATAAACTAAGGTTACGTAAGACTGTAATGGCAAAGTGTCATTGGCTCTAAAAAAATACATGTTTATACAGTTTTTTTTTCAGATGAGAGATGTGTGTTGGAAAAATTGTTAGATCTGATGAAATAAAGAAATGTTGTCAAACGGTTTCAAGAATGTTTTTTACCTAGGAATGTAAGTCATATCTAATATGGACAGGATGTTCTACCAAAGTCAGAATGTTTACACACTGATCAGGGTGTCATGACAATAAGAAAACAAGGATTGTGGCTTCAGAGCTGTGCACAAAGGTTAGACACATTTAATTGTAAAGACATTTTAATATAGTAAAGATTCAAAGGATGAAACATACACATAAACGTATAATTTCTGTGACACATGTGACTTGGATAAAAGTACAGCTGTACTGAGGTTAATGTTACAGTGTTGTTCAGGCTGATTTGAATTGCAAATACCAACATTATATATCACAGTTAAATGTGTCAAGAGATCAATCGTTTGTATTATGAACTCCATTTTAAAGGTCAGTCTGAATATAGTTTAAAGATGCATGAATGTTGCCCACAGAAAAAAAATTCTAGTGTTTTTTTTCTTTTGTAGTTTCTTTTTTGTGCATATTTTGTTGCCACAAAGTTTTTTTTTTTTTTGTTCAATAGAGTAAACACAAAAATAGAACTAAAAGCTTCAGTATTTATGTTGGAAAACCTGTTTTCAAATTTTAATTTTCCATTTATGACTAGAAGTGCCACCAAGTGGCAAGTTTGAGGGTTTTTTTTGGTATCGTGGTCATACTTTAAATTTATTAAACTCTTACGAGGAACAATTTTTCCATTTGTATTTTTGCTCATAAAAATGTACCTTAACCATTTTTTTGTAGGGAGTTTTTTCACTTATTTTTATCAGTTATAGAACATATTTAAGATAAAATATATAGTAAATATTCTGTCATTTAAACATAAATACACAGGCATTAAGATAGTTATTTATATTTTAATAACATCTCTAGTGTTCACTGTCGCCCTCTGGTGTCAAACTCAATAATGACAGTTCTATTTTCACGTGTCACACTACAGCACACTAATAGAATTGTTTTGTTGACTCAAAAAAAAATTTGAATTTCTCAGAAAGCAAATTTCTCTCCCGACTTGTATGAGCACATGCACACCACAGCTGTTGTTCTGTCTCACCTGTGCACATCAATGGTCTCCAGCAGGCGGAAGGTGACCCAAGCCCACAGCAGGAACACGTGGTTACAGAAGATCATGATACCAATGAAGAAACCAGCACCCAGGATAATCGTCTCAGCAGGATGAGCATATTCAGCTTGCATACCAAATGGAGACTAAGAGATAAGGGCATGTTAGATGTCGGAACACTTTATCGTGTGAGATACAGCAAGTTTAATGGTCAACTATTGAGTAAATAAACAAGCCGATGTTCGATGATCTGGGTGCCTACTCACTGTGAATTCATGGTGAACTTTGTGGATGTATTTGTAGATCCGTCTGTGATGCAGCAGGCGATGGAGGAAATAATGCCAGGTGTCCTCGACAACAGCACAGCCGAAGCACTGGGCTAAGAGGTACGGCCTGGAAAAACAAAACTCATCTTTAGATCATCAAAGTACGAGATTACAAACGGGAGATTAGATCTTCTAAATACGGTGGCCCTTTAGTGCAAATCACACCAACATATCACACATATTGAAGATCTCAACGACAATGAAGAAAGTAAAGCAAATCATAAAAACCTTAAAATTTAGAAATCAAGACACAATTCCAAACAAATGAAATTAAATAAAAATGTTTTGTAAAAGAAAATTGAATTCTAGAAATCAAAATGAAATGCTAAAAAAATGAACCACATTAAGAAACCAGAAAAGGTATGTGACATCGCTGATTGGATGATGACGTTTGAGTTTGAGCACTTCAGGGCCACCGTATTTAACATATCTTAAAACTTGGTTTTATGAGGATAGTTTTCATTTCCTAAGATGAAAAAAGTATTGAAGTTGCTCACTTAATAAAGTGATAAGTTTAAAAGTTTTGGTAAAAACATGTTTTGCTTTAAAGCCACAAAATATTCCTCTACTTTTTTTTGGTAAGAATATTAATAAAAAGTTTCTTGACTCTCTCACTTACCAGCGTGGCATTGAGTCCCAATCATAAGGGATGCTGAAGAATTCAGTGAAGTAGTACGTTCCACAGATCAAAGGGAACTGGATGCAAAAATGGTTAAAAAGAAGCATTTTGAAGCATCGCCACTGTTTCTCCATAGTCTCTGGCTTGTCCTGCATGAGAAAAAACACACACATAAATGACCAGATTCAGACCCACAAATCTAAAACATGATCTAATCCACAAAATAATCCACAAACCTGTTGGATCTTGTATTTTTGCATGAAGGGAAGGAACTGGAATAAAAAGCCCGGCAAACATAAAACGAAGTAGACTAACTCATGGACTATTAGTGAGCCCCAGGTTGCAATCTGGAACTTAGTGTAGTTGTCCAGCATGTAGTCCCAGGCGTGTTTCAGGGGAGGCTGGAAGGGGTTTTCTGGCAGGACAGCATCTACATACTCCACAGCCAGGTAGGCTGAGCTCAGAATGTTAGCGGAGTTGTTCATCGCCATGATGGAGGATGCAAGGAGACTTCAGCTCTGTGAAATAATAAAAATGAAGAAGTTGTTTTTAGAACCGATTGACTAGAATAGCAGTATCTTTCACATCGTATTTCATAAGGAGTTCACAAAAAGCAACAAAATTATTATTAATTTACAACAAAAAAAATTATAACTTCCTTTAACCTTTTGAACCCAATATGGTATAACAAACATCCATTAGGTTACTAACAACTGTATAATGACCTATTCCTGCACAAAAAATAAGCCAAAATAAACTGCTAGCTCAACTATTAAAAATACTATCAAACAAAAAGACGTACAGACATGTATGGCAATACAATAATATTATTTTAAAAGTGGAGGGGACGTTGTTGCTTAAGTACTGCAGCCAGACTCTCTCTAATAGCTCTTCCCTTTCTCAGACAGACAGCTAGCGTCCAAACATCGTACTACTTTATCTACACTTTGTACAACAACATATCTAAAAAAAATACTTCGTACAACAAACTGAAACCAAGTTAATGTCCTTTAACCAACAATAACAACGCAAAACTCTTACCTTCCTGCAGTACGTCCCGTCTACCTGGGCTAGAGGCCGACGTTCCGGGTGAAGTACAGTAATATGGCGAAGCCTATTGGTCGATAAGACAGAAGGGGGAGGTCGCACTACAGATTGGCGTCGCTGATTGGTTGAGGGAATGGAGTGATGATAGTGAGACTGGAGGCCTCTGCGCCGATAGCCAATCAGAAGGCTGGACTGTTTTCTTAACTGTAGCAGGCTGCGGGAAGGAGGAGATGGGGTGGTGGGATGTCAGAGCGGGATCATCCGCCATAGGCTTGAGGAGGATCTAGATGCCTCTCCTTTATTTTCATGAACGTGTCTCAGAATTATAGCTCATTAAGTTAGTTTTGACTGCCTGCTCTTACTTTTTTTTTAATTAAATAACTTAAAAATTTACGCTAAAGTGAAATTCTGGCAAATTTTGAAGTAGTGTCACTAAACACTTATTTGGACTAAATTTATTCAGTAGATTTAACAATAATACAACTACATGTTCAACAAAAACTAAAAAGTATAGTTTATTAAATTCATAGAATATACTTTTTATTCTTTCTTTACATTTTTTTTTCTTTTCACAGCACTTGGAGGAAAGTTTTGTTTGTCAGACCAAAACTTTGGGCTTTTTGAATCATTGTTGGGGGTTGTTTTAGTAGTTTTTTTCCCCCCTAAACGTCTTTTAAAAACATCTTCATATGGCTATAACTATTGACTGTGAAGTATATCACCCATGCACCAAAACACATGGATAAGACTGCTCAAATGTGGTCTATTGTCTCAATATGAGAAGTAAAGGCCGTATGGTATAACCCCAAATAACAAATCCTGTCCCTGTGGGAGGGGAGGTCAAGGAAGATATGGTTTAAAAACTCAATGCTACTGGATACCCTGCACTACAATCCAAGATGGAAACCTCACAGATTCATGGATCCACACACTGCTGCTAAAGTTTATTGATAAGATTGTTATTTAAAATTATTTGTGCAGTGGTAAAGCCAAGTCAGAACCAAATTGGAGAGTGCATCTTCTAGCTGTCCTGCAGCACACAGAGATGAGATCCTTGTCCAACTTGTCAGTTCAAACGGTGCTCCATTCAAGTACTGAAATCTTTGGGCTAAAACTGACATTTTTATGCATTTTATTTCTCATTTATATTCCTGCAGCTTCTGAATCGCTGTAAAACACGCTAATTTACGTGAGTAAAATTTGCTCGACAAATAAAGTTGTTTTGTCTTTATCTAAGTTTATTATGGATCTACTGTTGAAGTACTAATCATCACCACTTTTAATAGTCGACTCTTGCTATATGTTCCTGACTGCTAGAAAAAAAAACATTGTCCAATCAAAATTCAATTAAATCTAAAAAAACTGCAATTCCCAGAGCTCCATTCCTTCACATTTGGTATCATTGAGAAATATCCTCTGTAGATACCAAAGTATGCAGGGGTTGGAGGATATTCACATATAGAAATGTCCTTCAGAGGACAATTTCGAATTGTTAGTAGCCAGGAGGATATTTAATTTACCCATGTGCATAACATCTCTTCAGGATATTTAAGACAACACACTAAAAAAAGTGGATTTTCATAATATTATATTAGCTGATCAGAATTTTTTATTTTTTCAATAGTCAAATATGGAGCAATTTTTTTTTATATCAAAGGAATTCTGGAGCAAATACACTTCATTATAACCAACTATAGATAATTTAAAAAAACACATTCAGCAAATGTATATTCAGGCTACTTTTTTGCAAACTGCCCTGTTTATTTCTGTACTTTACGTACAAAAAAGTTGTTTTTTAGTTTTATGTAATAAAAAATATATTAAACCCCAAGACAATGAAATAATAAAAAAAACACATTTGTTTCATTTAGATGTTTTACTGATTTGGCAAAGTTTAAAAACAGATTATATCATTTCACAGCTTTAAATACAAGAAGCATATTTATTAACGGCAATATAAAACAAGTACTGAAACATTGTCAAGGTTATTAGCCTACATGACATTCCTCAATACACTGACAAACAGCAAAACCAGTTACTTTTATAGCAATTTTGATTATAGCAGAAAAGCCAGGAAAAAAACAGACGTAAAGTCAAATGAACACAGAAGGGAGGGAAGTTTGGTCACTTTCTATAAAGAGAGAAAAGATTAGTAACAGAGTAGTAAAGATACAGAAAAGAGGATACATTAAAATTGGCACATTCATAGCACAAAGGGTGTGCGGTGGTAATTAGGGGTGGTTACACCGAAGAACAGGAGAGGAGGGAACATGGACCATGCAGCGAGTTCAGACTGCTGTTGTCATTACTGGCTGCGACCACAGTAAATATGGCTGCCAGGCAACGATAAAGCACAGATACATCCAGCTGTTTCTCATTTTAAACAGCGTCTTACTCTGTTGCCGAGTTTGGCGACATGTATGAGGCTTCCTCCTCCGGTGAGGAATTGTTGTTCCATCAAACGTTCTCGAGAGTTTCGGAAAATCTGAGATTAAGAGAGCAAAATGCTGCCGATCTAAAGTCAGAGTGCATTTCCAAGAGCATCCTCCCCTGTTAAGTAACCAAGCTAAACTAAAGAAATAGTGCATGTTCATTCAGGCACCCTAAACCGCCTCATTGCAATACTGTAATAGTTGATGGTGACAGTGTGTTCATGCCTTATTGAATCAGGCTTCACCACATACGGACTCAGATATGCAGAAAACACACATGCTTTCATGTGCGAGCAATAGTGCACCCTTCGTGTGCTACTACACACACTCAACACAAGCACACTCCTTAAGAGAATAAAACTTAAAAAAAGAACTAAATCTATCCAGAACAGTCTTTTTCTGCTTTGTTTCCCATAGATCAGATGAGTGGCTTTCCTCAGAGCTGGTTGGTGCTAACATCACTAATGTTATAGTAGCTTTGCAGGTGTAGCAGCGTTCCCGTCAGTAGCGTTTCAACGGCGTTGCAGTGGTACTACGGTGCGTCAAACCTGCTGGTCCAGCTGCTGCTGTGGCTGCAGTCCTACCAGGAGCGGACTATAAAACACTGGTTTGATGCCCTTATTTTTGATTCAGCTTCACCTGTTCAGGTAAGTGCAAAAATCCTCATCGCCTTCAACAATAACCATCGTGTTATTTGTCTTCATCGTCGTCAGTGCTTCTGCTAATGCTGCTCAACACCGAAAGCATCGGCATCGCAGAGATCCGATATCAGGATTCAATGAAAGAATACATTCTGCTTTCCATCAGTGGTAGCTGTGCAGTCATAACGGCTTATCAATCATGGTCACACCTGGAAACAAAAAAAATAATAAAATATGGATCACTGGAGTCACATCTTAGCTTCACATACTGCAGGACCTAAAAGCACAAACAGTACGCAGTTTTTAGCCAAAATGAAAAAGACTGTGTTGTATTTTAAGACATATTTTCTGAAACTCATTGTAAATACAATTCTGGGTTGTGGGTGGGGCTGCTGGCAAGAAACTTATATCCCATCATTCCTTTGCTTACACTCTCTCACCCTCAAGCTAACATTAGCATAGCAAAACAATGGTGCACAATATTGGAGCCGTCCAGCCGTACAGTTTTGAGCCAGATTCCAGCTCAGATGAGGAGAATTAAGGCGGTAATAGATCTATTTGAATGCAAGTGGAATGGAAAAAAGGAGACTTTCAGTATTTCAGTAGCTGTGTCATTAGTTGAAGCATTCTTAAAGAACCAAGTTTTCATCTGGTCGGTTTTTATTTGTATTAAGAAATAAACCAAGAACCTTATGAAAGAAACCAATTACGTAAACATGAAAAGTAGTGAGTGTGAAATTAAAGAATAGCTGGCAGGGGACAAAATAAGTGTAAATTGTAGGAGAAATGCAATTTTTTTTTGTATAATTATTAAAAAAAACACTGAAAAAAACAGGCCCCTTGGAAAAAGTCAAAGATTTTTATCTCACTGACAGATCTTCTTTAAATAAGCAAAAGAATCTGTCAGTGGGGTAAGCAAAATACCAAAAATTCTTATTTTACAGGAACAAAAATAGTCACTAAGAGATGTTTTCTCAAACAAAAATGATTTTGTTGTTTAAACAATTTCTTGATAATATTGTTTTTTGGCAAGACAGAAAGTAAGATTGTTTCTTGAAACAAGGGTCTCTTTACTTTCTTAAGATTTAGTTTTTGCAGTGTAGTTCAGGATTTTTGTTTATCGTAAGAACAAATACTTAAATTGTACTACAACTTGTTTCTTCTCTTTAAAATGACCTGGAAGTTCTGGCTAGCTAATACTTCAATAAAATATAAATAGTATACAATAGACAAAACCTCTCAGAGATTTATATACAAACAGAGGTTTTTAACTCTATTCTCAGAATTTGGCTCAGAATCTTCTCAGAAAAAGTAGTCCATTAGTCAAACAAACGTTGGGGGATGAACTGACCTGCATAACTGCGGCCTGTGCTCATGCAAGTGGGCAGTAAAGTCCACTTGTCAGTGTTGGGGTTGTAGAACTCAACTGAGGCCAAATTGCAGCTGCCGTCATCTCCTCCCACTACATACAGCAAGTTGTTTACAGCACATACTCCTGGAAGCACAAATACACAAAAGGTCACCTGACATCACAGAGATCTACCACAGCCAAGGAGGTGGAAGGGCGGAGCCCGTCACTGACCTGCGTTGCGTCGACACATGTTCATGTCAGCTACTTGACGCCAGCTGTTGGAGGACGGATCGTAGACCTCACAGCTCTTCCTCACCAGAGGACCATCGTGCCCCCCCACGGCATACAGCAAACCTTTCAAGACTCCTACACCTGGAGAAGACGAAGTACACTTTTTACATGACAAAGTACACATAAAACTCTGCTTGATCTTAACTACTTGTTTTTGTTCTCAACATATATGTGCATTTATTTTTTCATCCGCCTTGAACTTAGATTGTGAATAATATTTGGATAAACTTGACATTTTCCCACATTTTAAACAGATATGCTTCATATTTAACATAAAAAAAATCTAAATTAGCTTTTTTTAAAACACTCCAAACTAAATATTCTCTATTTTCAGCGCTCCGTCACAGCTGTGTTCAAAACAGCTGATAAGAAAGCTCTAATGACCCAGCATTCTAACAGCATTTAAACGCATCTTGGAGACGTGAAAAGAGTCTCACATCAGATTTGTGCGTAAATGTGGTTTTGTGTGTGGATCAGGTGATTTGTGTATAATTTTTAAAGATTTGAGTGTGTAGTTAGTTTGAGTTGTGCGTGTGTAAATTCATTTTGTATTTTTTTTGTTTGTACATGTAAATAAAAAATTGTATGTACACAAAGTCGCGCACAAAACGTATTGTATGTGTTACAATCAAGAATGACGCACAAATCAGATGAAACTATATTCTCTCGATACCAATAGAGCACTCAACTCAGGACGTCCCATAGAAACCCTTAGTACAGTCAATGTTCAGTTGTAGCCCAGCCCTCACATACCTGCTCCACTGCGTCGAGTGCCCATCTCTGCTATGTAGCTCCATGTGTTGCTTTTAGGGTTGTAAGCTTCCACTGTACTCAAACACTGCCTGGTGGCTCCATCGTACCCCCCCACAGCATACAGGATCCCTAGAAACAAAACATAGAGAATATGAATTTAAAAAAAAATCATTTGAAGGTGTCATTTACACTCTTTCTTATAGCATCTTCTACCAGGCACTGACTTTAAAAATAAGAACACTTTAGTCACCATTAACAACTCCCACGCCTACACTGCTGCGGCGGGTGCTCATAGGCAACACGTGAAACCATTCGTCCGTCTTTGCATTATACGCCTCAACAGTAGACAGACCTGGAAATGTTAGAAAGCATTAGTCAAAAAAACAAAACATTGTCTGGAGACGTGATGAATAGTTACACCTCAAAAGGGGAGGGGTACCTGTGCTTCCGTCAAATCCACCGACAGCATAGAGGAGCCCGTTGAGAACTGCAGCTCCCAGCGTGGACCTGCGATCCTGCATGCTGCTGACACTCGTCCAGCGGTCCGTCGTGGGGTCGTAGCAGTCGACCGTCCGCACGCGCAGGGAGCCATTGAAGCCTCCGACCGCATACACACACCCACCCATGTACACCACACCTGGACAGCACACGGCCATGACAGTGAAACACAGAGCAGGTCTTTGGAACACATCCCTTCGGCTGTCCCGTCCTGAGATTACCGTCTGTCTGATGCAGCCGACTAAACACGCACTCCCCAGATATTCTCTTTTTGTGAGAAAAGAACTTTAATGAGGCCTACATTTTGATGCCTGTGCTGGAAGCTATTAATAAACGTGCCCCCAAGGAGTGTAGTACATATACCAGCGATTTACCATGATAATATATCAGTTTCTAGGAGGCAAAAACTAAATTTACTCCCAGTAGATGATTTTAAAAAAAACCTTAATCCTTCAACTGGCCAGTTAATATATTCAACCAGTTGCAAAACATTCTGTAAACATATGTGTGTACTTTCTGCAGAAATACCTGCAGAATATTTGATGATAAACAAAGAAATACAGTACACAGAGCCACATGCAGCACTGTTAAGTGATAAAAAATTAGTCACCTTTTCATATAAAAATTATGATAAGCATCAGTTGGCGAACGTAGAAGTCAGCTTGACTTTGTTTATCTTTTATCCAAATTCAATTACCTGCTTTAATAGAATCAGCCTGAATAAATGAGGATCTTGACATTTAGGTTACAAGCATGAATTGTTGTGTTTGACAACCTTTTAGGTACCCCTGTACCCATCAAGATTTTAGTAAAGCTGCTGTCAGGACATTAGAATCTGTCTGATTTCATCGTATATTTTGCTGAAGGTTTCTTACCTGCTCTACACCTCCTGGTTGGGAGTTCAGCCACCTGGTACCATCGGTCCTCCTCAAAGTCAAAACATTCAACACTTCGGATAGCCTTAGGAGCTTGACCTCCAACCACCACCATGACCTAAACCGCCCCCAAAATACACAATGTGGGTGACTAAAATAAAAGTTTTACTATGATCATCACTTTTTT
>NC_050512.1:14100511-14124365 GCF_002922805.2 Oryzias melastigma
GCAGGTGTAAGGAAATTTGTCAGGGCTGTACCTTGGGGCAGCAGGCGGGAGTTCTCATGCGAGTGCGAGCAGTCTTCATCAGAGCTCTCTGCTCCGCAGGCAGAAGGTGGTACTTCATGGCTTCAATCAGGTAGTCTTTGCACGCACTGCTGTTCTTGATCAGAGACTCCTCCTCCACCCGCTGGCCCGCCAAACACAGAGGAATCAAGAAAGTGAGGCCACATTATAACAAACTTCACATTTTCTGGATGAAATAAACTGTTTTTTAAATATCTTTGAGTGCCATGTGTATGTTATTAAATATAAAAGTATGATTCACACAAAAAAGGGAAAGAAACCTATTACCCATCAACATTTCCTCAACAGAACTGGTGAGAGTTTATGATTGGTTGGTAAAAAAAGGCTGACCCTACTTCACCTCTAGACATCTTCAACTCTGTTCTCCAAATATCCATTATCTTTGTTTTCAGCAATTTGAGTATGTGACAAATAAAATTGATTGATTATTTATGTGTCGCCTGTGACATCTCCAGTGTTAAAGGGTTAACTAGCAAGAAGTGATGGGAAAAAAAAAATTAACTGTACCTAAAGGTGCATTATTTTATAATCCAGTAGTCTCCACGCTAAAAAAAGTTACAGCTGATGCTGCGTTCAAACCAAATTCGCTTTGGCTGCCTCTCCTATTTGTTGCTCGCCACCTATCCTAAAATGTTTTCCGCCTTGGCCACATGTGGGAGGAGCTACAACCAGATGTTTTCAACCTGATCGCTACATGGAGCGGTGTCTGTGTCTATCCCATTTACAATGCATGGAAGACACAGATTATTTCTAGAGATCAGAGTTATTTATTTTGAAGATTTCTAAAAAACAAAAAAAGTATCAGTTATCACGTCTCCATGTTTGGGTTCATGGGGTCATTCTTTGACAGAATGTGGATATTAGACTCTCGTCTGATATCGAAACTACTTTCTGACTAAGAAGGGTGACTTTCAGAAAAATAAAACTGTAGATACCTACAGAAAGCCTCACAAATCATGTAATCCAGTATATCCTGTCTGCTCAAAACCCTTTGAATTGTATTAGAAACATGGAATAAACAGTGAAAAAAAATAAAAGAACTTGCATGTAATCGTAAAAAAGCTATGTATGGATATAAATATTAAAAAACAAAACCAGCAAAATTTACTGATGGGGATTCATAAGCCAAAGATACAACAGCAGGCATACAGACCTGCACCAGGTATTCTCTGGAGAGCAGCGGCAGACGAACGTGCTCCATTAGGTGAGCCAAGTGTTCCTGGCGGACATCTTTGTCGTGGTTGACCCAAGCAATCACCGCCTCAAACACCTGTTTACAAGACGCATGTGTAACTCTGAACAACCACCAGAGGCTCGTCCGTCCGTCCTGACCAACCTTCTCCTCCGTGGGGATGGTCAGCTTGTCGCTGGCGATCAGACTGGACACTTGCTCCATGCCCAAATTGAGAAACTCCTCACTTCCGACCACCTCCGTGAAATGTTGCTCTGTCATCACAAAGACAAAAACTTTTACAGCCTCTTTCTGTGGCAGCAGACGAGAAGTTTGCTTCTCTCCAACGGGCCATTAATTACGCCCGTCCTCATTCTGTCTCCTCTTTTGTTCCAAATTCTTCTGGACTCCCATAAACTCGCCTCAATAAAGCACTTACAAGTATCACTGCAAACACACGACAAAAAAAACTTGGAAAAAGCACAGCATTCTGATGTAACCCTGCACGACAAATGGCAACGAATTCTAATGGGGAAAGGTAATCAATTACGATTGAGTGTGATTTTCAATTCTAGAAACCTCTATGTGTGTGAATGGAGTTTTGAGGCCACAAGAACCTGCATAGCTGTTAGCCTGCGCCAGCAGTTGGGAGCAGGCGTGTAGGTCAGCGAAAGCGCGAATCCCCAGACAGTTGGATGGATGAAGCTGAACGCTCAGGAACTCGCAGCAAGCCTTTTTCACCTCGTTGAGCTGGAGCAGCCCTGCTGCAGGCAGCAGCGCCTGGAAAACAGCAGAGCAACACACGGCTTGAACAGTCTGGTTGGAAGAACCACTCCAAGAGAGACTACAGGTGAATCCAGATTCTGCCCAAGATTTACATTAAAATGGGAGGGTGCATTGTAAATTTTGATTTAGATAAAACAGTAACTCTATATTTGTGCTCCTCAGATGCAGTATTGAGTCATTTAAATGAAGAAAATAGATTTATAGGTTATGTTTTCAAAAAAATTATCCATACTACTGTTCACCATCTGTCTGAGCAGATTTCACTTTTTAAAAAAGTATGTATGTGCTTATCTTTTTTTCTATAAAAATAGTTGTACAAATTCTAAGAAATTAAACAATTTGTATGCATAATAAGACATGAATATATTGAAACTTTTTTTTTCTTCATTTTTTTATCTTATGCATCAATCAGCAACTCAAGTGGTTCTCAAAAGACATTTGTTCTAAGACAGAAAAACAACAAATGTTTAATCAAAGCTATCTCAATCCTTCCATTTTATGGGATGCAACGAAGAACAGATCATTATGGAAAAATCCACAGATATTAACAAGATTATATTAGTAAAAAGTAGGGATGCAACGATTCACTTTCCTTTTGATTCGGTTCAAACCTAATTTTTGGGGATTTTGTTTTGGTTTAATAATGATTTGTGTACTACAAAAAATGAAAAATTCAGAAAAAAATTAATTTGTTAATAAGCAAGTTAAAGATGATAGAAAGTTTTTAGTTGGCTTATACTAATCCTGGTGTAATGTAATAAAACATTAAAGGGTAACGCAACAGGACAGTTGAAGGCTGACTCCACTCTCAGCCCAGATTTAAAAAATGCAACAAAAAGAAAAGGGGCGGGCTGAGCAGGGGGGGTGTGGTTTGAATCTGTGATTGACAGTGAGGTTAGCTTGAGGTAAAGTACTCACTCTGTCTTCAATATGGAGAGTGGTACAGAGCAAAGTGATGCCAGTTTTACCAGAGAACTTTTTGGAGGTTGGAGGTACAGACCAAAGGGGACCAGTGTCTGAGTGGTAAAATGACACTAGCATCATGGCTAATAAAGGCTAACGTATTAAGCAAAACGATCCAGAGTGGAGCATTCATTCCAAATCCCATCACCGGGACAGAGTTTTCTGCATTCAATGCCAATTGCACTAAATCACTGTTGTCTAACTTCCAATTCCACCGGAAAGTTGTGCAAGACAGTAGAAGGTGATACACCTTCAAGCCATGCTAAAGCTAACACGATAACAACTGACCTTTACAGAATCAAAGATGGGCGGGCTTTTATATTGGAGCTACAGAGCATGAAACTTCTGAAATGACATGGGACTTTTTAAAACAGTTGACCAATGACAAAATTCTACTGTAATGCCTCATTTCAACCTGTAGGGGGCAGCACACTATAGAGTATAATTTCAGGAATTAAACAAGTTTATTTTAAATTGGAAAAATGTGGAAAGGACCAAGAGACAGCCCTTTTAGAGGTCAACAGACCAAAAAATGTTTATTTAGTGTTTGGTTACCCTTTAAATAATAGATGCTTCTTACATGTGTTTGACTTTAGACGTACTGGTGTGCAGTAAAGATGCAACGATTCACTTTCGCCACGATTCGGTTCAATACAGTTCAGTTTAAACTGAGAAATGTGGCATTCATAATGACCAATTTCTGACAATGTGTTAGTTTCTCTTCTTGTTGTTCTCTCTATTGTCTTTCACTTTCTTTGTATGTTTGTGAGATACAAGCAAAACGAAGTGCAATCACAAGCTTCCTTCTATCAAATCAAGTAAATTACAATTATGTCATGCGAATTAAACTCAGCATACTTTTTTTTCATAGCGCTGAAAACATTGCCAAAACAAATAAATATGACACATATTTTTAAAGAGCAAAAGTTTTTAAGAAATCCAAAATGTTGATTTTAATACTTAATAAAAAGTGTCTCTAGAAAAAAAAGAAAGTTCTTTCATTTTCATTTACAGCTTAAACACTTAATGAAAGGTAAATATCTGGATTGTATCCTTTTAGGGAAAAGAATTGGACTTCTTGGTAAGTTGAATCTTTTATGTGTTGATTCATGGACGTGTATTGTGCTATGTATGAGGGAAATGTAAATGCACTTCATTTCTTTACTAACCTTTTAGCCTTCAGGTCCAAGATTATAAAGCACGTCTTACTTCTCAAGTTTACTATCAAATAGAATAGAAGTCCAGATTTTGAACATCAGCTACACTGCAGGTCTTGTGTAGTTTCATGATTTTCATATCAACTTCCTTCTGAATGGATTTCCGCTCGCCACAGGCTGTGTGACATCTCAGCTCAGGCTGCAGAGGTGTACCATCTGGAGTCATTTTTGTCCATTGCGTGTTCCTGGTCTCCAGTTGTAAATGGTTAGATGTCTAAAATGAAGCGTTTTGGAATCTTCTCTCCATTTCCAGTCACTTAAGAAGGCTATGTATGGATGAGCTGAAAGCTTCACACGTGAAGTCACATTTCAGCAGCAATGTCGTTGGGGTAAACTGGGCCTTGAAAATATGGAGCTAAGCTTCCAAGTCTAAAGTACTCCAAGACTTTAAATATAAGAAAAAGCTGTGGATACATGTACCTGCACGTTTTCCTCTGTGACCTGTATTTCTGCCGTGTAGATGTAATCAACCAGCAGACCCAGAGTCCATCCGTCCACCTCCTTTATCCTCACTCGTTTTGCCCGGCTCTCTGCCATCTCCCCTATCAGGACACGATCATGTGTCTGTATGCATTTTTGACTGCCAAACATTCGTGCTGTACAGCAGCAATAAGGAATGAGCTTTACCGGTGAACATGGCATGAAAGTATGGGCTTCCTGCAGCCAGAACCACCCGATGAGCGGCGATCTCGACGTCCTCTGCTACGATGGTCACATCACATAACAGGCTCTGGCTGTATGGAGGAGACGGACACAGAAGGGGTGAGACACGCTTATAGCTAACAGGAAGGAATACAAAAAAATGTCTGAGAAAATTAAGAAAAAAACAACACCTGCGCAATTCATTCATGACTTTGAACGCCTTCCTCATGTGGCGAGGGTTCAGAGTGACCGGACCCTGCCTCTCCACTCCATCGTCTTTGTCCAGAGAGTGTGGACAGAGTCTGGTACACCTGGTAGGAACAGTAAAGACATGTAAACCTAATGCTGACACAAAGACATCAACAGAGATAAATACAAGAGCAGCCATTCATCTGAAGGCTCCAGTTCTTTAAGTAACTTTTAAAATCTATTAAAATTACTTTCATGAATCTTAGAATTCCAAATACTATTGCTTTATTTTGCACACTATGTTTTTATTATTATGAGATTAGGGTATTTTTGATACAGTTTATGCTTAAAAAAACTAGAAGTTCCTGTATTTTTAATGACCTTGACTTGTAAAAAACTTATTTACAGATTTGACTCGATGATATGGAAAAAAAGACTTTCTTTTCTTCATAGAGTACTAGAGGAAAAGGAGTCAAGTTTTCTGATGTGGATCTGTGTTGTCAGTGCAATTCAAATCTAAATGCCTGATCAATTTTCTGACTTTAAAATCCAAAAACAATTGGAAGTTTTTGGCTACGTCCAATGAAAACTGTGATTTTATGTTTTTAATATGTTCTTGTGGCATTTTTCTAACTACGAAGGACAAAAAATGTTAAGAAAGTTAAGCTTGAATTTGATTTTTTTACTACTTCTTTATTAAAATCTTTACAAATCAGGAGCAGACGAAAGACTCATAAATTCAAATGATCATATTTGTGGCGTATGAAATGCAGTCGCCAGACCAAAAGCTCCCTGCTCCGTTCTGATACATTCACTTGCAGACAAACAGATCCATATACGTCTTTGTTTTCCTCATCTGTATGCCTGGATAGCTCTGAAATTGCTCGACATTTTTGTTGCACCGCTAATGTTAGGCTGCTGAGGGGCTTGAAGCTAGTGGGAGAGTGTGAAAGCACTCTAGAATAAACTGTATATAAAATATCTTGAAACTATAATAATACAAATGTAGTACACAGAATAAGCTATATTATTTGGAATTCTTATTAGTAAAGTTTGATTTGATTTGATGGGCGACTGGAAGTGGGAGCGGAGCTTACTCTGCGCCGACAGTCCAACCCAATTTAAAGGCAAATATTTGATAAACTACTGCCGCTGTGCAGAAACTATGTCCTAGAAAATTACAGTTTTGTCTTAAAATGGCAAAATTATAGATAAAAGTCCACTTGAAACACTTTTAAACTGGTCTAAAAGTGGGGTCTTACACAATTTATATCGCAACAACTACAACAGAGAACTATAAATTACTATTAACTATAAAGTTTTATCCGATGTTTACAAACTACAAAGGGGGTTTCCAATCTTCCAATTGGAAAAATCTTGACAGTAATCTTTCCAGAAAACACTTTTAAATTAAATTAGCTCATAAAATACTATTATTATTTTCTATTATATGTTTACAGTATATATAGGCTATTTTTGTTGTTTGGATTTGAATAACACTCACTTGAATAAAAAATGAAAATCTAAAAAAATGGCAAATGTAAAATGAGCACAAAAATAACTGAATAGAAACATGCTTCCATTGTTTGTAAATTAAAATTGTAAATTAGCCACTTATTACATATATCCACATAAACTTAAGTTTTTTTCCCCTAAAATTGCTTAAATAGTTATTTAACACAATTACTTTGAAAGGCCGTTTCCCTATTTTGCTATTTTTTGGATTAATGTGAAAACATCAATGAAAGATCACTTCCTACCTCCTCCCTGTCAAAAACGCGCGTGCGACTGTTTACACTCATCTACGGAGCCACAAACAACAACACCGCCTCCTTTATCCGAGCCCCAACAGCCCGATCCCGTCTGCATGACCGTCACCGGCGTGAGCGGACAGCCTCACCGACTGGTCGCTGTCTCTGTCAATGCGGCACCATCCATCAAGCCGCCGCTGGAAACGTCAACACATGCGCGCGCGCACACACACGCGGGCACAATCACTTACAGCGGATGACTGTCCATGATTCCTGTGTGTTTCAGAGGCTGAAAACTTGGCCCAGCGGCATGCACCATTCCATCTCCGCGCTGCCGTCTTCGATGGCTTTGAATTCAGGCGTGACTCACGGCGGCGATCGGTCCACATGCGACGACAGCCCGGCTCCCGCAAACACTCCGCGCCGCTGCGGTGACACTCTCCACAGACACGTTGCTGCTCGGCGCGGCTGCTGTGCCCAGCCGCCTGCTCCTTCTATCGGCTCAAAACGCGCAGGAAATTAGCCTACGCTGAGTCCAACAGGCTGGCTCCTGACAGCCTAGCCGCCGTTCTTTCCTCCTTGGGCGTGTGTGTGTTTGAGAGGCGGACGAGCGAGAATACCTGTTATTTTCCAATAGCTGATTAACAAACAAGGACATGTCGGCAAAGACGGTCCTGTGAGCAGCGAAGGCGTCCCCGAAGAAAGCGCTGTCTCCCTCTAGCGGTGGAAGACTGACTGACAGGAGGAGCCGACCGCAGCTGCGCCCACTGCTGACGTCACTGCTACCCTGACTGGAAACAACAAAATAAGTTTATTATTTAAAAAATATACACTTATATATATATATATGTGCTTATTATCTGCAGGTAGATTTTACTGGGACTCAAAATTCATGGAAATACATTTTAAAAAGTCAGTGTTAATTAACTTTTTTTTGCATTACATCGTATACATCCTGCTAAAAAAAAAATGGGTATTTATTTTGGACATGGACAAGTCATGTACATTTTGTGAATCACAAGAGGAAATAATTTGTCATTTCTTTGTGAATTGTACACATACAAGTATTCTGGACTGATGTTGGAAATTATATTCATGGTAAAACTGGAAAGACACTCAAACTTTCAGAAAAATACATTATTTTTTGACAGTTATGATGACAACATGGACAAGGACTTTTTTTGGAGAAATTTCAAAAAAGGAAATAGTCAAACTCCAAACCTAATTTTCAGCACTTTTTGCATGAAAAATGTAATATGGTAATAGCATCAAACAAATTAAAACAAAAAGGGCAATTTCAACCAATAAAATTTTTGTTGAGATTATTTTTAAATAAACTCTGTAGCTCGTTAAAAAATATCCTTATTAAATATGCATATATGCTTATTTTAAAAAGCGTATTTTGCCTATTTTGTGTATATGTTTTTAATCAAGTTTTTGGAAAAACAAGTAAACAAAAACTGTAATAACAGAACAAATGAGTACTGTGTATGCTTTATTTTAAACGAAGAAGAAAAACTATCACACTTACCTACTGTATCGTATATATGTTTTTAATAACGTTTTTGGAAAAACAAACAAAATGATAACAATAATTATGAATATTTTATACTTTTTTAAATTAAGTTTAAAAACTATAACACACACCTATTGTATATGTTTTTTTTTAATAAAGTTTTTGAAGAAAAAAACAGCATAATAACAAAAGGTCTTACTCTTACGGCTTAACTATTTCCAGAAGCTCTCACCCTAAAACAAATATTTCTTATGATGCCTTTGTAACATATTTACGTAACTGTAACTTTAATTGTATCCCTCTGTTATGTTGTTTCTCTCTTTTTTGTTATTGTACCTTTTCTGCTCCTTCTTTTTGTTTGAAGTAAAAATTTAAATCTAAAATAAGGGGGAAAATACTATAATAATGAGGAAAATATTCAAAATAAAATGTATTCATATTTTAATTTTATAAAATGTAGTTATTAGGAAAAACTGTCAAATGAAAAACAAATATACATATATTTGTCTTATTAAATTCTAAAGTTTGAACTGCATAAAGCTATAATAAATCTTGGTTTATGTCATTTTCTCTATATTCGACACTTGTATCAAAAAGAAGTTTAGTTGACAGGGCATACAATGATTATGTTGGTAAAAGGATGCTGAGATTTGGAAGATCAAAGATGAAGTTCACAGATGTAGTGAAGGACACAAGGGTGTTTATGATGAATTGAGGTGTATGCAGATGGAGCAAGATGGGGACAATCCCTAAAAGGACTAGCAGAAATGCAAATAACACACATGAATATGAAAATACTTTGCTCCTTTAATCTTAATATATCAATATTTAAAAGCTTTCATCTGCACAGCTTTAAATGAGCTTAACACATAGATATAGTCTCAATCATATCATTAGAGATCAAAGACGATTTCAATAAAAATGCAGTTGTCATATGATCAGGGGCTCCTGTTAGCAGAGAGCTCTGTCCCAATGGTCCATCTGTGAGGAAAAATTATCTGACTGTACCATCAGTGAACAAGCAGGAACTGTGAAGCCGACCAGAACAAGTCTGCTGTGGTGCGAAAATGCTGCGTAGCTTCCAGAAAACAGGCTGTCACGCTTAAATAATCCAGACCTCATGATGCAGCTCCAGAGCAGAAATCATTACTGATTTACTTAACAAGAAAGGGGGGAAAGGAGCTCTCCGTGTGACTGTAATACAGAAGCACGACTAAGAAAACACTGTAAATGAAGATTCAAAGTACAAATTTTATTTTTACACAAAAATGGTGACTACAGTAAACATTTTTACACATTTATATATAAAAAAAAAATCTTATCGACGAACCTCCTTTATGCTCAACTGAAGGATTGACAAATGCAGATTTCCTGTTCTACCGTCATATCCAGTCAGCTGTGACACACACAAGTCTCAGAACATTGTGGATTAAATTATTCTGACATAATCCCAGCACAGGAGCTCATCCCACTGCGTTTTGTTCCACGTTTCCAGCCTCTGTCTCCCATTTGAAAACATGACGTTTCGTGTGTGAGTAGTTTCCATATTTAAATGTTTTAGTTTGGCTTTAAAGGAGCAGGGGGCAAGTTTGCAGAGGCCTGCTCCAGAAAGGCCAGCGGTCCTGGAGGGGGCAGGTCTGTGGGTTTACGATGCTGGCCGCTCACATCCTCCAGCACTTGCTGCCAGTGGTGCAGCTTGGCCAAATGCTTCTGTACCAGCAGTTCTTTCCTTTGTAGCTCATTACGCAACTCTGACACATCCTGAAGTGGGGAAAAAAAATTTACTTCATAGAAAAGAAAAAAAAAATGAGTTTGATAAATTGAGAAAAAAATGATTAAGATGAGTCAGTGCAGCCTTTTACCTCTTTCACCACCTGCTCTGGTTTCTGTACGGAGAGCTGGAGCCTCTTCTGTAAGAAGAAGCACTCAGTCTGGCGAGCTACATCCAGAAACTTCTGTATGCACTGGTCCACACCTACAGAAGACAAGCATAGTCAGCCTTTAGACACCAGATTAACACAAGAAATACAATTAATAATGTTACCTACCAGTACGAATCTCCTCCTGATCAGTTCCATTAACATAATCTTGGCTTACCAAAGACGCAAAACAAGCCTACACGATAAACAGAGAAATGTAAGTTTTTTTGTAAAAGTGGGCAGTTTTCTACCAGGGTTACTAAGGTGATATTTTTATTTCCTATAGCCTCAATTATAGTTTTTTTTTAAAGAAAAATAAAGAAAAACTGAATCAAAGTGTTTTTCTTGACTTTACATCCCATAAAGTATGAACTAAGATACATTTTGCAGGACAAAAAAACAAGGGAAGCTTCTCCAATACTTTTTTTCCCCCCACAAACAAAACCCACCCCTGAATCTCCCTTCCCTTTTGTGTAGTAAACCTTTACAGTGCTTTTGAATAATTTAGCTTCAAGCTTTCAGAATTAATTAATCAAAAAGTTCTAAATTAATTAGCACAATTTTCCAGATTTTTTTTAATATCATGCATCATTTTCTTTGCAAATCCTTTTTCATAGAACTTTGACTCATTAAAGCATTTAAAAAACGTATCCAACTAATTTGGTAAATGATCTGGATGTCTGATGCTTTTGTATCTACTGGTACACAAATCGAATATACAACCATTTCTAATCAACCCATGCTGCTTGGATTCCCCGTGTGACTGTGGTAGCTAGGAATACAACCACCAGCAGACACCAGCTTTAGCACAGCTGAAGAATAACCACTTTTGAGTTCACGTATATTCATTAGGTTACTGTTACAGTCTAATGGTTAAACTGCATAATAGAAAGATGCTAACTTGCCCCTTTTTTACACTGAGAAAAATGACAATTGAACACACAATAGCAGAACTACAAAAACTGAAATTGTTCTATGTACACACAGGTTAAAAGTTGTCATAAAGAATGGTAAACTAACATAAAATACACAAATATGCTTTTACATATCAAGATGTCTTAAATTATACACAAGACCATCCTCTTTTTGTATTCACCACTATTCAGGTTTTACAAATATCTCACAACAGAAGGATAGCAAACTGTGCCAAAATATGTCTAAAACAATAAAAATAAAATTTGGTTGCAAACTCTCATTTCCTGGAAAAAGTGTAAAACATATTTTGCAACTGTTAGTATGAGTAAAATGAAGAGTGTTTTTAGAGCAGACCGACACAAAGATTCTTCATTGATTTTTTTATGTGTAGACTTGTTAATAAACTTCAACACTATTTTTGTAGACTTTAAATCAATGTTCTGCACAAGAAAAAATCAGATTAAATAGGAGAAACACATAACCTCAAAATATCCCAATACAGCTATCTGCAAACCAACACTAATTGTATTATAGATTGTAAGATAAAGTGGATCCAGACTTATTACAATATTTTATCATCTTATCATAGAAGGTCTCTAGAACACAGAGGACAAATTTTTTTAATTCTTTTAAATTCTTGCTAACTTAACTACTTGTCTAATATTTTTCCTACTAAATGAGGACTAAACTTGGACAACAAAAGGAATGTAAATAGTTTATCAACAACATCCAATTGTGGGTGCTGCTTCTCTCCATAAAAATTGCTCTGATGACAAATTTTGTGATAGTCAATGATGGGGATAATACAGAGGGACTGTATGAACACAGACAAATTGTGCAGTTTCTTTAAAAAATTCCATTAAGTCAAATGAAAGGATCCTAATCAGCTGAATCTTTCAGGATAATATATTTGCTGTCGTTCAGTTGAAGCATTTAAATGAAAACATAGACAAGTATTTAAAAAAAAAAAGGCTACGATAAGAAGATGGAGCATATTTATTGGGATTATCCAAGTGAAATTAACAAATAAAGTATGCGCAACTATTGATTATGTCTATACTGAGATCAGAGGCTAAGTGACATACATGCTAGTTAGCTAACTTTTGCATCTTAGAAGAAAACAAAAATAAAGTTATGCAGATCAACATTGAAAGCAGGTGAGATTTAAAGCACTCTAAACGAAAACATGACAATATAGCACAACTAGCCTTAAATCTTTTTGTATTTGGTCTGTAAACGCGCCTTCTTTAATGCTAGCGAAGCTAACACCTAGCAAACAATGAAAGAAACACAAAGGGAAGCTACCTCGAAAGAAGCTTCCAGTTCATCAACCAGTGTGTTGTTTCCCTGCGCTCGGGGAGCACCCATGGGAAAGCCTGGCTGTCCGGGAGCACCAGGTCCTCCGACAGGATGGGAACCAGGCGGCTGCTGGCCGGGAAACATCCCGCTTATGGACGAAGCCATCTTGATCTGTGTTGAGTCTCTTTGGGTCGCGCATGCGCACAACACCATGACCCTTTAGTGACCGTCATTTGTTTTCAGATTTTATACATACGAAAAATCGGGCAAAAAATTAATACAAATTGTAAGTAATTCAGGTTTACTGACTAAAACTAGGATATTTTTATGAATAAATACAGAAATAAATGCCAACAAACACATAAGTAAACTCTAAAAGAGTCAAAAACTATAAAGTTATGGCAAAAGGACTTTGTTAGGAACTCCTTGAACTAAAGATGTTGAGACTCAAAAAAAAACCCAACTGAAAATGAATCAAATTGCCAATAAAATGAATTAATCCCTTCAAGAAAATGCAAATTTTTAACATATATATATATATGAACAAAACTAAATACCAAAAAATAGCAGTAAATTGACTTAACCAAGTCGCAAAAATCAAAATTTGATGCTTAATCAAGACATATAACAAGCACTAAATCAGCCATAGCAATATACTGGGGTGATGAATCTCTACATTAGGTCAGAAGTTCCTAATAACTTCATAAACAAGAAAAAAAAAAGAATACATTTGAAACTTTAGCAGTTAAGAGGTCTTTACTTACCTTTGTGCTACTGTAGTTCAGTCAAATGACAGTCATTTAATTAATAAGTGAAGGTTGTGATTGTAATTCTAAAGAGAACTCCTGGCTTTAAAATTTTTTTAGTTCAAAAGCAGCATCATAGTACATTATCTTGGTATTTTGAAACAAATCTTTGATATAGTTTAAATCTATGCTCAGTAGAAAGAACTGTATTGCCGAGTCAGTCATAAATTTGACCTTTATTACGAGTTAAACACAAAATGTCAAACAAAATATTGCTAAAAATTCTATAAATCACAATCTCAACATGTTTGTGTATTTGTAGCTTTTGTACTTAATCGTTCCACTTCATACGCTTTAATTCTTGGGCCTTTTCGTTTCTCTCCTCCTCAGCCATCGTGGGCCAGCCTCGCAGCAAACTCCACCAGCGTGCGCGTTGGTCTTCCGGACATGCCTTTCCTCAAGTAGGGAATTTCATCTTTGTTGCTCATCACTCCGGCGATGTCCAGATGAGCCCAGTGGGGAGCTGTGACAAACTCCCTAAGAAACGCCGCCGCAGTGCACGCGCCACCAGAGCTGCGAGGAAAGAAAACGGTCATCAGAGTAAACCACCTCTAACAGACTCTACTGTGACTTTCCTGACACGATGATGAGCAGCGGGGAGATGCGTACCGACTGTACTTGCCGATGTTGTTGAGGTCAGCCAGCTGGCTGTCAGTCACCTGCTTGGTGTAGTGTTGGAACAGAGGCATCCGCCACACTCTGTCACCTGTCACAACACTAGCCTATACGTGCACACACTGTTATTCAACAGAGAAAACAAAAGAATGACACATTCTGTTGGTGTATGCTGCACACACACTACCTTGTGGAGCTGCTCCCAGAGCCAGTCAGAGTTTGTAAAGACTCCAGTTGCAGCTGAGCCAAGAGCTACATCCATGGCACCTTAAACATAGACAAGTGTTTTGTTTTAATCACGCTCGTATTATCATCATTTTTTAATTTTTACTTCCAATGTGAGTTACTGTGAATGCCAAACAAGTGTTCAAGAGTATAAGAACAAGAATGTAAAGTAAAAAAAATAGATCCTACCTGTTAAAGTGGCGACATTGACGATGGCTCTGGGGTTGAAATTATGTCCATAACAGAGAGCATCAGCAAGAACCAGTCTGCCCTCTGCATCGGTATTATCAACCTATTAGAAGAAGAAGAAAAAAAGAACAGGTTAGCTGCAAATGCACAGTTTATTCCACATACTGGAAACATTTAGCCTACTTTTTCTTCAATGAAAATTTAGGTTTTTTTTGTGTTTTTAACATGTTCTTGTGACATTTTTCTGATGACGGAGGATCTATATAGAGAAAATTCAGCTTAAAATTGCATTTGTGAGTATTCCTTGATTCCAATTATTCAGAATCAGACAAAAATAAAAGGACTTTGAAAAAGAGTTTATAAAATTTGCTGGGCAAGCTACAAGCTTTCTGCTCTGCTCCACAACAGGGAGAGCTTTGGAACACTCATTTTTACAGCCAAGCTTTTACTCACACATGAGACAATACTCTGATTTTACATTCAAGTTTTACTGTGTTATGTTTTTACCTTCAATGTTTTCTTTTACCATGTTCTTACCTTCATGCTCTAGATTATTTTGTTTTTATTCACTTATTGTATTAAGATTTGTTTTTTATTAGGTTTCTTTGTTAAATTTTAAATTGTGTTTGAAGCGCTTTATAAATAAAGTTGATGATGATGAGAGGATGACCACTAGGAACTCTATCTCCTGACTGAATAAAACGATCGACCACAAATTAAGCTTTCAGCTTAAATTAGATTTTTTTAATATATATTTTACTTTTTTTAAATTAAGTTTTAGATTTTCTTACAAATTCAAAAAACTAAAACTGAAAGCGCAAGAATGTCTACACTGAGACTAGAGGAATGTTGGTTTGATTCCATGTCTGGATCATACCAAACTCTCATAAAATGAGAGTAAATGCCTCCTGAATGACAGGTTGGAATATCAGCTCAATACTTCCTCAAGGAATAGGTCAAACTAGGAGAACTAATGTCACACCTTCAGGTGTGACACATTTTAAAACTCGTGTTGATATAAAACCAACATGAGTTACACAATAAAATTCTATGCAATTTAAATGCTCATAAGAATACAGTTTTATTTTATTATTCCAGTTCTTCTAAAACAAGACAAAAGGCCTCACAAATAAACATTTTTTTTTTTAAAAAAGCCCACCTTCTGAACATGTATGCAGGTATGAGCTCAAAAGTGATTTAAATGCATATCAAAGATTCTTGTATTGACAAATATATTTTCAAGTCATTAATCATAGCTTGATGAACCAAAGATGGATATGTAAGTGTGTTTGAATAACAAGAATTGATTCTTAAAGTCTTCATTTTACTCATATTCATGAAGGGAGTCGAAATAAATGACTATCAAAACTGTTGACAATATTCCTACTGTAGGGGTAGATAAAAATAATTTTAAAAAAAATGTGAAAAGCGACATCAAAGTAAAAAAAAAAAGGGGGATTTTTTTTTTTAAATTAGAAGTAAAACTTTTTTTCTGGTTACTAAGTGGTGTGCACAAGACAGTAAAAAAAAAAAAAATCAAAAAATTGAAATAAAAAATGTTTCTTTTCTAAAAATTTAAGTAATTTTTTTCAGGTTACTAACTGGTGAGCACCAGCTACTAACCAGAATTTTTTTTAATTACATTTTTTGATTTTTTTTTTTTACTTCAATGTCCCTTTAGGGGCTTTGTAGTATATAAAAAAAAACATTTATTTGGATTGCATTTAGGTGTAATTACAGCTCTACCCACCTGGATTGTTTTCCCATTCTTGGCTGTAACCACATCACCAGGTTTGGTAGCCTTTCCACTGGGCATGTTCTCACAGAGTGGAGCCAGACCTGAGTGAGTCATAGCAGACAGTATGTCTTAGACATATTCAGACTATCCTTTATGGCTGCAATTTAGTTATGACCGCATTTTTCTGTTTATCGTGTGATTCATCAGCAGTAGAAGCACACCCATCATTCTGAAGAGGCTCTTAAGTCTTTAATAAAAAAACATTAGAACATTTTCTTTAAATCAAAATATGTTTTGTCATTTTAAAAAAATCCTTTTTTGAAGAAGCTCACCAATAATGTTGACTGGTAGCTTCAGAGCAGCTGCTGTGACAATGGACGCACACACCGTGGCGGCTCCACCCATGTCGGCTCTCATTGCATCCATGGAGGGAGAGGGCTTGAGGGAAATCCCACCACTGCAAACGCAGGGAGGAAACAAGCCGCCTCAAAGACATCAAACGTTTTCATGGACCCAAGGAGGCAGAAAGGTGTAGAAAACCGTGTTTACCTGTCAAATGTGATGCCCTTGCCCACGAGAAGCAGGGGTGGCTGTTTACTGTCAGGAGACCCGTTGTAATGAAGCTCCAAAAAGACCGGAGGCTCCTCTGAACCTTTCGACACACTGAGGAACGCTCCCATCTGCTGCTCCTTCATCCAGTCCTGAGATCTGAACAATAAATAGTTTTGTTATTAAATTCCCTACAAAAAACTATAAACTAGCGTAACTTTATTCATTCATAGGCAAGTAAGACAATACTAATATTTTATTCAAATAAATCAGAACAGATGTAGAAACCTCTTATTTATTGTGACTCGTTGGGCATGTGGGGCCAGTTTCTCCTCGATAATGTTAGCAAAAGCAGTGGGAGTGATGTGATTGGCAGGAGCCTCCATGAGAAGTCGGGCCAGGTTTTGGCCTTCAGCATAAACGGCACCTTTCTCCCAGCTGTCAGCACCAGAACTGAGAAAAAGTATAAAACATGAGCCAAGCTAAGGCCGGGCAAGTCTATTTGCATTGCACATATACATGCACGAAGACAGTTCAGAGGGCTGTCTTTATATTAAACATTACAAGAAATATTGAAACGAAACATTAAAGGAGTGATCATTAAAATAAACGTTTTAAGAAAGTTAAACTAAACTGAATTTAAAGTAAGCTTTAAGTGAGAATGTGAACTTATGAAACAACAAAACTTGTAACAGAGAGGACGATAGTAAGCAGATTTTGGGACAGTCTTAATGTGTTTATCAAAATATACGCCCAAGATTCTAGTTTATAATGAGCCATCCCATGATAGTCATTCAGCAGGGCTCTCTCTGGATACCTTCCATGGAGCTGCACTGTTACTTTGGTCTTCTTCTTGGACTTCAGTTGGTCGAAATGAAACAGACCCAGCATGGCCCCTTCTGCTGCCGACTGGGCATCACCACATCCGTCTACCTCAACCGAGTTCAGTTCGAGTTCCTGAAGTAACTGACAGCCAGCTGGACAAACACACAAATGCACAGATCTCAGGAAAATAAGAACCAAGTGTACGAGCAAACATGAAGAATAGTGTCTTACCTGCCATTCCTTGTCTGATGCTCTCCTTACTGGTATCCCAGTTCTCAGCCCTGCACACACCTGCATTGTTTTTGCCCAAACCAATGACTGCTACACACGGGAAGTCCTACAGAATGAACCAGGGAAGTTACTCAGGAGTCATAAAAACAAGATTTATGACACTATGGCATATACTTTACCTTATGAATTCCATAAAATATTCTGCTTTTGCCTTTTTTAAGCTTAGGTCCAGATCTAGAAAACAAATGTTAATAACACAAATATTAGCAACGTGCAAATTAAAAATTTGTTTTATGATCCACTCTCCAAAAAGGGTGGTGTGGATTCCTAGGGAAGCCCTTGTTGGAAAAAGCATACGGCAAACTGTAGAAGGGTCTTTAGATTTGTAGAAGCTTCCAAGGTTTAAACTTTGTTTAACAGCTGCTTTTAATACACACTAAAATATTTATAAATCTACACAGTTAAAGAAGTTGACAATCATTATTTCCTAAAAATAATTCTCAAAGTCATTCAAGAACTTGGGGCTGCACGGTGGAGCAGTGGTTAGCGCTCTTGCCTCACAGCGAGAAGGCCCCGGTTCGAATCCCGGCTGGGACCTTTCTGTGTGGAGTTTGCAGGTTCTCCCCGTGCATGCGTGGGTTTTCACCGGGGACTCCGGCTTCCTCCCACCGTCCAAAAACATGCTTCATAGGTTAATTGGGGACTCTAAATTGCCCCTAGGTGTGGATGTGAGAGTGTATGTGTGTGATTGTGGCCCTGCGACAGACTGGCGAACTGTCCAGGGTGAACCCCACCTTCGCCCATCAGTAGCCGGGATAGGCTCCGGCGACCCCGACTGGGAAAAAGCGGTCAAGAAGATGGATGGATGGATTCAAGAACTTTTTTTAAATTATCAAAATTCAAAAATACACCATTTTTCTCCATTCGGAACATAAAAATCCAAAACATAAGACAGTAAAACATGTCACAAATAAAATGCTGAAAAAGTTGTCGCAGCAGCAGAAAGAAAGAAAGAGAAAAAGAAAAAATACCAAACTGAGAATAGGATTAAAATAAAATTATCAAAACCAAACAAGAGAAGCAAATGCATCAATCCCAATAAACTAATAAACAATTCAAGGGTTTCAAAGCTTTCTTAATAATGATCTTTTTAAAGAATTTACAAAAAAGCACAATATCGTTTTTAAAATACGAAAAATTTGGCTTCTCTTTTTTGAGAAAACAACATTTATGAAGAAAAAAAATAATGAAAGTAACAAAAGTGTTAAACATTAAACTGAATATCCTTTAATTTTGTTTTATTCCGAGAACTTTTAAAAGTTAATAAAATGTTTTTATTATTAAATATGATTAACTAGTTGTGTCTATTTTTTTTAACTATAATGCCAAATACATTTTAAATTAAATTAAACTGTTAAAACATGGAAAGGAGTTCAGGAGCTCTCTAGTGTTGAGTTTCAGAACAAATTATCACTTGATTATCATCAAACAAGACAATGAGACACAAAATCCTCACATTTGCAGCAGTTCTGACAGTTTTCCAGACACAGACTGATTGAAGTGTGCTGCTGCTTCTGTCAGATGAAGGCCCTCTTCCCCCTCAGCCTCAAACACACCCAGGACCAGACCCTAGACACAAAACAAACCCGTTTTCTCATTGGTCAGCCTGCAATTTAATTAAAATCAACACAACTTGCAGCCTGTAGCATTCAGGACATCCTGGGCTCTAGAACTACTCACTTTCCTCTCTTGCAGGTAACTCTGTGAGGCAGAAAATTGTCTGCAGAGGTTTTTCCGCACTGCCGTGTGCACGACTCTTCTCAACAGAAGCATTGTCACCTGCGAAACATGCGTACAACACGACTAAATTAAATATGAACAATTTAAAGGTCGAAAATCCACACGTGAAGAAGAAAGCCGGGGTCGCATGAATATTACGTCATCAACTAGCCCTACTTTAGAAGGGATCAGTCGTTGTCGCCACCTGGCGGTACATAGTAAAGGTGCAAAAACAAACCAAAATGTAAAGTCCATCAAACTTATATTAAAGAAGCTATCATTATATATTATTTTATTACAATTATTCCAAAGAAAACATACCACATATTTACTGTACAGTTTACAATCATGCAATACTTTACTGAATTTATATATGACATTTCCAGAAATATTTCAGTTTCCAACATTGTATTATTTACAAATATTCATTAAAAGACAGAGTGTATCTAGAAGTAATAGTCACTCTTTAAAAAAATCAAAGACAGAGATGGATGGATGGATGGATGGAATATTCAACCATTGGTTAATTCACTATACAAAAATATTCACAAATTAAAATCAAGTCAACCATAATATCGTTCAGTTTTTACCCATTTGCTGTGCACTAGTTACAATATACATTAACCTTACTTCCTGCACACACTTAGACAGACTATACAGCTGGATGTGTTTAAAATTTGGGCTACATCCATATACACAATTATACAAAATAAAATCTAATAAGCACAAAACAGAACATAACACATTCTGACTAAACTTATTATTTAATTAATTTATGTACCAAATAAATAATGTAAACTGGAAATATTACACCTAATATTTACACTCAATACATTCATAACAAATGTTGAACACTGAAAAATGCAATATGACAAAAATGCCTATTTGTAGTATAGGATGATCAATATTTTTTCTTAATTTATAAATTATTTGTATTTGAAGATAGATTTTTGCTCATGGTGTCGTGAAAACAGAAAAAAAACAACTTCTTATAACTGAATACTTTTGAACTACTCAGCAGAAGATCACGTGCTAAACTCCTTCGCTCTGTGATTCGTAATATGTGAAAAACTATCCACCTCTGCAGCCACAGAAATCTCAAATTTTAAAAAATGCTGACTTCTTCTACAGTTTTACCTTCATCTAAAGAAACAAAAACACATTATCTTTCAAGCCCACAGCATTTATTTTAGCTTAAACATTTCTTGTTTGCATCACATCTCGTTGAATGTTGAGTGTGTGGTCTTCTGTCAATGCTTTTGCAACTGCAGTGTAAACTTCTAATCTAATCTAAGTATGTAACTTAAAAGTACTTCAACTGTCTTGGCATATTGACGGTTTTACGCTTCCATTTGCAGGTGCTTAAAGCCAAATAAACATGGGAAGTGTCTTCTTTTAGTATTTATGTAATCTAGTTTTTGTGCTCTCAGATTTGTGCACCAATTATAATACTAAAAACTTGTTCATTTATTTTCTCCAACAAGATGAAGCTAGATGTGTGATTAAAGAAAACTGCAAATAAACAAGAACATAATGTATTTGTGGGACCTCTATGTCTGCATGTACAATCTACAACAGCTGAGAAAATGCTAAAGTGTCAATTTTGGGTAAAGTAAACTAATTTACAGATTTCCTGAGAATTATAGGGTACTCAAATTACTGAAATTATCAGAAAAGTAGAGTGTGTACTGGTATATGATACAATTATTATACTTGACAGAGTTTAATAATTCAAAATGCAGGTCTAACTGTTCAGTGGCTGCATAGGTAAACAATTAAACATTTTAAGATTAAAGTTTTCATTTAAAATCAGCTCAAAAGTTGTATTTTTTCTTTCAAAATCTTAATAGAATTAGCAGCTCTAAGGCAAACAACCACACAGCTTACTTAAAAGGTCATTGGCACAGAATGAGTCACAATCTCCAGTCAGCGTTGTGCGTTAATCTTATCAAGGAACGACTGATGACTAATCTTTTCCTTAGTAGAGCAGGTCCACTGAAGACACAGTGGGTTCTTCCGGCTTTTTCATTTCTGGTTTGGGCAGCTTAATGCGACTCATGGCAACCACTCCACACACAGCAAAGTGAGTCCCAACGCTGCCGACGCCGAGCCAGAAAGACCAGTCAAGAGAGTCGTCCAGAACCTCAAGGACAAAAAGGTTTTCTTTGTAGTTTGCCACCCGCTCTGTCAGACTGTGATGCCTCACGGCAGCCAGGAAACACAGAACAGCCAGGGCACCAAAAAAAGCTGGAAATATGAGGAAAGGGTCTGTCAGTTGCTAAATATTTTAAAGCTAAACAAAGAAAAATAAAAAATGAAGAATACAGTTTTGCATCAGAAAAACCTGAACTTTTACCAGCTATGAAGTTCCACAGATAGAGTCCCTTGTGACCTTTGATGCTCTGGTAGGGAACCCTGCGTGCATTGTAAATACAAAAGGACAGACTGACCAGTGCAAAGGCCACAGCCACCAGCAGGAAAAGAATCACCATCATGTGAAGGCCACCATTCAACGTCTTCACCAGATTGGGAAAAACTGTGGAATCAAGCAGAGCATAGAGAAGCTTAACTGCCTCTGCAGCAATGAAGTATTCTGTCAAAAGTACCGCAAGTTAGTCAGCAGAGATTCTTAAGAGACGGGGATGGAAATAAAGTGTGAAAATGAAGGAAAATGCAAAGAGAAAGCAAGAAATTTGTTACCATGCTTCATAAAGTGCAAAAATAGAATAGAATAGAATAGAAAATACTTTATTAATCCCTTTGGAGGTCCTCAGGGAAATTCAAGTACCAGCGTCCGTACAGCAGTAAAAATACAAAATAAGTAAAATAGAATAACAAATGAAGTAATAAAATAAGCGAAATAAGTAAAATAGACTGAATATAGCTAAATATACAATAGAAAAAATTATAAATTATAAAAAGACAGACAAAACAGAAAAAATGAATCAAATGAACTCTAAATGAAGATAAAGAAAGTCAAAAATAAAAAAAGGGAAAGAAAGGAGAAGACTGAAAATAAAAAATAAGAGTATCTAATATTATAAGAAAACATGAGGGACTATTTGTTCTGCGATTCAAGTATTTTTGTTTCTCTTCCCTTCTTTAGTAAAAATCAACAAATTAACCCCTTTAATACTGGAATTCCAGTGTTTATGTTCTTTGATTAACTGTGATTTTTTAACTGTTAAATTGTTTAAAAAAAAAAAAAAAGACTGATTTATAGACTGCTGCGTGGGTCCTGTGTTCACCTGGCCCCTCTAAACTGCTAACTCTGCCACTGACAGAAGGGATTTACTTTCTCCACGATTTGATTCAGTTCCATGATGTAGCATATAAACTGAGAATGATGACATTTATAAGGTTTATGTGGTTTTTCTGCAGGTGGTGAGAATCCTATCTTCTAATCCTGCTATGTTCTGATCTGTGGGAGGGAGCCAGATGCATGGGGAGGACAAATAACTCCACACAATAAGGACTATTAGGATTTGAACCAGGACCTTATTGCTGTAAGCTTTGTCCTCCCTTATGGTAGACCTAATTAGCATCCAGCCTATTAAAACAACCTTCTTATTTCAAATCCAGATGGGTAGTCTTGTGATACATATAAAATTTAAGTCACAATTGCAGTGATTAAAAAGATATGTTTCAATCTTAATGGTCATAGAAATAGTTATAGTCCGACATTTTAACAGAACAATTAAATATCAATTTAGGACAGAACAGGATACATCTTAATCAGACCCCTCGGTTATTGGGAAAAATGGGACAAATCTTACTGTAGATTTTGGAGCGCCTGTTCCCGAGTCCGCACTTCTTGGTCTTTCCTCCCTGGAAGAGACCGTAGTAAATGTCTCCAATGAATTGGTCCATCTCTGGGTGGGATGCGTTCACTATCTCTGCCCCCGTCTTGCACAAGATCCGGCCTGTGACCCACTTCTCCGTGGCCAGGGCCACCACAAGAAGAGCCACCGAGCCGACGCACAGCACAGAGGCGACCGAGAATGTTATCCGTTTCCACAGAGAAGGCATCTTACGAGGCCATTGTGCCCCAGGGAAGGTAACACGATGCCCTGATGCGATGCGGAGATCACCATGAGTTTAATGGGAGGCTGGAAAACCTGAAGAGATCATTATGGTCCAAAAAAGTTGTAGAAGTTGAAACGATGGTTGTCAGTGCTGCTTTTTTAAAAGCAACATGGATGCAGAAACCGAATCCACAGCAGTCAAAGTGATCCCTCTCCGGGAGAAACTGGATCCTTCTCCCTCACACGCACACATTCTCTTTAATTCAGCCGTCTCATTAACTTCTGCAGGCCGACATTTGAACGTGACATTAAATGAGCAGTTGTACGTCACATAAAACGCTTTAATAGTTGCTCTGGATATTTACAGCTCAAAGCTTAAAGGTCACATTATGGATGTTCTAAAAGCCTACAATTCAACAGTTTCAT
>NC_050512.1:14124434-14128197 GCF_002922805.2 Oryzias melastigma
AAAAAAAAAAAAAAAAAGTTAAAATCAAAGGTCAAAGCTTTTCAGTAACAGAGACTCAAATGATTTGCTGGACTTGACATAATCAAACCATTTTCCAAAAAACTATGTAGAGCAAAGATACTTTTTCACATTTTTACAACATGGTTAGCTGAGACTGAATGTCTCACTTTAGGCCATGCATTCTTTTTACACATAGAATAAGAATACAACAATAATTTTTGAAAAACATATGTATAAAAGTAAGTTTGTCCTTTTATTCATCAGTAACAGGTGGCTGGACAACTAAATTCTACTCATGAGAAATTTAAAATCAGTACAGATTTTCAACCTGTAAATGTGGTTTAGTAATTATCAAATATATAATGTAATAAAAACTGCATAATTAACATGTAAGATAAGCTAAACATGCTGTTATCACCTATTATTGCTGGATAGATAACAGAAAAATGAGAAGAGTTAAAGTTTTCATTTCATGAATTTTGAAGCCCACATGTCCTCCAATATCTTTAAAGTCTACAGTGACTGGATTGCACTGTCTAAAGCTAATGAATTAGCAAGACAATATGTTTTCTGCACAGAAGGGAGCAAGTTAGAAATTAAAATCTGAAAATGAGGAGCAGTGTAATACCCAAGCAAACACTAAAATTTGTGTTTTACATTCATGATTGTTATTAATTAAAGGGTGCAGGTTTGTGCTACTTTGCATGCAGACATTTTAGAACATCTTAAATCTGATAAGGAGCACTAAAAAATAAAAATTAAGAAAATAAACCTCACAATTCTTGTCATGTTGTGTAGTATTAAGTACAATTGCAAAATGTGTAATAACATAACATAATATGACATTTTTTAAATAATGTATTATTATTATTATCTTCATTTTTCTGTAAGGTGCCTCCGTCTGAAGTGCCACCCCACCGCCCCTGTTTAAAGTTTCTAGTTCCGCCCCTGATGTAGCTACACTACGGGGTGACGTCGCCTCACGTGACGCAGTTTCCCAGCCAGCAGCTGATACATCTTGGGGGAAAAATGGCGGACTCGCCGTCGACTCCGCTGTTAGGAGAGGAGAAAGAGAAGGAGGGCGGGGGTAAAGACCGACTAGGTTTGAAAACGGAATCGAACACGGAGAGAGAAGAAGCTGCCGAGACGCTGGGCCACAAGGACAAGGGTGACGGCAGCAAGAGCAAGAACAGCAGCCTGTCAGGTGAGAGTGGAGTCCCAGTCCCTGTGTTTACAAAGCTAGCTTGCTGCTTTTCTGGCTGTAATTTTTAGTAATTCGAATAAACAGCTGCATAAAGGTGAAGTCCTATGTTGTATTAATGTATTTACTTTGAGCTCAACCTGCACAGCTCTATTTTTAACTCTCTTAAATCTACTCTCGATGTGGGATTTGAGTTACAGTTTGTGATAGAACGTTGGAACATGAATTTTGCCCGTGGGGACCCACTGTGTCACATGCACCGATATTGTAGTTTGCAGCCCGGTTCCTGAATGCTTTTAAAACAGCTCGACTGGATCACAAAGGGAGTCACAAAGTTATTCTCTCCAAACTAGCTGTGCCTTTTTTTTGCGCATGCGCAATGGGAGACAATACTTGACCCTGCTTTTGTGTTGTACACGGGCGACAATAACGCACCACTATGGAGTTGACAGGAAACCCAGAGAATGGCCATTAAAACTCTGCCCTTTGTTATTCATTGCAAAGGTTATTTGTCCATTTACTGCTGATGTCTTCAATTATAATTACCCATAAAGCCTTGCATGCTGCACACCTGGTTAAACAACCCTTACCTGTAGAGAGTTCACAGAAAATATGAGGAACAACAAAGAAGAGTCAATAAATGGAGAGAGATTACAAAGAGAACATGTTTCTTCAGATACATATTTCTGGTAATGGCTTGATTGGGTTTTGGTTTGTACTACTTTGTGCTTCCAGACTTGTCTCTCGCACGCTTTATAACCACCGAACTAAACAGGGGGTACTTCCTCGAGCATAATGAGGCCAAATACACAGAGCGCAGAGAGAGAGTGTACACGTGCCTCCGCATCCCGAAGGAGCTGGAGAAGGTGAGCGTGGTGACAAACTGAGTTCAACAGAGCATGGCAGAACAATAAATGACTATTTTCTTGTTTTCTTGATGTCTTCCTGTAGCTGATGATTTTTGGCTTCTTCCTCTGTTTGGATACCTTTCTCTACGTGTTCACTCTGTTGCCCTTGAGGGTGATCCTGGCTTTGCTTCGGGTCTTCACGGTGCCATGCTGTGGCCTCAGGTATGCATTTCTGTTTAATCATCTGAAAACTGCAATACATAAATTTATGCTTGTTGTTTAAAAGTAACTACTAACTTTACAGTATTACTCTAAAATTTTTAATTCACTGCGAGTCCTGTATTACTTTATTGACTTTCTTTTTAACACTTGCAGAAGTAAAACAGTTTCTGAAGTGACAACGGTAGCGCCAAATTTTTCTCATTTATGATGAGAGGTTATATGGTTTAACAAAGATTACTAATAATGTAGTCTATTTCTTGGGGTGTGAGAGCAAATAAAGCACAATTGGAGGTGCAACCCTCAGTTTAGTCCATAAAAAAATAATAAATTAAGTCTACCTACTTTGAAACAAGGGAAAACAGAGAACTTGAGGCCTGTGTGCCTCAGAAAAACAAAAGAAAACTGTCTAATAAATACAGGGAGGACATAAAGTTTACAAAAAAACAGTAGGTGGCTCTGTGGAAGAAAAAAAAACGGATCACAAATCACACTTATAAGAATGTTTTTGGGTCTTGTGAAGGCTAACAGTAAATTTAGTTCAGTAACAGTGATCCCTCTTGCAGGTTTTTTTTAGTGCACTTTTGTAGGCTGCGTTTTAAATTTAATGTATATATTAGGGCTGTTAACGTGTGCGATTAATCAAAAAGTATTAATGCGTTAATATTTATTAAAGCAAGTTAATCACACCTCGCAAAGGAACAGTCCTTTGCTTTGCACGGGGGTTCAGGCTTCCAGTAAAACACTTTGTCTGGTATTATCTCACTTATACCATGGTCACTTACAAAATTAATACACATTCTATCTATTTTTAGTGCTTTGATCTTGTTATATTTTGGTTTAGAAATCTTTTTCACAAAAGCAGACTATTCTATCCCTGGTACGGCATTTTGTGTCGCTGGGACTTGACAGTAGCAGCAAAGGAAAGAGATATGTATTCTGATTGTCATGATGGATTAAACGGAGCATCAGTTCAGAGAGAAAGTTCACCTCTTACCACTTCTTTTTGTATAGAAGATGAAGAAAAAGTTTTGTTTTTTTAAATAAACCAGTGCAGTGATATAGAGCATTTGGGCTATGTGACCAGAATTTCTTTTTTTTTTTAGGTCTGCAGGTTCCTTTCTCATGGCTGTATGTCAGCATCTTTTGTTTTCTTGGAGTAATACTGCAGACATAAAAGTCTTTAGAGTTCTGGTTATCTTACTGTTGATGTGTTTTTGTGCTCACAAATTATACTTCTTAGTTAACACTTTTCAGACAGGAAAAATGAAGGAAAAATGATTTATCTGACCTGTTTTTGTTCAACAGAACAATATTGTCATATAAAATTTACCTAGAAAAACATTGGGATTAATCACATCACAAAAGTGTGATTAATCGGATTGTTTTTTTGAATCCATTGCCAACACTAATTAAGAATAAAAAATCTAAATGTACAGTTTGTGTGTGATTTCATATTGTGATTATTCGCAGATAATAAATGGTTGGCAAATAC
>NC_050512.1:14128470-14140673 GCF_002922805.2 Oryzias melastigma
TGGACTGTTTTTATATTATATTGTCATATAATATTTACCCAGTAAAACATTGTGATTAATCGCATCACAAAAGTGTGATTAATCTGATTGTTTTTTTAATCTATTGACAACAATAAGTAAAAATAAACAATCTAAATGTACAGTTTGTGTGTGATTTCATATTGTGATTATTCGCAGATAATAAATGGTTGGCATATACTGTAGCTAAAAAAGAAATTTACTGCGATTAATTTTTTTTCAAGGCTTGTGATTAATTAGTCACATTTTTTAATCTATTCACGGCCCTAATATATATGTATATATATCTTACCTATGAGGACAATTTTCTAATTTGTTTAAATTTCTAATTTTAACCCCCACGACAAACCTTGATGTAAAAATAGGTCCAGTGTTAAAAAATGAAAACAAAAATCTGCTTGCAATCAAAGATTTATGTAGATTTAGAAAACTGAACACTGTACGGGAGACGCGGCATGGTGGAGCGTGATTGACAAGCTTTACACCCAATCAGGAAGTAGAACACAGTGCACTGTAAAAAAAACAAAAATCATGTAAAATTGCACAATTAAAATCTGTGAAACAAGCAGTGAAGGATGAACAGTGTCATATGTTCATAACTTTTTGTATTCATATACTTCTAACGCTGATGATCAATAGGTCGTGACCTGCTGTTCCGTTCCTGTGATGGGGGTTTAGTACACTTGTGGGTGTTTGCTCCTTTGCATAGGTCTGTTAATATAATTTATACCTAAAATGTCTTCTCTGTTGATGGTTAAAAACTGATTTAACCTTCTACAAATATTTCTATGCGGTATAATTTTTAGGTTAGAGGATCATAAAATTTGTGCTTTTATCCACCAGAGGGCAGCAGAGCTCTCTCCAACTTTGACCAGATTTCTCGATTGTCTTGCAGTTATCTGGTAACATTTTCTTTGTCGTTTGTTTCTTTTTTTCCGTTGCAGAGGTTCCCGCTTGCTCCAACCAGCCCAAGTGTGCGACGTGCTGAAAGGCTTTATTATGGTGTTGTGCTACTCGATGATGAGCTATGTGGATTACTCAATGATGTATCACCTCATCAGGGGACAGTCTGTCATCAAGCTTTACATCATTTACAATATGCTGGAGGTACATAAAGGGTTCTTTGTAACAGATGAACTGTGATCCTGAGAATGAACAAGCCGTGCTATTTTATTCCTCCTTTGTGTTGTTGTCAGGTGGCGGATCGCTTGTTCTCATCCTTTGGCCAAGACATCTTGGACGCTCTGTACTGGACGGCCACAGAGCCCAAAGAAAGGAAGAGGGCGCACATTGGAGTGATCCCTCACTTCCTGATGGCTGTGCTCTACGTCTGTATCCTGACAGAAATGAACCTCAAAGGAGTTGAAACTATCAGGAGATGATAAAAATATCAGTCGCCAACCATCTATGAACACTTTATTTAAATCAAGGAACATTTTTCGTTTAAATGTAGGATTTTAAACTGATTTAAATGAATTTTGATTAAAAAATGTTTAGTAACTCATTCATGTAAAACCAGTTAATATATTTAATTTAAAAAAGAAAGTGGTTTTAAAAAAAAAAAACCTTACTGTACTTGTAGTGTTTTTATTTTCCTTAGCACGTGACTCCAGTTCTTCATGCTATCCTCATCATGGTCCAGGCCACAACACTCAATGTTGCCTTCAACTCCCACAACAAGTCTCTGCTCACAATAATGATGTCAAACAATGTGAGTGGGACACTTCTGCAGAATTGAAAGTGCATTTTGCTGAGAGGTCCAAACTGATATTTTCCCCATTTTTTTTGGCAGTTTGTGGAAATCAAAGGAAGTGTGTTCAAGAAGTTTGAGAAGAACAACCTTTTCCAGATGTCTAATAGTGGTGAGTGCTTATAAATAAATAAATAACATACAACTTTCACTACGTCTGCCTTCACCTCTTAAAATTGATTTAATCCGAGGTAGACTTCTGGTATTGAACTCCGCCTCAATGAGCAGAAAGTAGGTTAATACTGGATTTTATTTTCTCCCCAACAGATATAAAGGAGAGGTTTACCAACTATATTCTTCTGCTCATCGTTTGTTTGAGAAACATGGAGCAGTTTTCATGGAATCCCGGTAAAGTAACATAGACATTTTACACAAACATGTACATGCTATATTACTCCACAATAGCCTGTTCAAAAATACATTTACATCTACTTGATCTCTTTTTTTCTGAATAATATTGTTGCTTTTCAGACCACTTGTGGGTGCTCTTTCCTGACGTGGTCATGGTGATCACCTCAGAGGTTGCTGTGGATGTTGTGAAGCACGCATTCATCACGAAATTCAACGACATCAGCGCCGACGTGAGTTCTTTCACCTGCACTTTTACTGTGCCGCTATTTGCTTTTTGAACAAAAACTCTAAGCAGATTAAGAGAGTATTGAACGGGTCTCTTCCTACTTCCTGTAATCTCATTTATCAAAACTTTCATTTTGCTGCTTGCCTCCTCTGTGAGCCCAGCTGGTTGACAGACATGATTCTGTTTCTCAGAAAAATACTTTGCAGAAAAGAGAAACTTTTTTCACAGTAATGGTTGGATTATTTATTGATAGATTTATTTGTTGTTGTTTTTTTTCTTTTTAAGGAGAACGCAGTGGAATAAAAATCCTTATAAATGCAGAAACTTATGGCGGTTGCAGGTGCTGATTTTGTACAAATGTTTAGGATTTTGCTACAGTTTTGATTAAGTTTAGCTCTTAATACAATCCCTAAGTCATAGTCCTTTATCATGCCTGTTGGACATTTTAAAGATAATTCTCTTACTATTTTTCCTTATTTTTAAAGCTATTATTGTTCATTATGAGTAACAGATGTTTCTTTTAGACATTTTTACTAAATACTTTCCTGTAATATCTATCTAAACCACATTCGTGAAAGAACCCTCTCTCTAAATAAGCATACATCACTTTAATGTATCTTCTTGATTTCTCTCCGATTACACTGACCCAGATCTTTTGTGTTAAACTGGTGTTTATTCCCTTTTGTCCGTTTCTCACACACTGTGCCATCCACTCAGCCGTGACATTTAACACTGCCCACCAGAGAGTAAGAAGCAGAGTCGAATGAGCCATTTTGCCTGTTAGTTTCACCCCTTCCTTCATGAGCTCTGTTCATCTTTAATTTCCCTCAAGGAGCTGCATTGGGTAAAAGAAACAAGACCTCATTGGAAAGGATGAACTCATTTGTCTTTAAACAGTCAAATGTGTTCACAGACCTGTACTGGTCGTCTGCAGTTTGCAAATTTCCCTAAAGCTTTTTTACCAGGCTTAAATGAGGTCTGTCAGCCCAGTCACACATTGTGAGCAACAAACAAAAGGATGAGAAATTTAAAAAAAAATAGGAAACTTGTAAATTAATCTCTTTTATATATAGTTGTTGTCTTTGTTGGTATTTTTTGTAGGTGTATGGAGAATACAGAGCAAGTCTTGCCTTTGACCTCGTCAGCAGCCGGCAGAAAAATGTGAGTTCGGTGTCTAAGATAAAAAATAATGTACCAGGTAAAGTGTTTGTGCATCCATGACCTTTATCTTCTAAGGTATTGATTTGTGAAACTGTGCCAATCTGAATAAAATTGAATTCACTTAATCTGAGGGGAAAACATTCACTGACACACAAATGTGAACCTCTGATGATTTTAATCAAATGATTTGTAATAGAATCTTCTCATTTGAGAGCTAAAAGATCCAAACGTCTGGAAAAGGAGCCTCGTCTAAAGCAATAAACACCTTTTTAAGCTGGAATTTATTGAAGAAAGGACACAATTGGATGATATACCCTATTCTGCATCTAAAATAAAAGTTTTTGCTAATCACCGCTAGCTCTGTGGAGAAATTGGGTATTGGTGTTAGACTGGGGGCGGTGCTGTCAAAGCAGACTCTTCTTGAAAGGGGCTGTTCTTGCTTATCAACGTCAGTGAGTGAGAACCCACTCGTTTCCGTGGGGAAAGGCTGGTATTGAGCGCCAGTTTTTAGAGGATTTCTCTGAAATGTGTGAACGGATCAAAATACCGCTTTGGTGTTGTTAATAGTGAGGAAGAAACTATATAATACACTTAAAAGCTCAAAAAGTTGTTTTTTCATGGTATGGACCCTTAATAGTGTCCTCATTTTTTTCTGAAAACTGCTTTATATAGTGAAAAAAGTATTATAGTGGTCTGAGTTGGGATGAGTGGCTGTTTGGGTTTGCTAATGTCGAGAACTCAGTGAACGCACCACACGTAGAAGCTCGTTAGCCCTGGGTCCTGTCAATCAAACTGTTTGTTCGGCGATTTTAGGGAAATAAAGGGACGGAGGCTGGTGCATGAGAAGGAACTTAGGCGTTTAAGGCGCAAAAATCCACTAATAAATTTAAAAAAATTGACTAAAACAACTTTTTTTAGAGAGTTTTCTGCTACTGTTATGTTTTTAACCACAAAATAAAGAGACTTTTAACAGGTAAAGTCTCTGCGCCTCAGTGCGGGAAAGAGAGAGAGGGACACTACAGTATATTCTTCATTATCTCGTTATCACGAGAAAACTTTTTTTTTTTTTTTGGTTTTCTGGTGATAACGAGATCCACTCTCTCATTATCATGAGAAAACGATAAAAAAAAGTAGGGCAGGCAGTTTTCGGCTTCCATAGCTCGGTTTGTCAACACCAGTCCCTTATTTTTACCATGCAAATTGATTACTATAGTAGCTTAATTAGAGTCACAACTTGTAAAAATGAAAATAGCAGCTAAAATTGAGCACAGTTAACCTTATTCTTTTTGCATTCAATATGTCTTTAGATATATATGAAAAACACTATCTTTTTTTTTACAGTTGGTTGAATTTACCTGCTCTTGTTTTTTTCTGTATTTTTTGTTGTTTTTTTTTGCCTCAGATCTTGATTAAAAGCGTTATTTGTCGAGGGACGCATTAGTCCAGGAAGTACAACAATGCTGTCTGTTGATACTCTGCATAATGATGTGTAAATGTGTCCACAGGCTTACACAGATTACAGTGACTCAGTATCCAGAAGAATGGGCTTCATCCCTCTTCCTTTGGCTTTGCTGGTTAGTCATTTATGCTTGTGACATTCAAGATCATTTTAATGTCTCATAGGTTCAGAATAAATGGCATAAACTGCTAACTTTTCTTTGTGTTTCCATCTTAGCTGATCAGAGTGGTGACCAGCTCCGTAAAGATCCAGGGTTCACTCTCATTCATGTGTGTCCTGCTGTTCTACTTGGGGTAATTGTTCAACACTCTGACCGTACTACCTATAATCTTTTTTTTTAATAGGGAGTTATATGATTATTAATGTGTTTTTTTATGCAGGATGATCACTCTGAAGGTGCTCAACAGCATCGTTCTCCTTGGAACATCTTGTACATTCGTCAAAGCGGCCAAAATGGAAGAAAAACTATTCGACCCTCCTCCTTCTGCTGTCTCCAGCCGAGCAAACTCCAGAGCTAACCGGACCAAACACTGTCAAATGGCACCACAGCAAGGTTGTCCACTCACTCTGTGTTCATTTCACCTGAAAACTCATTTTATTATCGAGTCATCTGCTGATAAACGTGTCTCAAATTTCTCTCCAACAGAGCCCACGGCAACTAAAACAAGCGAACCAGAGGCATCAGACGTTTGTCAGACGACACACTCAACAGAAAATGCCAACTGTGCTCTCCCCAAAAGTGACTCTGACACATTTCTAACGACGCCGGACGAAGAGGATGATGAGAAAATCATAAACTCTGACACAGGACTCGATGGGGAGGAGCTCAAGCCCAGAACGCCCAAGAAAGACTTGTTGGAGATTGACCGATTCACCATCTGTGGCAACCGGATAGATTAATTGCTTTAGGAGCCACCTGCAGGCACCGTGTCCTGGAACCGCAGCGGGGTCCAGGGATCAGACGAAGGTCATGGAGCATGCACAGACCTGACTCGTTCTTATGCACCTGACCCTTCAAGTCATTATTTATTTATTTATTTATTACCGATTAAAAAAAGTAAAAAACCAGCCAAGGCATAAAGCTGTTACACGTGTGGAAGGATCTAACCATTCTGGTTCGGTCCGGAAAGAAACGTGCAGACTCGAGGATTGGGTCAGAACACCTTTAAAGAACAAGCTACATGCAAAGACGAACTTAACGTGATTGTTTTTTTTTTTCTTGAGCATTACAGCTGGACTGTGTGTACATGTATGTGTGTGTTCAAAAGCACAATTGTAGTTACAGCAGAAGTTGTTTCAAAAGAACAAAACTTGTACTTCTTTTTTTATTTTTAGAAGTGTTAAAAAACAGGAAATATTATAGATGGAAGTTTTTCTTATGAACAGTTTTTCTAAAATGATCCAACTCAACACCAATACACATTTCAAGAGCTCTTTGCATTTAATAGAAGCTATTTGTGTTTATTGTTTACAGCAAAGCTCTGAGAAAACTGCCTGTTTGTCAAGGCACTAGAGGAATATTAACATGCTCCAAAAATTAAAGCATTTGGGTTTCTTTTATTTATTCTCTTGAGAGTAGATCATTTGTACAAGTCTTTTAAGAAAACAACCTACCTAGTGTCTTAAGAGAAAAACACACCTGACAGTTTTAAGGTTTTACAAAATGTAAATCTGGATTTCAAAGAAATTGTTAAACAAACGAGGTTTATTTGCTACTGATTGATCTCTAGTATATTGTTTCTTCATACAGCCTTTTACTTGACCAAATTTCAAAATAAATCTTCCAGAAATTATCTGCTGCAGTTTATATGGTGTAGGAGAAAGTTATGTTGTGGCTTTGCACAAAAATACTTGTCTGTAAATTGATTTTGTTTGCTTATTTTCAATTAATTGTCTGACCAATTAAGTTGTTTAGTCTTCCGTCACAAGGTCTTACAGCTAGCAGAGATTAGCCAGATGTTTCCACGTTGTTCCCATCAGCCCCAAGGACATTACTCAAGCAGTCTTGCAAGCATAATATGTGCTCTTCAGAACTATCAACTAGTTTTAACATTTAAAATGTTCAGTAGGAACTCTGGAGCTTCTAGTACAGCAGGAGCTCTGAACTCTGAAAGCCCAGAAATGTGCAAACTTTTACCTTTTAAAGACAAAGTCACATTTGCAGATGACTGGCTGTGATGTGTGCTGCAAATATTAAAGAATGGCGTAAAACAAAATATCTTTTTTTTTTTTTTTTTTTTGCTCTCCCTCAATTATTGCATCAGTATCCGTATATGCTTAACTTATCTGATCTTTCAATTGCAGGGTTTTTTTTTTTGTTTTTTTTTATGCAAATTATTTCTTTAATTTATAGATGGGCTTTGATTACAAATAGAAAAATCAATCACTTGCAAAGCTGTGTTTATTTAAAAGATATGAAGGTTGCAATTTTTGTTTCCAAGTGAACTTACTGAAGGAATTTGTAAAAGTTGCTGTTGTGGCTTGTTGGCTGGTTAAAGAAAGTCTTGCTGATGTCAGTGAGTCTGATTTATTGTTAAACTTTGAGAATCAGTTGATCATAGGAAAATGTAATGTTTGTTTTTTAGCATCATTTTTTAGAAAACTCAAAAGCCTAAAACTACTCTTCTCCAAAATGGAAAGAACAGTCAAATTTTTCATCATTGAACAAGTGTATGAGATCTAGAAAACTGAGAATATTGGACATAAATTGTTGAAAGTTTTTCCAAAATTTTGTATTGTTGACTGTTAAAAAAATGTTAATGGGCTTTCTGCTAGAATTAAATATTCTTGTCTAAAATGACCAGAGTCTGTCATTTCAAAAGGGAAATGGACAGGTGCAAAGAGAATCTTAAAGACCATGAATGCTTTCGTTTATATAACAGAATGTATTAAGTTTGTAAAGTTTTTTGCAGTGTACTGATGACTTTTGTGTTTACATGTACAAATCAGACATTTTGATGTTTTTATTTTTCATACATGTCATTGGTGTGGTGGCTCTCGCTCAAGGTGGGCAAAAAAATTAAACAAGACTTTTGTTTTGTAGTTCTTTCTGGTGATATTGTCATGTTATGTGTGTGAAAGAGGGAAACCATGGGTCACAGTTTATATTCTGTACACTTTTATCAGAGCAAACCCTGAAAGTCCTCCAATCATTTTTTAAAATCTATTTTTAAAAGCATTCCCAGTGGTCTTTTAATTGTGAATATGCCGTTTTTAGCCAAAATAATAATAAAAAACCCGTGTTGATCTCTAAGTTATAGTTTTTGCAGATCTGTCGCAGTCCATTCGAAATGTACCTCTTGAGTTGTGGGTGGGACCACTGACTGTAAAAAAGAAGTGGACTGAGTGACTCCTCCTCCTGAAATCCTAGGTGAAATCCTATAGGCTTCTATTGAGAAATAAACATCTATTAAGTCATTCTATTTGTCAGAATAACCATTCTTGCTCTGCTTCATTTTTTAGCATGTTTTGCTAATCCTAATTTTTTCACAATATTTTTGCTGGAGCACAAGTTATTTCATAAAATAAACTGACCAATCGGATGCCTCAATAAAAGTATGTGGTCTCACGTCAAACTTTCAGTCCACTTACAGTGGAAGGGGTGTGCGCCTCTAACATGCTGACTCCTGATTGGAGAGTAGTTGCCATAGAAGTGTTGACTCACACCATCGTGGACCAATCACTGCTTCCTGACTGTGTGGTTCCACAATGACAGCAAAGTAGTAACTGATTTGACTTCATTCTGATAGAACCAGAAGCAAATAATTTTTCTATGGGTGACATCACACTTACTCTGTCCAGTTCTCATTTACAGCAAATGAGCCATATTATAGGCACAGAGTAAGTCTGCCCTTACTTACCATCATCCCTTTGTTTAGACTCTTCACCTATCTTGCAGCCTTTCACACCCCCAGCCTAACATTACCAGTGCAACAAAAATAGTGAGCTATCCAGTTTTGAGCCAGATGGGGGAAATGGAGACATGCATGGATCTATTTGTCTACAAATGGATGCATCAGAATGGAGTGGATCAGGGAGCTTGTGGTCTGTCGACTGTAGCACCTAGATCACTACTACAGCCTTTTCCACTGATTTACAACTTTTTGAATAAACTAATACTCAAAAGCAGAATTTTAAGCTTCTTTTTCTTTATATATATATATATATATATATATATATATATATATATATATATATATATATATCCTCCATTATGAGAAAAATGCTACCAGAAAAAAACACAAAAAACAGTTTTCATTGGATTGGGTAAGTACACTGTTTTCCCCCACACATTAGGCATGATCTCTCATCCCATACAGTCAGAATTTTTTGTTCCATTTCTTGATAGTAACATAATGCCTTAAAGGAGTTTTCTTAAATTTGCACTAAGCCCAGTTGCTAAACTTCCGGTTTGGCCCTTATCAAATAAACCATTTTCACTGCTCTGCAATCTGGACTATAAAATGACCTTCCAGTTCAATCTCCAAACTATGCCCTAAATTATAACTTGTGTAACATTTTTTGGGGAAAAAAAAGTTATATTAGAATATTCCAAACCTGGAAAAGTATGCGGATTTTTATGCATTTTTTAAGGTTTTGACGTTGGAACTTGTCAAAAATTCACGTGAAAGTGAAGCCAGGCGGTCAGTGACCTGCAACAAAAGTGTAATTCTCGTGGGGTTTCCCCCGTGTCTCCACAAACATGTGTGTGTCTGTGTCCATCGAGGCAGAAATCACCTGTGACGGTAGAGCCGAGGAGGAGGCGGAGGGCAGGTCTGTGGTCCGAGTCGTCGCACGCGCCGTTGAGCGCGAGCGCGAGCGCGAGCGCGCGAGATTAAGTCGCTCTTCTTAACCCGCGCGGAGGTGAGCGCGAGGACAGCGGCAGAGCGAGCTCATCCTCCGGGAGTGATGAGTCCGGTCCCTGGGAGCTAGCGGCAGACGCGTTTGATGTTTCTCCTTGAAGTTGGGCTCCGGGCTGTTGTGCTGCGGGGATAAAGGAGCGAGAGGGAGAGGTGTTAGCCGCCCTCCTCATTCCCCCCTCCCCGTACCTCCGACCGGCGCGTCGCCTTCTCTTGTCTTTTCGTGAGCTGCAGATTCGGACATTCGCCGAGCCATGTTGTGGATAAGGTGGCTCGTTCTGCTGCTCTGCTGGGGGGCTGCCAGCGGCGAGGAGCGGGCGGCGGAGGAGGAGGACGAAGCCCGGACTGAGGTGCTGTCGGACTCCCCCAGAAGGCGCTCCCCTCCGCCGGTGGAGCCGCTGGACTTTGGGTTTGTCCCATCGGCGATATATGATACCCATGCTTACTACGAGCCAGGGAGCATAAGCATCCTTTTCCACATGGTCCACGCGTTTCTTTATGTCGTTCAACCCAATCCTTTCCCCAAAGGTGAGATAATGTTGTCATCTACCTAAAGCTTCATTCTGTCTGTCTCTAGTTTTACTAAACTCTTGCACCACTTCAAATTTTAGGGACATAATTGTGTTCAACAGTGTGGCAATGTACACAAACAGGTGCTGTGTTAAAGTCAACACATGTTCCAAATTTAAACTGTCTTGCACACATGCAAGTAAATTAGAAAAAAAATGTCATCTGAAACGCCTCGAGATGTTTATTAGAAGGACTTGTATTCAGTGCAGCCATTGTAGGTGTGATCAGGGTTATGTAAAGCAGCCTTCAGGTGACCTCATGGTAGCCTACTTATGGATGATTATGAGCAGTGCTTGAGTATGAGGTATTGCATTATAACAGAAAAGAAGATGAGAAATCCTTGGGAAATTGTATTCATTTTTTGGGGGGTATGGTGCTGATAAATCATGTTTTTCATACATTATGCAACAATAACATGAATATGTTCTGTGTTTATGGTCATAGTGCTGCATATTGTCTCACCCTACCACTTAAGATTGAAATTGACTTTAAAACTTCAGTCTTTTAACCTACACAAGAGCTAAAGTACCTGGGAAGAATGGTCCTTAAAGGCAGACAAAACATATTGGAACACAAAAATAGGCTTTATTAGTAATTTACTGGACATTTGTAATATCATTAGGCCATAAAAATATATTCTTTGAGAACCTCTGGTCTCACTGGGACCATGACCTCCAGTTAGGGGCAGCCACTAAAAGCCATTAAAACAAGCTTGGACATAGGTCTTCAATACAAGTGATTCACAAAAACCTGTTGCAGCCCAAATATACTAGAGGGTAAAGTCCTAAAACTCAAAAAATGACTGCAACCTTTGAAGCAGGAACTGTTTACAGACTCTCTTGGTGAGTGGTGGATCTGTGACACAAGTCAGAAATTTACAACTATCAACCATGATGCAACACAACTGAATAACACGAGTAAGACCAGATGACAAAGTGATGCCAGCACTTGTTGAGCCCATAAGCCAATATTATGAGCAGATTAATAGGATCAATAGCTGTCATAGGTCAGAAGTGATCTTCTGTAAGCTTGTTGACATGAAGTGATCAAGTCTTTCATCTTGTCAATACTTAGTGGTTTCCTTGCGCCTCGCTGTGTCGTGACAAGTGAAGCAAGAATTACACACAGAATGCAAACAATTAAAAAAAAACAAACTAACAACTTTCTCTGTTTGTTTCATGTACGACTATCTATGGTCACGTTGGGGTATGACAGAGCGAAATAGGATTGAAGGTTTTAAGTTGCTGCCATTTTGGTGCCCAGTGTTAGGGATGCTGGCTGGGTAATCAATTAGTAAATCAGTGATTAGAGGAGGCTTTCTCTGTCACCTGCATCACCACGTAATACCTTAATCCACTGCGCCATATGCTGCAACTGCTTGGGACTTTCCAGAGATTCACTGTCATCTGCATGACCACTTGGATGCCATCTCCAGTTTTGGAGTTTTGTCCTGTCAATCCAGAAACTACTAAACAAGCAAAGTAGCATTGCCAGCTCATGCTTTTAAATGTTTTCAACAAATAAAAGTTTGATTAAAAGTAATACAGGTGTCTTTCTAAAAATACTCAAAATAAGAATTCTGTAATATAGTCTATGCATAATAAAAATGTGCCGGTGCACTGCTAAGATCTGATTGCATCACAAATGTTTTGCATAGGCAAAAAGAAAAAAAAATGGAGACTCCCTATTTTTCGGGTGCTGCGATCCGTTTGCGTGATGTTGTCATGGATCTGCTGCCGTGAATTCTTCGTCATCCAGGTCATGGTAATCCAAAGAGCTTAAATTGTACACAACTGCTCTTGTTTTTTT
>NC_050512.1:14140822-14149839 GCF_002922805.2 Oryzias melastigma
ATATATATATATATATATATATATATATATATATATAAAGACATTTTCTCCAATTGATTTACTGGTTCTGGAAGATGTTGGAGCTGTTTCCATATTCAGTGTACAAATGGCCATAAGAAAGTCTTTGTTGCACTGTAAATATCAGGTGACACCCGAGGACACCTGCTTTGCTCAATGCTTTTATCTTGTGGTCGACATTCTTTAGTTGGCTTCTTTAATGTCTACAGAGCCAGTTCCTTTGATTCTGGCTCATCCTTAGAAGGAAAGCAACTGCTGTGTGGTTAGTGATGTCCACGCTCTGGATGGGGAAGACAGATGATGTGAAATGTGAGATAATCTCTTGTCTAGCACATACAAGGGTAGCCTTGACTTCCTGTTTCACAGCAAATTGTACCTTGAGTTTCTTCCAAAACAAAACGCACACATAAAAAAAAAAAAAATCAGCAGCTCACAAATGTAAATGTGCCAGCAGCTTTCAGGCATGAATCCTACAGAGATAGTTAATATTTGGTACACATGCCATGTTTGCACAGGGCTCCAAACTGCACTGCACTTTAGCTCCATGATCAATGGGACCTCAAGTCTGAGTGCGTGTGTCCATAGGCTGCCTGTTTAGCTGAGTTTGTCAGATAATGAGTTTACCCAAAGAACATCATCACAAAATCCCATGCTTACCTGTCCATTGAGATGATCACTTCATTACCTGAGATTCACCCGATTTTTTTCCACAGTATCTGACATGATGTAAAGTAGCAAAGTGAAGTCCACTCCAGAGGCTGCATGTATTAAAGGTTGACACTCACAAGAACTGTCTTCATACATGGTTTATACACATTCAAATGTCATATTTAAAGTGTTTTATTGATGTGCAGACATTCTTCTTTATGTTATGCACACATTTTCTGATCAGTTTCAGTCTGATGTGAATATAAAAAAAAGAAAAATACAGTTATACCAATACAAACTTCGAGCTTTGAAGACAATTTAAAAATATTTGCTCTTTGTATAAATGTTTTGTTATTGTTGATGAAGGTTCTCATTCGTTCATGTTTTTTAAACAAACCTCTTTGTTGTTCTTATTACTAAAAGATAAATCTGTGTTCTGCAACAAAGAGCAGGTTAACAGTGCTTGCAACTACAATGTGAAATAAGATAAGAAAAGTAGTATTTTGAGTTTTTTTTATTTGTTAGCAAGGCTAGTTTAGCAAGTTTTATGCTTCTACAAGATAAGAGATAACTGAAAAAAGTTGTCTGATTTCCCTTTAATGTCAGTTCTGTGGCTAATTTCAAGAAGAACAAGGTTAACATTTGATCTATTTCCTTAGATACAACAAAAACAAACTTAAATAGTTGAATATGAACAATTTCAAAGTTGAATAACAGGAATATGGATAAAAACATGAAAATGTTGCAACTGGTCTAACTCAATCTTTAACATCTATTTAAAGTATACATAGTAACTTTGGAGTAGTTAGAATTGAATGAGAAACTTTAAATGTCAGTCTTTTTGTAACAATATGAACGCATAACTTTCATTGCAAGTTTTTAGACAACTGACATAAAAACAGCAATGAAAAGAAAATAAATTTTTAGCCCTAAAGAGTGTCTTTTAGCCTTGGCTTTCTCTGTATCATCTGACTCAGTCACTGAAAGCTTCCTGATTTGCTTTTTGAATTTCCGATTTGATTATCTCATAAACCTTTGATTTGATATGATTTTCTTCATTTGCACATATATCAAAATTTTTTATTGCAATGTAAGACCAGGCAAGATTTTATTCATAGTTTGGAAACAAATAAGGCCACGAGATATTAGCAAATTTGTTTAGTACAATGTTTTTTGTAGACACTGTAATTTTACTCCTAAGTATCTACAGGCTTTCCTATCAAGACATATTCTGACAGTAGGAGTAACCACTACCATCTGCTGCACTATTGTACATAGTGCAGCAGTCTGAGAATGAATGATTAAAGAAATATATTAAAGCCTTGTAGTGTTTGGCACAGGTTGGTAACATTGACTGAATAAATCGTGGTTTATACTTCACAGTGTTTGACCATAGAATCAGTCGTATCCACCATTGCACAGTCTAGTTCATACTAATGTTGGCTGGTTTTGCTTGCAACTGTCCATGATGATTGTGATAAACTTCTGAGTGGTGTTTATATTTTCCAGCTACGCGATTATTTCCAGCAGCTATTTTTTACATGAAGGACATCTTTATGGGGTCAAATCAGGATCAGCTTAAAGTAAACAAAAAACAGATTGAAAGCTTGAAAAATAGATATTGTAACTGAAAAAAAGAAAGTTTGAAAACTGAAAAAATAAAATAAAATTTGAAGAAAAAAAATGAAAATTTGAAAAATAAATTGGACATTTGAAAAACAACCTGAAAACTTGAAATAAATCTAGAAAATGTGAAAATTTTTCATTCACTTTAAGCTGATTCTGATTTGACCCCATACATAAGATAGACCTATATCTGTCCAGTGACTTGCTCTATTTTTTATCTGTCTGTCTCTCTGTGTCTGTGTGTGAAGTTAGGTATTCCCTAATTTCTTCAAATACGTTTTAAACTACACTTTTCTGGACAGAGTATGCTGTCATCATGTTATCTAATCACTCTATTTAAATTCAGGTCAAATCGCGAATGATGTCATCAGCTTGTGTCACATTTCCTAGAGATTGGAGCAATGGCCTTGCGACCAAAGCGACTTGAGTGATCACAAATTGCTTTGAAGTACAAACCACACCTAAGAGAACTGGACTGACCCCTCCCCCTTCGTGTTCTACAAAGGAAGTACCTGCTACCTCCAAGAAGCAAAAATCCCATAGACTTCCACTGAGAATCAAACACCTATAAACACCTATTACTCATTCATTATATTTGTAAGAATAGTTTGCCCTCTCTCAGTGGGTAGAGTTCTCCTGCCTCAGGTGGAGGAGTTTAAATATCTTGGGGTCTTGTTCACAAATGAGGGAAGATCGGAGCGTGAGACTGACAGGCGGATCGGAGCAGCGTCCGCTATTTTGCGGTTGCTGCACCGATCTGTTGTGGGGAAAAGAGAGCTGAGCCAGAAAGCAAAGCTCTCAATTTACCTGTCGATCTTCGTTCCAGTACTCACCTATGGTTGGTCATGGGTCATGACAGAAAGAATGAGATCCCGACTACAAGCTGCTAAAATGAGTTTTCTCCGCAGGGTGGCTGGGCGCTCCCTTAGAGATAGGGTGAGTAGCTCGGTCACCTGGAGAGAGCTCGAAGCAGAGCCACTTCTCCTCCACACTGAGAGGAGCCAGTTGAGGTGGCTCAGGCATCTGATCCTGATGCCTCCTGGAAGCCTCCCTAGAGAGGTGTTTCTGGGTATGTCAGAGGCCCCGGGAAGACCCAGGACACACTGGAGAGACCACGTCTCTTGGCCAGCCCAAAATACAGGAAGTGGCCAGGGAGAATGAAGTCTGGGCATCTTTGCTTACACTGCTGTCCCCGCGACCTGGTCCCGGATGAGATGGATGGATGAATGACCATTCTTGCTCTACTACCTATTTTTAACAAGCTTATATATATCCTAATTGTTTTAAATACTTTTTTCTGTTGTTCAAGTTATTCACTAAAAGTATGTTGTATAAAAGAGGATAAAAGCAAGTGGTGGGGTGTTGCTTTCCAACAACCCTGATTGGTGAGAACCTCCCATAAAAATGTTGACTCAGACCGACTTGGACCAATCACTGCTTACTGATGTTTGGCTTTAACATGTCGACATCTGTACTGGGAAGAATTGTACATGAATTGACTTATTTTGTTGGAGTTGGAAGTAAGCCATTTGCTACGGGTGATGTCACACCTACCATGTCTGGTTTTATTATACAGTCAATGGCTGGTACAGGTGGTGTGCTGAGAATAAACCCTGTGTTTAGACCCCCTCACCCCATGTGCCTTTGTTTGGTGGCTAGGATCACTTTTGTTCTGTTCATGGGGACATAATGCTTAACTTGCTTCCACAAGTGTGTCACAGCACTGTTTCTTGGTTTCTGGAAGGGTACAGTGGAGCTGTGAATGCAAAGGAAGACAGATAACGTTATGACGCCAGCAGTGCAAAAATACACGAACTGCAGCCATAGTCATAAATATGGGGAAAAGATTGGCTGGAGACAATTTGGGTTGTGACAAATGACATTCACTTAAGGACTGGTCTAAATGCAAAAATGTAATGTCATATATCCATTTTCCATGCCCAGTTATTCCTGTTCAGGGTCACCATTTATTGTTAAGTAAAGGTCAAATTTACTTTCATGCCAATCATTAAAAAAAAAGAAGAAGAAAACACCCTTAACCTGATTTAGGTCATATTTCTGCAAATTAATTAAGTTCTCGTCTTTGACATACATGTTCAATTTACATTTGGGAATTCTAGTCTATTGTTTGATTGTTAAAATTGAATTTCAAATGACTAACTCTTCCAGATAAATATGTTTCATTATGTCATTTTAATTGGATTTAAGGTATTTCCTAATCTTGAACCTTTTCTTTTAAAGTCATTTAGACTTCATCGCTGCTATGTGCTTTATTTAGATCAGCATCATAGAGTTAAAAATCAACACATAATGCTCTATTTGTTTAATTTGCTTAGCAGTCTAAATTTGGGTTGTCAAGGAGGATCCAAAATAGCAGCCAAAGTGGGAACATTTTTCAATAAACTTTAGAAGAAATGCTGGCTTCCTTTGCAGGAAAGCTTAAGTTATGACAGTGAGTACTGGGGAGGCAATTATCAACATAAATGCCACGAAGTAATCACAGTTGTCTTTGCAATACAGTGACCATTTTAGTGTAAAAGTAAAACATGTTGACAGTTAAATGACCACAGGAAATTCAGAAAATTCAGAGTGTGTGGGCTTAGTGGATTATATTATCCCTCGGACCTCAAGTCTCCATGTTAGTGTGTATTTTGGGAAAATTGTAGAAGTTATAATTAAAATAATACTAGTCATAAATAATCATAATAATTATAACAATCATAGATCATACATGCAATTCTTTGGTGTAAACTGAAGGCTCCATTGCTGCTTTTTGCCATTTTCTGGTAATTTTATCAGCTACTGGTGTACTGAAACGTCACAAATTATTTTTAAAACTTACAACTGCAGCAATTAAAACAATTTAGTGAATAAATATCTGGTTCTGAAAAAAGCAGGTGAAGTTTTCCAGATTCTCTGTGTTTCTTGAAAGATAATCAAGTGTGAATTAAATATGTGTACAAACAAACAAGTAAGCAAGAATCAATGGCAAATCTATTCTCATTTTAGCTTCATAAAGTTCAGGCCACTGTTGTTCTTCCACATCAAAATAATACAAACTGAACATTATTAAAACATCCTATCACACTATATGGTCACATGACAATGATGGCTTGATCAGTTTTTACTGTCGGCTGTCAAGGCCCATGGTCATTTTTACTGTATAGTAAAATGTGCCTCAATCCAAATAGCATTTACCAATACTGATTATAATTGTTTTATTTCATTTTGAAACAATTTTAAAATGGTCAATTAGATTAGATTCGATAAAAAACTTGCTTTAGACAGATTGTTCCAGTTGGATCACAGGAGCATAAATTGATTAATCAATTAAGTTGATTAGATTTTACATTCCCACTCCAACCCTTAGGGGGCAGTACTGCTCACATGCCTTACCACATCTGAAAGGTGGGTAGAGGGATCTTCTTTGTAGTGATTCAGGTGGCAGAGTGTGGGGCCTGATTGTTGTGGGTTCTCCTCTGAGTGTCTATCGATTTTACAGCAATCAGACTTAGGCATGCCGCATTTAAGGGATTTTAAAGGCCTGAACCTAAAAAAGGCAAAGAGTTGAATGGAAAAGATGACTCCGTATAGTCACACAATAATTTGATTTTCCTTTTTTTTTTTTTTAAACAAAATCCAATTTTTTATTAAGTTTAGGTATCTCAGATTATCTCACAGTAGGCTCTGGAATAATACAGTATACTAGAGTTCATAGCCAATGCAACTTGGCCTGACCATGTGTATAACAAAAACAAAGGTTTCAGTGCTCCACTGCTGCATCTGACGATAGGAATGATGTGTTTTGGTTTCTCGAAACATTGATCTGAGTAACAAAACTAGTTTTTGGCCATGTGTTACACAAAAAAGCCAAAAGTCCAGTAGTTTTATGTTTTTTGGGGTTTTTGGAAATGTAGTTTTGTGAATCTCATTTGATTCAAAATACATAGTAGGTTAGTAATTTTTCACTTACAAAATCTTTGAACAATTAGCATGTTCAATTAGTCCATTCAGGTCAAAGGTGTATCTAAAAAAATATTTTATGTAGTTTTCTGACATTTTCAGAATAATCCCATTGCCTCCTTTGAGGTAGCTGCTGACTGTATTAATTTTAATTATTAAAATATTTGTTCCTCCAAAACTTGAGTTCCATTTTGTTAGAAAATTTTTATCAACATTTATAGATTGCTTTTCTAAAAAAACTTAATTGTGGTTGATAAAGGTTAGTCAATAGTTTTGTCAAGGAGCAATTCATATTTCCACATTTTCACCAAGGAAACGCAAGAGTTTTTGTTGGTTCCAGCCAAATTGCATTTCAACGGAAAATGCAAATGACAAAACTGACACTTACTTCTTAATAAATCTTAGAGAAGGTTGCTTTTGCTTCCATGGGGCATTTGGCCTCTTTCACTCTGTGTCTTATCCCCTCGATACACAAAAGCTAGATTAGAGGATTAGCATTCACATGGCTAATGCTAACACTGGGCTGGTACCAGTGCTACAGATGGCATGGTGGGACACACGAGTGTCCAAACACATGCCCAGACTCACTCAAAGTGGGTCATATCCTGGTGTTTGTCTGTTAGCTTTAACTATTGTGATGGTTGGTGGACATGTTGTCTGTCAGGCATCAAGTGGCTTAGATTACAGTCTCTCAAATGGTTTAGAAGCTATTACAACTTAAGTGTTAAAGATGTTGAACAGCATGCTGAAGCTAGTATGAAATGACACAAAATACAATAAAAATTTGAAATAATGAATACCATATAAAAATACAGTAGCTGTCCGTTTTTTAGTGACTGTAAATGCACCATTTTTACTTTATTTTAAGAAATGATTAAGGAGTTGCTCCTACTTTAAATGGCATCTTAAAACTTTATTATCAATACACTTTCTGTTTTTTTTTCTTAAGTAAAAGACATTTGGAATCTTTTATAAGGCTTTGGTATAAGTCCTAAACACATTTTGTCTTAGTATTACTCATAGTTCATTCAGTATGAAATATGCACAAATGCTTTCAAATGATTCTGCTGGAGTATTTTTTCAAAGTAAAACCATAAAACAACTCGAAGTGCTGCTCTGGCCGTTAAGTAAGAATTTGTTTTGGATTTTAATAATTAAAATCTAAACATAGGTCCATTTAAACATGTATTTTGAAACCACTTTGTTTTTGCGGCGTAAGCTTGCTGCTGAACTCTGTACAGAAAAAGCGTTTTCAAGTCAAAGGTGGTAAAGATGGTTGTAGGGTTGTGTAAGGCTCTGTCAACACCTTTTAACCAATAATCTCTCAGAGCAGGTTAGAAGGGGGATTGTGATCGTCTATATTTAAACAATAAAGTAAGAGTGTTTTTAGGATCTTCTTTGCATAATTGAGCCAGAACTGGCAAAGGTAGTTAGCATTTTTTTAATACCAAGAAATATACTGCATATAAATAAAACGTTTATTTGTGTAAAAAAAAGATATGGCTTTAAAGATTTGTGTTTTTAAAATTACTTTTGAGTAACTAAAAAAGGCAAATGAACTTTTCATAGATTTTTTTTTTTACTAATAATACGCATTTTTTTTGAAACTTTGCATTAACAACTAGTTTAAGAAAAGTCTTCTGACAGTGATGTTTATATGCAAAATATTCATCTAGATTTTAAGATGGTCTCAAATGTTCTGAAAAAACTGATTTGTATATATTTAAGTAAAGAAACCATAAAGGGTAAATAAGTGAAAGTGCAGCTCTGTTAGATTCAGGAGTTTACATTGATCAATTTTTGATTTTTGTCCATTTTCTGATCTTCGTCCTTTTCCTTCTATTCTTTTCCTTTACTGTAGTTACCTCTTATTCTGGGTCACTGAACTAAGCTGTCCAAGCTTAACTGCCCTCAGTGGTTAAGCTAACTAAGTAGCTGAGCAACAGCAGGTGGCATTGACACAACTCAGATATGCTCATATGGCATATCTGCAGAGTAAGCTGCAGGGATAGGTGTCATTACACCGGCAAAGTCTGGCACAGTCTGACGGCCAGCCACTTTCCTCAGCCTTTTTGTACTGCAGCAGCAATCCATGAGGTGCAAGGGGGTTGTTTCCCACTGAGATAGAAGGATGGTGTTGAGAGGATTAACCATATGGCCATGAAAGACACTCCAAATCACTGTTGTTTTTTTATTTTGCTCACCAGGGACATAGAAAAAGTGTTTTCTCTTTCTTCTTTGTTTTTGATTTCCCTTATTGGAGCTCGTAGAATCTGGGATGAATCTGGATTGATAGCTAGACTAACAGTTTATAAGGAAGCTGTTTGGGGAATTGTTTTGAACTTATCTCAAAATTTCACAGCAGTTTAAAGAAATTCTGTTATGGATTTATAATCTCAGATGGACTAAAAGAATTGCATGCGTGGCATTCTGCTTTAACAATATGGTCATAAGAAAAAGTATATACAACATTGACCCATTTCTGGTCAAAAGTGATGGGGTGTACCACGTCTGCAACATGAAACAACTGAAACCGGCTCCTCAAGAAACCTGGAATCAAGGGGAAAGCTGCTATTTATAGTTTCATGTGATATTGATCTATAGGTGGAGCTTCCCCCTGTAGGGCTAAAGTCACTGTTTCCCATTCCTGCCACCTTACATGGAGTTTGATATCACCTTGCTTTTCGTACCACCAAGTTGTTGTGTTTTTGGATGCACTAATTGTTGAGGACACTGACAAAGACTTGAATTGAGGACTAGAC